>NW_027271836.1:1215000-1782500 GCF_040938485.1 Diadema antillarum | reverse complement strand
AGGGTTAAGATCTTTTGTCAGATAATAGATATATGTAATTATGAATGCAGGCAGGTTCATATACAATATTTGGTATTAATAGAAAGTGACTCCTTTTTACGAAGGCAGGCAGGTTCATACACAATGTTTGGTATTTATAGAAAGTGACTCCTTTCTCCGTCTAGGCGCGTTGCCAAACAACTCGGCTCTGACAAAATTCTCATTTGTTTGGCTCACATGTACGGGATGATATTGATTGAATGAACAAATAGAAGGGAGAATGACAAGGGGTAAAAAAAAGTAGAATATGCTGAGGAGCCTGTAGGACAAGTCTCCAAGTTAAATGATGCATGCTTCATGCTCACTTCTTGTCAGATAGATTTGATTTCAGACCTGCCGTGGTGGATCATTTGAACACCGATGAAAGACATGAGCCTTAAACGAAAGTGACGTCCAGCTCCTTTGTGAGAATGCACGCAGGACATCAACCCAGTAGACTCAAGTCAGATGTAAAATGTGTTATCCTAACCTATAAGAGTGAGATTTGATCACAATTTTGGCAGTTTTAAAGCAAAGCTACGAGTGCTGCTTCGTAGCTGCCAACAATTAGGAAATTTATTAGTTGTTTGTAATTTCAGCATTTGACTGGTGTCTATCACCGTATGAAATTCTAATTTTTAGTAATTTTTGCAATAAATATACTGTGTGCTTCTATTGAAAACAACTCACTTTTAGTAATTTTTATGAGAATGATTAGTAAATGTGCAAAGACATGTGGGCAGGTGTTGCGCTTTATTAAAAACATTTATGTTTGGAGCAAGTTTTGCATACTTCTTGTAAGAGTGTTATATTTGAGAAAAATGTGCATCTGGAAAGAAATTCCATTAAAAAGATAAAAGCAACAGGGTAAATTACTAATTTTTTACATGGTATATATATGCATCTGGAAAAATATTACATTAACTCATTAAGGACGGGCTGATTTTGCTTCACGCATTTCCCATAGACACTTGCCCAAGTATACTCGGGACTTGTCCCCAACGGGTTAAAAAGATAAAAACAAGATGGTAACTTGCAATTTTTTTACATGGTAAATATATGCATCTGGAAAAATATTCCATTAAAAAGGTAAAAACAACATGGTAAATTGTAAAAACAAGTGACAGATCTGATGATGCAAGAGTTTATTCTCACATCAACATTTCGTGTGGATGATATGCGAGTTTGCTAGTCTTGAAGCGAGACTACACTCGATGCCTGAGAGACTTCCTGCTCCATGTACAGAGGATGCTGGGAGACGGGATGGGGGGATGCGAGCCGAGCTGATGGGAAGGAGTCTTTACTCAGCTGCGAGTATTTCACTAGCGCTGTGTGTTTGCCATACATCACAGGGTCAGGGAAAGTACCAGATAATAATCACTCATAGAGTAAGAGAAAAAAAAGAAAGAAAGAAAGATGGAAAAAAGAATGAATGAGAGATAGAGCGAGAGAAGTGGACTGAGCTAAGAATAGACAGGAAGAAAAGGAAAGCAAATTGAAATACTTAAAGTAATGAGAGAGATAGAGAAGGAGGGAATTGGGAGTTTTGATTTCAAGAACAGAATTATTGTAGTGCAAATGCAACAAAAAAGGAAGAAAATAAGAAAGTACAAGTTATGACAACCAGTCAAACAGGAGAGATTTAGAGGGAGAAAAAAAACACGTAAATAGCGAAGGGGGAAAAAAGAGAGAAAGAGAGCTAATTTAGAAGGGAGAGAGTAGATGAGGGGTAGGTAAGCGATAATTATGTAATGGCTCTGTAAGTGTTGTTGCTATCTAACAGACATGTCATTTAAGATTGCCTGTGCCTTGTTCACAAGCATGGAGGAAAGCTTGATAGTCACTCTAGCCTGTTACCATGGCAATGTGGAATCTTTCAGATTCTATCGACTGCTGGTGTACAAGGGGCTACAGGCTGTGATGAGACAAGCTGTGAGACAAACAAGATGGTGGATGAGATGGGAGGGGGAGGGGGAGATGAGAGGTGTAGGTAACTTTGTGGCAGGCAGTGATCGGGGTCAAGAATATGTGGGATGGTCTGTGGTTGGATTGTTGTTCTTTTTTCTTCTTCTTCTTCTCCGTGAGATGCAGAGATGCTGGAAATAACGTTCAACGGATGTCACCTCCTTTCATGTCGCAGGCGAGAAACGGATTCTGCACGAATCTCCAGGTGTGGCTTTCCATGAAGCGGATGCGTCAACATCCACTGTCCACCGTCCTCTGTGATTACCCAAGAGTAGGACCCTGTGAGGGGGGGGGGGGGCATTAGTTACAGTCCCAGAGACTCGGAGAGGGGATCGTTGCATTCCCCCCGGCGAGGCGTTGCATCCCATTTCAATCACGGAGCCGGAGAGGATAATGGTCAGAGCTCACTGGACCCGGAGCATTAGATAGCCAGCACAAGTCACTTAGCAAATTAAAGGATAAGGAGAGATGAAGAAAGAGGGGGTAAGAGGGGATGTGAGAGATGAGGAATACAGGGTAAGATCACTTTAAGGATAAACCTATCCTCTCCCCCCCCCCCCCCCTTTTCCCCAACAGAATAACTTCCTCATGAAATTCATCTTTGAGTGAAGAAAATAATTATGCACCACTGGTGAGATCTCTATTTCCCTGTGGGAGACGTAATCCTTTCTCCTTCCCCCCCCCCCCCTTTCTCCACACCCGCTTCACCCTCTCTTTCTCTCTCCCTCTCCTCTCTCTGGTATACACTTTCACAAACACATACACACACATGTTGTATATGGATACACACATTTCACAGCAGCTTGCAATGGAAATGTTTCTTTTAAAAGTGTGTGTACACTAAGACAATTTCACACAGCCAGGCTCGAGCTGATATATACAGCATAATAGGTACACACATGCTTACAGACAGAAGCCAATGAATAAGATAAAAAGTTTATTTTACAGTATTTGTAGTCTGAGTGTGTTTTTGTGCATTCTTTTTCCTCTACCTGCCTCAGTGTCTTCTCATCATATTTCTGTCTTTCAGTTGATTAACCCACTGAGGGCGAACTGATTTTGCTACAACACACATTTCCCATAGACACCTGCCCACGTATACTCTGGACTAGTCTTCAGCAGGTTAATGTAGAGAAAGTGTGATATATTCAATTTGCTTTTAAAACACTAGGTATACCCTCATCAAAGAAATGGAAAGTTTTTACAGGCATTGTGGTTGAGACAGTCTAGTATCATTTCTGAATACTTGTCTGGCCTTTTTAAGAAGAGATACAAAGTGAAAATGGTGAATCAAATTTCACATCCCAGATCAAGTGGTTTGTAAGAAAGTGGTGTGTTGCTGGGCTTAATTCACTGTTTCTTCCTAGATTTAGTTGTACAGTCAACTCCAGGTAAGTTTATCTTGACTGGACCAAGAATAATTACAGCATCTACTCAATCACTATTCCATATACCTGGTGTGTCTGTACAGAGGAATGATACATGGAAGACTATGAATGTAAATTAGGACTTTTCATTTTCATCGATTTAGCCAACTATTTGAGGTGCGTGCCATCAACTCACATGGCTTTGACTGTATCTTCTTCTTTTTTTATTCTCTTCATATTCTGACTGTCTGTCACTGTCCTTTTGTCTCTGACTCTGTCTTTTTTTGTCAGTATATTACTGTATCATAGCTATTGATAAAGTCAGCCCTGGTGCTTTCTATGTTTCTACAAGTAGATCTCTCCAATAACGAGGAGTTTCACCCTTGTCTTTGAGTTTTACCTATTGTAACAAGATCAGACAAAGTTAGGAATGTGTATCACTTTTTTGATTCTCTCCAACTTTGCTGTCTGCCATTTTCTGTCATTGTCGTCACATGTAATGTCAGCTGTTTTAGTTCCTGTGTTTTTACCAGTAGATCTCAGCAAGTAAGAATCACCCCCCATCCCCTACCCTACCTTGTCCATACATCTTTTACCTCCTGTCACAACCTCACACAAAACTGGGCTATGTGTAGGTACAATATGTGCCCGTGCATCACAAAACGAACAGAAAGTGGCACACACTGATTTTGCGTTAGGACTGAAAATAGGTGAAATGGGTCAACCTAGCCGATCTTGACTTTTTCATATTTTCTGAAAGAAGAAGTCTTCTTCTACATTATGTTAAAATTTGGGGTCATAAAACGGTCAGGAAAGTGTGGTTTTTAGCAGTTTATCTCGAACATTTTTGGTAGAATACTGTGATTAAATGTGTCTTTTGAGTCCAATTTTCATTTCTGAGAAACCTTGTACACACTCTTCACTTTCAACTCTAATAATTTTGAAAGGGTGACACTACTGCATTGAAAGTTAGCATTAACTATGGACAGAGTGTGTTGATAAGGCATGCTCAATTTCAGTTCAATTTGATAATCCCTTCATTGTTGTTACTCCGGTGGTTTACTTCCTGTTTTTTGTCCCATTCATCGCACAGGCAGCACGGCTTGGTAAAGATTATCGCTTGAATACACACTGTACTTCAGAGCCTCTTTCCTCAGTTCACACTTTTCCTGAGTGTGTGCTTTCTTTCCAATATTCATATAGGTTGGGAGAATCCATTTGAATTGAGTTCTACATCATTTCAAAGCTTAGAGTCTGTTCTTTTAGAATCTGCCCTTAACTCAAAATCCATGTCTGGCGACTTTTTGTGTGTTTTGTGGTGCAGGGTCACATATATTCCTGATGCCTCTGGTAGGTTTTGCGCCTGCGCATCACTCTTACATCCCGTTTCTGTGGCTGGCGTATAGAGCGGTCTCTCTCTGCTGTATCTTCCTCTTCTGCTCCACCACTGCTCCGCCGTATCTTTGAAATCTGATATCGGAATAGTTCTTTTAGATTTGCCTTTTTTCTACGGTACCTCGTAGGAAACTCATGTGCAACTCAGCACAGGCCGGAGGGGTTTGACCCAGATAATGCCTTTTGATGCAGTTCCCCCATGTCACCCAGTATCCTATTTTTACCACTCTTTTTGAGAGTACCGCCAATATTTCATTCCTGTTCTCTCTTTGCTTTTACCCTTTCTGTTTTGTTTTTCATTTCCGTGGCCTGTGACAGTATGTGTTCCATGAGAGGAGAAAAAAAACACCTTAAAAATCAGTGGAAATTTACTCCATATGCACCATGTTGGATGTTTTCTATGAGATATTTGGCAATATGTAGTATGTAAACATACAAATTGTTTTATCTAAAGGGTTTGAAAAGCTATCTATTGACCTACTCACTTCCAGAAGTAATGATAGTGGCTATTTGTATGGCACACAGGTCCACCTTATTGGCGCTCATTGCGCTTTGAGAAAGATGAAATCTACATACATTTGCAAAACATAACAACAGGGAAGAAAATAACAAACAAGCAAACACATACATGTATCTGATAAGGAACACAATTTTTCTGCTGAACATTTTGAATTGCAGTTATGAAATCTTCAATGTGTGAGGAACAAGAGCGTTTTAAGTTTGGATTTGAATATTTCTGTAGATGACTGTTGGCATAATTGAATAGGGAATTGATATCCAAAGTTTTGGTCCTATAACCGAGAAAGCATGATCCCCCATCCATGTTTGATTATGGGTGTTTTATTCTGGGTGGTCTAGCATTTCAAACCCGTGGGCAAAACATTCTCTGTGCTCCTGACAATAGATTAATCATCATCAGTGGTATCAGTAAGGATTAATCAAAGTAATTCCGAGAACTTACCCTGAAAACTCTGCTAAACATGATTTTTTTTTTTTTTTTTTTTAATTTTTTTGCTTTACAAATCATCAGTTGTCTGATTGTCAGTATTGCATACTGTAAAATCAGAAATTTTCACATTCATTTAAATTTTGCAAATTTCGCGAGAACCAAGATTTGGGAAATGGAAATGCATGCAAAAGTTCTTGTGCTGTCTGCACTGTCTGCATTGTATGCCAGTGGCAATTCGCGAGAGTTTCATGCCGCGAAAAAGGCCACAGGCTCCAATTCGCAAAGTTTCATGCTGCAAAACTTTTATAGCTTTACAGTATGTATGAAAATGTATTGAAATGAATTGCTCTTTTACTAGTAGCAGTAACACTTTATTTACAAAGAAGTGGTACTCTGTAGGAGAATATAATGACATAATTGAATGGGCAACATAAATATAGTGTTCTACAGTCATGCACTCATGTTTATCCATGCACTTCCTGATATTGCGTTGGCCCCACATGTTATTGATCTCCACTTATATCAACAAAATGCTGCTTTATGTTTTATAAGAGAGATATGATACCATTTTGTTTTCTTTCTCTGCTCTGCAGCAATCTGTGGAATCTGGTTCTACAACAGAGAGGACTGTGTGAAGTTTGCCCAACTTGTGAACAGGTATATACATTAGATACATGCATATTAATAACAATATATATTCATTCACATCTCTCAAATCATATTTGTCTGCACTTCATTAATTTGAGTGTGTGTGTGTGTGTGTGTGTGTGTGTGTGTGTGTGTGTGTGTGTATGTGTTTTGTCTTCTTGTTTAAGCTTTTCTTGGGTTAAAGCTCCATGGTGATTTCCCTTACTATGAACCATCCTCTACTAGTGCTGCTTATAATCAGGAAACTGTTTAGGCCTCCTACTCCACCTCAAAGCAGACTGCTGCTGTGTTGCCCTTCACATTTGGCAGTTTCCACAGGACTTATGGTGACAACCAAAAGCTCAAAGGTTAAGTTCTTAAACTGTCATACTTTTGAACCCTTGAAATTAAATGTTATAATGTTAGAAAACTGCTGACAGTAGAAATAGGTACAAGTGAAATGACCTCACTACTACCAGCTAAGGTGCTTAAAACAAAACCTAATTCAGGATCAAGATGTGCGCTATTTTAGGCTCTGCCATCATTCATAGTGAGACTTGGCCTGACTTCCTTCTCTTCCAATATGGCAAAGCTCATGATGGTTAATGGTGATCTGGAACCTATCCTGGCACACATTGGTGAGCCACTAGAGGTCAGGTATAAACTGGTATTGTGCACATTACATCACATTACAAGTTAAGATCAAACATAAGTCAGAAAATCAAACAAGTCTCTGACTATTCACTTCTGATTAGCTGATACCTGAGTTAAGTTTGATTTTTGACTTATGTTTGATTTCATCTTTTTATGAGACAGGGCCCAGGAGAGGATATGCTAAGGTATGGGTGCAGCACAGATATTGTGAAGGATAGTTATAATCAACCAGGAGTACAAAACCATGTGGTTTGCATTCATTATTGCTTTCAGGAATGGTCATGTTGCAATGCAAAGAAATGTTGTCAAGACTTTGAGAGGTGGGCAACTGTTTCTTGTATTCTTGGATCAATGTTGCTCGAACTCATTATCGTGCAAGTTTATGATATTCATCTTGATAAAGGTGTCTCTCAAACACACACATTTTGTCTGTTTTTACATTATATTTCTGTGAAAAATATTGCCAACCAGTGTTAAGAAAACAATGTTGTTGGAAGGAACCACATCTTTTTATAGATTTTATGGGATCCCCTACTTAGCTCCTCCTATGTCTTGTTTGTTCTTGGGTCTTGTAAAGGTCTCAATGTTCAGACTTTTACTTCCTTCCTTTCAAGAGAACCAAACTTTTCTTTGTTGTTTTGCATCTACATGTATTATTGCTGTTTCCTTTCTGAATGACGCTGGGTCCTTCTTGTTTGTTACATGTGCAAGGACTGAAAGCTCTACTTCGGGGGGGGGGGGGGGGGGGAAGGAGATGCATTTGGTGGAGTTTCTTTGTTGGTAAAATGAATCATTTAGAATTGAAAGCAATCAGTGGAGTATTTGACTTGTAAAAGTGATGAAGTCAGTGGTGACATATTGCTTCGAAAATATGCGATACCATCATTTGTATGGTATGCTGTTGCAATTGCCATAAAATGATGGCCGCCAATGCTGAATGGCGGTGATTATATCTCGAATTGCGAGTGCGATATCGTCGAAACGGAGCACTGGCGGAACTAATGTGGCCGATTATTGCATTACGCGGAATTGATAATTGGCCTACTTCTACTTTGGCAGTGTATCGACATTTCTTTTGCAGTCTTCAGGAGGAACCCCAGCTGCGATTGTGCAAGCAATTTAATTACTGTATTTGGGTCAAGCCCTCTATGCTACATATACCAGCTGGCACATATGGGTATTAGCTTTGTTATTGCCTTTTCCGCATCCTCTAGATTTTTTTTTTTTTAATGTATCGTATAGTCTTGGCAGTCAGAAACCAATTCTCACCTCATATTACAATCAATCACCTTTGGGGCCAGGAGTGAGGTAACAATTTTCATTGTTGATGTGTGTGCTTTTTATGTGAGGAGAAGGAGAAGGAGTTTGGGTAGGTTGGGGTTTTCAGTTGGTTTCAAAATGACCATGGAATAGTCTCATGTGTCCAATTCCTGTAAATTTTTCTTCCAATTTTTAATGTCTCTGGGTTTCCCTCTATATGATCTCCCCACCCCTTCTTTTACCCCTAAGTTGAAATTTTGTTTAATCTTTTTTTTTAATGTACTGTCTATCAGATTTATAGACTTAGGGCATTGTAATATAACCCAGAGAGAATTATCTTACCATAAAGTTGTGCTTCCAGAAAAACAAACAAACAAACAAGCAAACAAACAAAATAAAAACTTTCGGCATTTAAAAAACAGGACACTAAGTGTTTCAAGGGCCATCTTCACATTCAAATGTAGCTAACAGAATGAAGGAAAAGCTTAAATATATAATTCATGATGCTTTATACTGAAATGTACTTAATTTGAAGTAGAATGAAACTCCGTGTACAATATGACTTTACCTAAATACGTGAATACCGGTACAAGTTGACTTTTTTTGATAAAACCAAATACATTGGAAGTTCTGTTTTTTATCAAGGTATTCCAGACATTAAAAACAGATAATGTCAAAATATCATGTTATACTTGAAAAAAAAAATTGTTTTGGCTGCATTGGCATATGCAAATTTGAGGAGGGGATGATTTCATGGCCTCATAAACTTGACATCAAATCAGAGAGATTATATTTTATCAACTGCATGAAATTATTACCTCCGCCAAGGGAGGAGGTTATGTTTTCATTACCGTTGGTAGGTTGGTTGGTTTGTCCGTGTGCAAAATAACTCAAAAAGTTGTGCACGGAGTTGGATGAAACTTGCAGGAAAGACTGAGAATGACACAAGGAACAGATTATTATTTTAAAACTTTTGGTAGTGATCCGGAAATTTTTAAGGATTTTATGAAGGATTTTCAATATTTTGGCAGGTAGGGTCAATGAACTTGGGAGTTCAAGCTGCACATTCTTGAGGTTTTCGTATGCACACTAAAGTGCGTGCACTTGTTTCTGCTAGGACGAGGCATGCCACACAGCTGAGGGTTTATGATGCAACAAAGGCTTCTAATTGGGAAATCAGGCAATTTTTCAGCATGCATACAAATTGATGGAAGTCACTGATCTCTATGGATAGAGCGAGATCATCGGTGGAAAGTAGCTGCTTGGCGGAGGTCTGCACTCTCAGAGTACTTTTCTAATTATTTCATGTTTTCTATATTTCAGTTTTGTTTCTTGACTGATGATTTTAAAGGGGAGGGTGTTGCAGTTTGCTGAATTATTGACCTCAAACGTGTCAATTGTATCATAAACTGTAGGCTTGACAGGTGATAGTGTCTTCATCTTATTGATGGGCTTGTTACATTTAGCAGTACCTCTTTTATTTTTAGACATGTTAGCTTAAATTTCATTGCTTTTTTTTTCAACATATAATTATGTTCAGTCTTTAATGATACATCTAACTATTCTTTGTTTTCATTTTCATCTTTATCCATAAAAATCAATGTAGTAATGTTTTTAGTATGATTTTCCCTCCCCCCCCCCCCGCCCAAAGTTAGTGTTGATGATTTTAAAAGGACATGATGACTCCATCATGCATTCCAGTCAAAAAATTTCTTCAGTGATCATTGTACCTAATGCCAGGTTTCCACTGAAAGTTTGCTTTTTTTGTTGTTGACAAGCATTTACCAGGGTTTGCCTGGTGCATTAATGTGTCGGGGAGGATTGTTCCGCAACAGGATGCAAAACAGCGGCCGCTCATGCAACCAAATAGATTTGCCTCCATACGGATAACACTCAAACGAGAGAAAATTTCACACCACGCTGACTGTCTTACATACATCTTGTGCAAGTGTCAGATCAGATACAGCCCCCTGTTTTTCCACTGCAGACAGTTCTAGGGTAAAGGTCTCAAAACATATCCCATTGAAGTGTTCTCTTGTGTTATGTGTATATAAAGCTGTCCAGTATGTTCAACTAACACTTTTTATCATGATACGAGAAAATGAATTAATTCTGGGCAGTGTCCAAATTAGTGAATTCTGGCATTGAGTTGTTGTTTTTTCATTGCAAGTAATTAACATATTACCCTTCTTCAACTTAACAAGAAACACACACGCACACACACATACGCACACTTACCCATGGTGTAAAACGAGGACACACATACGAACTTAACATTTAAACCGAGGACGTCCTCAGTAGGCAGACCATTCCAAACGGTCTGCTTTTGCATGCTTTTGCAAGTAGGGGTACATGTTTGTAGGTCCTCGATTAACATTTGTCCTCGGTTGGATGGTAATATACAAATGAGTCCTCGGTTGACAAGAGTCCTACTGACACACAGTTCCTCGGTTATGTGGTAAAATTCTTATGGGTAGAACAGGTCCTCGGTTTCCACCATAGACACACGCACACGTACACACACACACACACACACACACACACACACACACACACACACACACACACATACACACACAAATAGGTGTAAGAATTCATTAATCTTAAATAAAAACGCAGTACAGCTACATGCTGAAGGATTAGAACCAGCACTGGCTGTCAGACAGAAGCTTTATGGTCTAGTGGATATGATGCCTTGTCAGTAATCAGGAGATTGTTGGTTCAAATCCAACCTGAGTTTGTATGCCACATGATTTTTTTATCACAGCTACACTAAAAAACACAGAATAATCAGTCCTTGTTTATCTTTCAGAAGGGCAATCTAGGCAGTTTATTTTTAGGACTGTAGCATTTGCTTGCCAGATTTTGTTTTGCAAAGCTCTTCTCCAATAGTGCTCTCAGGTTAAAAGGCAAGGTCGATGTGATAACATGAAGCGGGGGACACTATTTTCCTGCCGGAGGACAGCGTCTCCTCTGACGCCGGCAACGGGCTGAAGCGTGGCTCATCGATGTATCGATGCGGGCGCACATTCGCGACGGGAGGAAAGTCGCTGGAGCGCAAGAACGCCACCACACCTCACTTCCCACGTCATCGTATCGTAGCTGCTGTTCCAAACTGGCACGCATGTTAGCATCCCAGCCCCCCTTTACCTCAACATGTCTTTTCAATTCACATGGGGAAGGGGGGGGGGGGGAAGAGTGGAAATCATGTGAATTTGGAATCCAGCTACATTGCTTTCATTCGTTGTGTGTCAGTCTGCTGATATTGACTGGTAATTATTAGTAAGAAAGGGTCTTTTCCGTAGTAACATTCACTGTTTTAAGATGTGTAGAGATCATAGTGTATAGATTTTTTATGTTTGTTTGTTAGTACTGTTGAGATTCACTTGTGATTTTGACTATTATTTGAATTATCATTCAATGAGTTGCTTTTTTGTTTTTTAAGTGCAGACATCATGGGTTTTTCTTTTTTTAATCCCTAGTGGAGAGCATGAAAGATGGAAAGTGTGCATTAAATGACTGTTAGCTTTATAATAGCAAAGTTCATTTGTTAGTTTATTGGTTTGTTTTGGGTTTTTTGTATAATTGTTTCTTTGGTGAATAACTTTCACCTGCACTTACGTGTGTGTGACAGCAATGACAGCATGAAGAAATTAATTCCTTGGTATTATTTCCCGTCAAGGCGGCTCAAAGGATGTTTTGAAAGAAACAAACAAGATTGTGAGAGAAATTTCTTATGATGTGGGTACACCAGATGCACTCTGGTGGTTGCAAGATATTCACTGATTCAGCATTTTACAAAAAGACTTTGGGTAACATTATGCCCTGTCTGTCTGAGTGGTTGGCAATCACTTGTCAAGAAGCATCTCTGTTTCCTCCTATTTTTTAAAGGTCTTCATTTACAAACAATATCTCATCTTGTAGTTAATATTGTGCAGCAGGCTAGCACAATTTTGAATTTTTGAGCATGTAATAAAAGTTGAAGATATTCTTTAAATTACATCAGACATATTTCTTTCTTTTTTTTAATACTTGGGGCATCTTTCAGTCAGCCAGCCATGAGAATTATTAATATTCTGACATATGTGTGTGTTCCAGAATCAAAGCTAGGCTGATATTGTTACCATTATCATTCCATGCCTGCTTGAGCCCACCTTTCTGATAGACCCCAAACAATGTTCTGCAAGTACAGTGTAAGATCCAGCGACTGTATGAAGCATAGTTTACCGCTGCATAAAAGGGTAACCATTTGGTGTGTTTGTCACAGAAATATACTTTAGACAAAGGGGTCTTCTCTTAACTCACTACCTATGGATGCCTAGTTTGCCCTCATATGCAAAGTCTATGAAGTTCATGGAGTCTCGGAAAAGAATTAGCTAAGAATGCTTTCAAAATTGGTGGATTCCAACTCAGCGTGCCTGTCAAAAGTGTGCAGTGCATTGTTGGGCATGATGTAACTTTTCTGTATCACCAAAAATATATGCTTATCTGGTATTTTAACCAAGATTACATTACAAGGATACATGAACCTATCTTGAAAGTTTTGGGGATGTCGACATATCAGGCAGTAGATGCAATAATGTCCACTTTTGTTATCAGTTACGATTTAGGCAGAGCTTAGCAAGATTCTTCTCATGCTTCATCCTGATTGCCAATGCTGAAAAACAAAATGCTTACATGGATAGGCATTGATGGGACTCTATAAAGTGTCATCCCTCAATTCTATCACATTTTATTGTTGAATTCAAACTTGGGATGGCTTTAAATTGTGATAAATAATTTAAAAATTCCCAGGGGTCACTCTGGTCGACCGAAAGTGAATGAAAAATTTCATATATGTTTTTTCTTGATGTGATTTAAATGGCAAAAACAAGCTGTCGTGGAATAAGAGGGTTTGATACATCCTTGTCACATCGCGCAAGGATCATAAATTGATTTTTTTTTTTTTTTAAGTTCCAGGTGAGTACACGGGTAGTCACTTTATTAAGTTACAAAAAAATAGTCTTTTCATGTCCAGGACAATCACAATGATTTCCAATTAAGGCTTTCACCATGTAGGAGTAACAGATACCCTCAGTGTCTGCTGGAATGCTTTTCATCCCTGGAGATATCCATAAAATTGATTATTTGCAGAAACATTGTTAGGAAATGGCAAAAAAATTGAGAAAATCTATATGCTGCAATTTCCTTCTTTTTTCCTTTAATTTAATTTGTGAGGAGGATAACTCATTTCTGCTTGGCTAGCTGGTTTGCTGTTGTTGTTGTTGCTGTTGAGTTATCCCTCTCCCCCAAACAGGAAGTGGAAACATCTGCTTTCCTCTCCCAAGTCTGCACTAATCCATTCCTGCCTGTGACAGGGCTTGTATCCTTGTAATTATGTGACAAATTACTCTCTGCCTTTTTTTTCTCCATCCTTCTCTCTCTCTCTCTCTCTCTCTCTTTCTCCACTGTTCTCTCTTCCTCCCTTCCTCCATCTTTTTTTGTCTATCATCTGTCTTTCTGCATTTCTGATTTTTAGATTATTTATACCCATTTTTCATTTATTACAGCAATCAGCTCTCTTCTTGATATGTTTGTTACTATTTTTCAAATTTTTATATATTTCTTTCAAGTCCATCCATGAGCTATTCATGTGTTTCTCAGTTTATCATTGACAACTTACTGTAAAACAAGATATTTGCGCATCATGAAATTTTCGTGAATTGAAGCCAACGGCTTTTTTGCAGCATGAAATTTTCAAGAGTTGCCTCTAAAATTCAATGCACATAGTGTAGACAAGAACTTTTGTGTGCATTTTAATTTCATGAGTCTTAGCTCTAGTGAAATTTAATGCAGGCAAACATTCCTCGTTTTACAGTATTTTGATGATAAAGTTTTTGTTACTATATCACACATTCTATTCATTCTTCCATCTGTGGATCAATCCCTCCACTCATCACTCTTTTAAATCTGGTTTTGCCTTCATATTACTATAATCTATCCATTTCTCTTTCAACATTTTAATATATGCAGCATTATTAAGTAAATAATCAATTCAATTCATTTATTTATCTCATTTTCTGATAAAACAATGCAACAGTATTGAATTTTACAATATGGTACCCCCAAAAAAAATCTAAATCATGTACATGATATCATATATGTGAAAATGAAAAAAAAAAACTTGAATGAAGGCCAAAAGGCCTTTTAAAGAAGTTTCCTTCTATAGGAGTAAGCACAAAATAATTGATTTAAGTACAAAGTGTAGACATGGACAGAAAACAAACAAACACAACAAAACAAAACAAAACAAAAAGCTAAGACATATCATATAATAGATTGACTATCTGTGATTTGCTTTAAGGTGTGTTGTCAAAAATCTCTCAAATTGCACGAATATCTTGCATCTTTGTTTTACAACCTGCCATATTTTGACTATACTATAACTGTTTTGTCATATCAAAAATATGCATGTTGTTATTTTCTATTAACATGATGTCTTGTACATTTATATTTATATATATTTTTTGTTGAAAATGAACATAAATGAATAAGATGAAGTAAGTCCAGCTAACATTCAGTCTTTTAGTCAAATCTATTCATCCCATCTCACCATTCTTAACACAATGATACATCTCAGTCTTGTCTTTTGGGTTGCGATTCAAGTTTCCCGGTGAGATTTTTATGCTTCATTTGAGGCAGACAGTCTGCTTTTCCTTCCTCCATTCATGCATCACACCGTTGCATCTCCTCCAGAAGGTTATGTGCCTTTTGCTGGACTCTGTCTGCATATTATGTATTTTGAGTAGCACTCAGAGCAGCCTGTTGCTTTTGTGGCAGCCTCCTTTCCCCAGTTGGTTCATTGCCTTTATATTCCAAGTAAATAAATTATACATATAGAAAGAATCCAAATGTGTTTTGGGAATTCAACAGTTGTGTTCCATTTGTATTCATACACATGGTTTTTTTCCCCTTTGATATTCAATGTTTAATTCAGTTTCATTGAAATGATACCTAAGACAGTCATTCAAATTGACATTACCGTACAAAATAACAAAATTTGCATAATGTGGTCACCAAAAAACCCCCACTGTTTTCTTTTCTGGTGATGATTTTTGCACAGTCGAAGTAGAAATAAGAACTTAATGATTTAAACCGTATCCGGGCACTTACCCCCTGGGCAACTACCCTCAGGATAACTACCACCCGGATAATTACCCCCCAGGTCTATTCCCCCTTAGGGCAACTACCCCCCGGACAACTACCCTCCCAGGGCAATCACCCTCCAGGGCCATTACCCCCTAGGAAAACTACCACCCGGTCATCTACCCTCCTAGGGCAACTACCCCCAAGGGCAATTACCCCTAGGACATCTACCCCCCGGATAACTACCCCCTGGGTAACTACCCCCTGGATGACTACCCCCCGGATAACTACCCCCCAGATAACTACCACCCGGATAACTACCCCCTGGATAACTACCCCCCGGATAACTACCCCCTGGATAACTACCCCCCGGAGAACTACCCCCTGGGTAACTACCCCCCGGAGAACTACCCCCCGGATAACTACCCCCCGGATAACTACCCCCCGGATAACTACCCCCCGGATAACTACCCCCCGGATAACTACCCCCCGGATAACTACCCCCAGGATAACTACCACCCGGATAATTACTCCCCGGATAACTACCCCCAGGATAACTACCACCCGGATTACTACCCCCCCCCCCCCGCCCCCTCCTGATACTTACCTACTGGACAACCCTCCCTCCCCGCCCCCCGAAAGTTACCACCCGTCATATATTTTCCATAAGTTCATAACACCATATCAGAAGATGCACCTTTCTCTTACACTGTCATCACTCTTTTGGCTTGTCATTTATTTTCTACCGTTATAACACATGATAGACGATAAACATAAGAAAAGGAGAGTTGATTTCACTGCAATTCATATTCCCTTAACATTAGCGAGGGACTCTTCGATATAAAGCCATAATTTCTGGTAGGATCCGGGCACGGTTTTATGAAAGTTATCAGTCCTGACAAGCTGTCAGTTCCACACAATTACCAATCGTTGTAGGTCGATCAAAGCAGGTCCATGGTAACAAGTCAGTGACTCGAGCTTATCAATCAAGCAGAACCCATGGTTTTATTGAAATTATTAGATACTAACAAGATGTCATAACTGGCAACTTTTATCAAAAGGTGCCCTAATCTGTCATGAGAGTAAAATTACAGCTTGTTTTACATACAAGTGGAATTGTGCTAGTTTTCAAATTAAATGTTCTCGACACTTTAAGAGGAAATCCAGTTCAAATATAAGTTAGTCTCATTAGAAAGAGTAAAATATTACGAGTTTAACGGTATTTTTTTTTTTTTTTTACAAAACACCCCTAGTTGTTAACGAAGTCTTTTGTCCTGCACCCTCTTTTTGAATAGATCTAGGGAGAGTTGTAGTTGACAGAATCCTTTTTACATTATAGGGCTGCTCTGTTTTATCCCGGCCATTTCAAGAGTATTTTTTTTTCTCAAAAAATTGAATCCTTCTTGGAATAACATGCTCTTTAATATTTCGTAAGGGGTTTCTAATTATCTCACCCAAAAGATGTTTAAAACCTGAAGTTAGGTCTCGACCAAAACCAGACGATATGAAAAAAATGTTGGGTTTTTTTTTCAATTCAAATAGCTAATGTGTTCGAAAATAACAATGAGAGACGTAATTTTCTGGGGGAGAGTTATTATAAGAGGGGTGATTGTTTGGAGCCTAATTTTAATAAGGAGTAATTGTCAAGGGAGGTAATGTTCTGCAGTGATCATACCAAGGAGGTGACAATCTCTTCCCACATCCTTGATATACTAGTTGTTAATATGCCCAATAATGCAGTAGGGCAATTCTGAAATGAGCGTTAACGGTATAACAGTAAAATAGTTACAAAATTGATGAAACAATGCAAAGAAAGCAAATTAAGACAGAGACGAAGTACACAAATAAAGATACAGTGCACTCCCGTTACAATGAACACGGTTATAACGAAATTTCGTTATAACGAAGCAAAACTTCTGGTCCCAAAATTATCGCCATTAAAGTCTATGGTACAAAATTCGCTTATAACGAAGACGGTTATAACAAAATTTTCGTTATCACGAAGTCTTTTCCGAGCGCCACTGACAAAGAAAAACAAAAGAAATGCGCTCCGTTATAACGAAATGCGGATCGCATTCGAAAATGCGTAGCGGAACAAGCATTATTAAAGCGTCTCTGCATGAGCGAACGCATCATTAAATGTTCACTCCGTGTATCACGCACAGTTTCCGAGGGGAACTTGCGTTGTTGTAATAAAATAATTTGAATTCAGATAAGGTTTGTTTCATTGTTCCGAAGTCCTTTAATACAAAACACACAGATTCTGATACAACTAAATGTCCGTTAGTTCGGAAATGAAAGAGGGTTTGTTATTAAGCACATTTTGGCGTTATTCCAAAGGTTCGTTAATTCGATAATAAAATATGGTCCTTATTCTTATTCTTATACGATTCGTTAGTCCGAAAATGATAGGAATTCAAAAACGTTCGTTAATCGGAACATTACAAAAAGTATCGTTAATCCATGGTGGAAAAAGGAGAGTACACTAACAAAACTTAAGAATTGCAATCTTTATAATCGTCTTAAGATAAATAAATCTTCGAAATAACTAACCTTTCTCATCCTTTTTTTCATTAACAAAATTTCTTCGGAATAACGAACCTTATTTCATTTTCGGATGAAAAAGCCTTCGGAACAACGGACTTTCTGACTAGTGAACCTTTTTCTTTTTTTTTTTGATTTATAAACCTTCAGAATGACGAACCTCATTTCATTTTCAGATCAACGAACCTTCGGAAAATGAACAATATATTATTTTGATCTAGATTATGAACTTTCGGAATGATGATTCTGCGGAAATGCGAACCTTCACATAAACAAACCATCGGAATCCCGGGAATGGCGAAACTTCGGAATAAGGAGTCTTCGGAGTAACGTACTTTAGTAAGAAAAGAACCTTTGGAATAGCGAACTGTAACCAAATCCTACACCGTCATTTTCTACACATGTGTGACAACACAAACAACTTTATGCTCTTTTTAAAATGTAATATTTAAACGAAATTAAAAAGGTATTCTCCCATTTCACATAGCTTTCCAGCGTATGATGAGGATTCAACAAACAAAATTTTTTTATGCGTGGGTTCCTTCTTTTCGTTATACATGCATATTATATTTGTTCGGTTACAATGAAATTTCGTTAAAACGAAAAAAAAAAAAAAAACTGCCGGTCCTGAGCATTTCGTTTTAACGGGAGTGCACTGCACATGAACACACACGAGATAAATCCCTTGTAATGAGAGAAAGAGGAAAGGTGAGTTATGAATGACAGGAATAGACTACCTTCACAGTGGACAGAGAAAAGCGAGAGGGAAGAGGAAGATGATGGGTCAAAACCAGGGCACGTGAGGCATGAGATATAAGCTCCTCAAAATAAAGAAGTGTTACATGGAGTTGTGGTAAACGATAGACAATTGTGGTTAAAAAATATTGCAAAAAATTTAACTCATTCTGAAGTGTAACATTTCTTCAAAATGTCTTTAGTTCAATGGTAAAGGCATTCAAACTTAAAACTTCTTTTATACTATACTATCAAGAGAAATCCGAAATTTCGGAACAGTAAAAGAAAATACAGATTTAGCGAAAATAGTTTGGTTAAAGGCATTGACATTTACTGGATTACCGGGTAGGATATGAAGGGACAGCTTCGTTTTTTATGAACATAGAGTCAAAATACAGAGGGAGAAATTAAGCTTTTACATAAATTGTCCTAAGTGCAAACGATACAAATCGTAAATCTTTAAGATGTTGTTTTCATAAAATGATGTATCAGTATGGCATCTCCGTGATTCCTGGCAAATAATACAAAGAACTTCGTTTCCTGTAGTAATGATATTCTTTTTATTAAAGGTAAGATGGGGGGGGGGGGGGGGGGACAATGACCCGGGAGGTAGTTACCCAGGGGGTAATTGGCGTGGTGCACTGTCCTGGGGTAATTTTCGTCTTGATAGTTATAGGGGAGGGGGAGTTGTAGGCTTGCTTATCCGGGGTAATCATCCTCGGGAAGTTATCGGAGGGTGTAGTTATCGGGTGGAAGTTATCCGGGGTCTAGTTATCGGAGGAGGGGGTAATTAACCTGGGGATAATTATCCTGGTGGTAATTATCGGGGGGGGGGGGGGGGGGTAGTTATCCGGAGGGTAATTATCCGGGGGGGGGGGGGGGGGGGGTAATTATCCGGGGGTAATTATCCGAGGGGTAATTATCCGGGGGGTAGTTATCCGGGGGGTAGTTATCCGGGGGGTAGTTATCCGGGGGGTAGTTATCCTGGGGGTAGTTACCCAGGGGGTAGTTCTCCGGGGGGTAGTTACCCAGGGGGTAGTTCTCCGGGGGGTAGTTATCCAGGGGGTAGTTCTCCGGGGGGTAGTTATCCAGGGGGTAGTTATCCGGGTGGTAGTTATCCAGGGGGTAGTTATCCGAGGGGGTAGTTATCCAGGGGTAGTTATCCGAGGGGTAGTTATCCAGGGGGTAGTTTTCCTAAGGGGGAATTGCCCTGGGGGGTGATTGCCCTTGGAGGGTAGTTGTCCGGGGGGTAGTTGTCCTAGGGGGTAATTACCCTGGAGGGTAATTGCCCTTGGAGGGTAGTTGTCCGGGGGGTAGTTGCCCTAGGGGGGAATTGTCCTGGGGGGTAATTATCCGGGTGGTAGTTATCCGGAGGGAGGTTTTCCAGGGGGTACTGTTCCTAGAACCGATTTAAACACATATGGTAGCATTTCATTTATGACATGTGATATGATACTAACATTCCACACATACATACACGTACACACTTTACACACTCAATGCAAAAGATATTGCACACTTGTCAGAATGTTTGATGGCGTATTACAAGAAGCATCCATTCCCATGCTTTCTGAGAAGTACAGTTCCTGCATAACATGGGAAACACTGTGAAATACACTTGATTTATGCTCTCTCCTGTTCTGATTCAGAAAACAGGGTGTAATACATACCAACTCCAGTTGATTTCTCTTCAGCCTGAAAATACATGTACAATTTATTTGAATAAAAAAATGGATTTAGCAGTGCTCTTTCTTCTTCACATTCTTCAAGGACCTTTCACTCTTCAAAGAATAAAGATGTCACTGAAATAGAGTTGATGTCAAATGCATCCAGTGTGTGCTATATATTATAGTATGTAATACAATTATGCAGTGTTTACATGCAAAAATTGTTCACAGGATCCCGCAGACAACTCCTTTATGTTTATGGTGCCAACATTTATGAGATTGTTTTTTATGATCTTATTTCTACATATCTGTTGCTTCAAAAACACTGGATGACTCTTTGTCATTTTAAACAGGAGCTGTATAGAATTCTGTGATCAATCTACAGCTTTGTCATAAAAGATAGATTCAGTGATTGGTTGCCGTGTTGAGAAAATATACTGTGATTTACATAATAATAATAATAATAATATGAACACTTGTAATGCGCCGGTATCCATCATGAAAAGATGCTCATGGCGCAAGAAAGAGAGGCAGAGATAAAAAACCAGTGAAAAGGAGGTATGAGAAAAGGAATAAAGGAAATGTTTACGAAAAAGCTTGTCTAAATAACCAAGTTTTAAATGAGCTCTTAGATGAAGATAAACTGATTGGTAGATAAATTGAGGATTATATGGACAGATTGATACATGAAATGAATATAATTTAATCAAATGTATGTGTCAGTGCATCATTCAAAGACTGAAAAAACATAGAAACATTTATTAGCAAATGAATATATGAATCATCCTACAAAGAAGCATATGCATGTACACAGGAATAAACAAGTGGATCATGAAGATTTCATCGTTTCTGTCATATGTGATTTTTTGTTTTTCTGCAGACTGTTGGACGTAGCCAAGCAAGAGAAGAAACCCCTTGCAGAGCCCGTTCCTGTCCCCACTGGCGGCGGGGCAGTCGACATCATGCAGATGCTGAATAAAGCCCAGCATGAGTACAAGGTAGTGTGCCCTGTGTTTCAACCCAGCAAGTTCCAGGGATGTTTTTCTGCAGACATTTATCATCTTGAATGAAAACAGAAGAATGTGAATGCAGAGGGATGACGATGTGCTATGACAGATTAATTATCATAGCACGTATCTTCGTCTCTCTGCAATACTACTGTAAAACGAGGAATGTTCGCATGCATTTTAATTTCGTGAATTTCGCAAGCGCCAACATCCGTGAAATCAAAATGCGTGCGAAAGTTCTTGCCCGCACATTATGCATTGGATGCCAGTGGCAATTCGCAAAAATTTCATGCTGCGAGAAAGCCCGTCAGCTCCAATTCGCGAAATTTTCATGCCGCGAATATATCATGTTTTACAGTATTCTTTTGCTGTCATTCAATAAGCCTTGTCTGCCTTGGACTTTTTAACATAACAATGATGGAATTCAGACTGGGTATTTGTTTTAAGTTCATCCTGTCACTGCAGACCACCAGGGATAGCCTGGTGGTAGTGTCACTGCCTGGAAAGCAGAAGATGACAGGTTCGATTCCTGCTGGTTCCTTTTTCCGAATGTAGATCAGCAGTTGTGACTTTATATACATTCATACAGAAGGTGGCAATTGATTTTTTTTTTTTAAATCTTATTATAAGTAAATTGGCATTTGAGAATTTCTCTGCATTTCTTATGATTTAGCAGTTTAGTGTGCATATCCACAACTCTAATGCAAGCAGCTTGAACTCCAAAGTTCTTTGATCCTATTTGCCAAAAGATTAGAAAATAACTTCAAAAATTCATAAACATTCATGGATCACAACCAAAATTCAATCTTATGTTCCTTGTGTCATTATCAATTTTTCCTGTAAGTTTCATTCAAATCCGTTCACAGCTTTTTGAGATATTTTGCAAACGGACAGACAGACAGACAGACAAACAAAGCAACATGCGCAAAAACATAACTTCCTTGGCAGAGGTAACAATTATTTTTATGTGAAATGACAGGGATGAAAGGTTGAAAGTCAATATAATAGGTCATTACAGTATTGCCAGCATGTAATTTTTTTTCCTCCATGACTTCCAATTAAAAAGTCCCCTGATAAGTTATTCAGTGTGATGAGTACCATGAATAAATTGGGAAATATTTCTTTTGTGGGAAGATTGTTAAATCCTAAAGGTCAGTGATAAAGGTCCACAAACTTTTTTAAAAATGTAAATGAAGGGCCATTAGTGAGAGTAGAGACGTGTAGCATTTCGTGAGATGGAAGAGCTATTCCAGTCAACTGAGAAGAACAGTCAGATTGCTGTTGTTATTTTAGGAGTATATCTGAGCCACTTTCATCTTATGTACATATCATATATGAAGAAAATATACAGTAGTTGCATTTTGAGTTGTCACCAAGCGGTAATTTTAGCTGTAGGAAAGTGCAGAATTGATGCTTGTACTTCCTTTACTTTGAAAACAAATATGTCAGTTCCTGTTTCTGCATTTGTTTTATATCACCGTGAAATCTAGCATCACACAAATGCACAGAAAATGCCCTTGATCAAAATTCACAATCTGCATTAGCCTAGTGCATGTCATCTACACGTGTATTTGTGGGGTCTATGCTTTCACAAGTGTCATGATTGGGGGATAGGTACAGAGCTTTACTTCGGGTCACTTTTGTTCCATGCATAGTGAGGGCATATGAGAGATTTAGCCAGATGGCAACCCTTTGGTGGCCACCAGAGGGCGGTATTCATGGATGATTGCAGGATTGAGCAACAGATGTTCTGTACAACATCAGCCAGTGAGAGCGAGAGTTATCATGGCATGAATGGAGTACATCCAATATCTATGAAGAGAATCATGTTATTCATTGACCTAGTTACCCACAGCAGCCAATAATCTTAGCGGTGATGGAAACATACATTGTATGATCATTATAAATGTCACATCAATAATGAAAGCAGACAAAATGTCACAATGACATAATTTCAATGTGCGTGTAAAATGTAATATTAACGGTATAAATATCCATGACTGGACGACATCATGTAATCAATATTTTAACATTTCTTCTGTTTTCCAAAAGAGTGGGTAAGCCATCTGTATCCATGGGTACATTGTTGTTGGGTTGGGGGAGGGGGTGTTGGTTTTTTTTCGTAACATTGTGCTTAAAGGAAACCAAAACCCAATTATGAATGTGGATTTAGTGACAGCAGCAACATTAGTAAAACACATCAGTAAAAGATAACCGGACAATCGATTCGAAAGCTATGAATTTTTAAATTCATTGCCATCATGGCTGGATAAGAAGACTATACAGTTCATGACATCTTTGGACAGTAGTATAGAGGAAATATAAAGAAAATACAACATATTTTCACTACTCAGTATTCTAGCATAATGAAAGAGCACTTGACTTATCTCTTTCAGAAAACAAATGAAGTAATATCACTTTCAGCATGTGTCAGTATCAAAGCCATGGAATGTATACTTGTCATGAAAAATAAAAATGTTTGTGGAATTATCCTTACATTTGTATATTTTCTTTTTGTTGGTGTCCAGACATGACATCTAGAATTACATTGGTTTTCTTATCCAGTTATGATGGTATCGAAACCCTTGACAATTTTAAACTTGAATCGTTTGTCCAATTTTTCTCAAATTTTCACTGATTTGTTCTAATATTGCTGCTTTCACTCGAGTGATTTTGTTTCGTTTTGTTTTATTTTGTTTCGGTTTCCTATAATATTGAAGAATGCCCTTCATTTTCCAAAACTATCATCTTATCCTTGTCCAAGCGCTAGTTAGTTAGTTAACTCATGGCATATGGAAACTCGGTAGGTCCTGAATGATGTTTGTAGGAATTCTAGAATCTTGGAGGACAGAGGTTTATGAACATGTAGTAATTCCTTTAGAACCTTAAAATATCTTGGATTATTACATATGTCCACAAGAAACTTCCTCTCATCCTTTGCCAACATTTGTAATAAGATTTTTGTGAAATCGAGGCATCTTTTCAGCGAGCATAATAATGCTTTCTTTGAATCAGGACCCAGTGTATATTTTTTTTCTTTCTTTCTTTGGAGGGAGGGGGGGGGGGGTTAACCTGTTGAGAATGGACTGATTTTGCTACAACACGCATTTGTCATAGACACTTGCCTAAGTATACTCGGGACTTGTCCTCAACGGGTTAAGGGATACTCGACATACACTATGAAAGAGGGAGAGAGAGTGGGATATATGCATGTATGTACAGTATGTATAAACACTGTACATATGTGTGTATAAATGCATGTTAATACCACATGTACAATTGTATAAACTTGTTACCTCCGCCAAGGCAGGAGGTTATGCTTTCATCGCTGTTTGTTTGTTTGTTTGTTTGTTCGTTTGCAAAATAACTCAAAAAGTTGGTAACGGATTTGGATGAAACTGGCAGGATAGGTTGAGAATTACATAAGTAACACATGATTAAATTTTGGTAGTGATCAGGGAATTTTTATGTATTTTATGAAGGATTTTCAATATTTTGGCAGGTAGGATCAATGAACTTTGGAGTTCAAGCTGCGTATTTTTGAGGTTTTCATAGGTGCACTAGAGTGCATGCTCTAGTTTCTGGTCCAGGGCGAGGCACGTCACGCAGCTGGCATTGATGATGTAACAAAAGGTTCTACATTTGGAAATTGGGGGATTTTCAGCATACATATTTGTGGGTAGAAACCACTGATCTCTACAGAAGAACAAGATCAGTGGTGGAAATGAGCTGTTTGGCGGAGGTGTGCGCTCTCAGAGTGCTTCTCTAGTTAGATAATTGATTCATTTAAAAACATCTATCTTGTATTGTCCTTCTCAATGTATGATATACATTCAGAATATAGTTTCTATATGATATAGAATTAAGTAATCCCTGTATCTATACATTTGTTCTATCCTCACTTATCTCCCTGCAGTCCCAGCAGGAGGTGAAGAGGAAGCCCAGTGGGTCAGAGGCTGGACCAGCCCCCATTAGCCCCGGAGGAGATGGAGGAGGAGGAGGAGATAGAGTTATCAGGCCCATACCAGTCAAGGGCACTCTGTCGCCAGGTAAAAAGAGAGACATCTAAAGTGTATCGTTACATCATTAGAACAACAAGACACAAATCTCCCCTCCCCCCCCCCCCCCATTAAATCATTATCATATCTATGGAAATTGATAATATTCTATTATATGTTTAATGTTGTGCATAATTAATTATCTTATATTGACCGTTAAGTTTGAATGATGTATATTTTGTGTGTTACTCATTTTACTGAATTACAGCTATCATGTTAGACTACTCTCCCCAATGTTTCTCAATGGTTTAAACACTCCAATGTTGTATGTTCAGTAGGGCTTATTTTTGATGCCATATGTTCGCATAGCTATAGATTTCAAAATAAATGAATTTGAATGAGTTTTCTTGTTAAATAACCACACCAAATGTTACATTTGATCCCTCATTTAAATATGTGTACTCAAATCTAAACATTATGACACTTTACCATTGCCATATTACAAGTGAGAAGAGGAATCTTGAATTAAAATAATCATTCAGCCTTTTATGAAGTATGATACGGCTGTGATCAAACATATTCTTATTGATGTTTTTTATTTCAAGCTCTAGTATATTTGCAACAGAAATAACATCCTCAAATATTATCACCTCTGTGTTCAAGATATCGATGATATGATGTCAAGTGCATTGTATGGTATCATTACAGGACATGTCGCCAAGACTGACGACAACCTACCAAGCAAGACCGGTGCCAAACCCAAGACCAGTCCCATGGGGCCCCGCTTCCAGCGGTCCGTCAGTATGCAGGAGACTCGTAGCACCACATCCATTGCTCAGGCCGGTCCTTCAGGTGAGTGGTTGCCATGGAAACTCAATGTCATGGTGCAAACTCTGGCACAAGCTGGCTTGTTGGCTGGTACCATGATGTGATGCTTTATTTATTAAGTTCTTTTCAAATTCTCATTTTAAAAAAAAAATAACAACTTTATGTCTCTGTAAGGCATAACTTGCCAAGCCATTTCTTTACGATTTAAACTTGATATGGAGTATTCAGCATTTTGATATGCGTAACAAAGTTGGAACAGTGTGTCACTGACAGTCAGTTACATTTTGAAGAATTATGTACTAAGTGTGAGAGGTTTAATCCTCTATTTTAGGGAAATTGTTATCACATGCCCAATGGAACCACAATTAAATAATTCCATATGAAAAATGCAAATGTTTCAAATAGGTATTACTTTTTGCAATTTCACATTTGAGGTTGTTCATCTAAAGCTGATATTACTCACAGGGCAGCAAAAAGATTTTCAGGACCCTCAGTGTAATCTCTCTCTCTTTCTTTTGCGGTGGTATAAAAGTCTTGAAATATTCTCTCAAAAGCAATATGATAATAACCCAATGGGGGGATGGGGGGGGAGGGGGAGAGGGACATAAAATGTGAGATTGCAGATTGATCAATTTTCCTAATTGAAGGGACATGTGAATAAGAGCATATACCTACCCACAGGTCCATGGTTAGAGTGACAAATTTTGTCATCCTCTCTACCAGGTCAAGGTGAAGGGATGCAGGTGATACCGGTCCTCCAGAGACTGATGTCCCAGGGGTCAGATGAGAGGTCACAGCCAGTGGTCAGGGAGTTAGGCCAGGTCCACACTGTGGAGAGTCTGGAGAAGCTGCACACGACGGCCGTCGAAAGCGGTCCCACCGGTGGCAAGAAAATGGAGGTGATGATTATTGCTCTACTTCTGTTGATGGAGACACCATGGTCTTTGAGGGCTTTTGGCGAGTGGGGATGTGGCGTGGTGCATGTCTCAGAGTGAATTCATATGTCTGCTCAGTGTTAGTTCTGTAGATGTGGTAGCAACATTACATATTATGCATTGATAAATCACAACAAGCATTGCGTAGTGGAACAAAGCATGCTACATAAACAACACAGGACACTGAGAAACACCCCTCAGAAATTCAACAGACAAGCAAGAATTTGCTCCATTTCAGACACAAAGGGATGTAGATCTTGAAGTGGAAGAAGTGAGTTGTCTATGGTTTTGTTATATACCACAGCCTGTGCCTGCTTTAGACTCTCAAGCTCCATTTTAACATACCTTAATGCAACAATGTTGCGATAACGTCAAGAGAAAAAAATTTGTCACCTCATACAATAAAACTGTAGGAGAGAGTGAGGGGTACCGTTTAACAGGCATACACCGAAAACCTTCTCCAGGTAGGTTTCTAGGAAAGGGGTGTGTCCACTGATGCACTGCATGTCTGTAAACGAAACATGGTTACAGTCACTGATCTCAACTACATAGAGATTAGTTGTTACAGTCCATGCATGTGATCGGTGCACAGTGTATCAATCATACTCTGTCTGCAATGTTGTCCATGCATTTTGAATGTATCAAAAGAATGTTACCACAGTTGCATTGTAACAGAAGAGTTGTCCAAAATAGTGTCAGGGTAATGTCAGGGTAATGTCGCGATAATTACCCTGGGTAGAATTTGGCAAAAGTTACCGCGACAACATTCGAGCAACATTTTGTGGGGAACATTTTAACCCGTTGAGGACGGTTTGATTTTGCTACAACACGCATTTCCCATAGTATACTCAGGACTCGTCCTCAACGGGTTAACAGGCCGGGTAAAGACAAGTTATGCGGATGTTACAAGGACATTGTCATGATAAAAAGGCTCTGTTAAAACGGGGCTTCAGAGTGAGAACCATATCAGGGAGGAAGATGTGATTATATTGAACTGAACATAATTTTTGTGTGTGTGAATGTTTCCCACTGCAAGAACATAAGTGCTATCTAAGGTGTATTGCTCCAATAGTCATGGTACAACAATGTCATAGTTCAGCTTTATCATGCATATCATACGCAGGATCAACATGGTTATCAAGTCACTGTAATGTAGGGTGATATGCATGTATAGCTATTGTTGCATGTGTTCAAGTTGAATTGACCGATAATTTCATGAAATTGGAACAATCATTACCTAACAGGTGCAGAGTCTAGAGAGCATAGAGAGACTGCAGCTGGTTGGAGGAGGCGCTGAAGGTAGACCTACGGCAGCCGCCGCTGGTACCGCCGGTGCACCATCCAGTGCTGAGTCATCACAACATCTCCAGCGATTACTCCTTAGACTCCAAAGTGGTCCAGATGCGGGAGTGCCAGTGGCGCCCCCTGCAGGTGATGTCACCACCGATGGTGGCACCATTGATCCCCCAAAGGGTGTCCCTCAGCAACCGGGGGCATCAGCGGTACCGGAGAAGCAGTCGAGTGCACCACAGGTGGACATGAATCAGGCATTGCTGGAGAAGTTAAAATCAAGCACAACGCCGGCTGTGAACTTGATGAAACCATCTGCCACCACTCTTACACCGAGCATTTTGGCCTCGCAGCCTGCACCAGACGCCAAAGAACCAACCAGGATACCATCAGCCATGAAGCAGCTGTTCCCAGGTCCGAAGGACAGTAGAAAGGTATCTTTCATTAAAGCTTGTCAGAAACCATGAATGAAGTCTGCTCAAAATCAATCATGAATGGATTAGGGATTTACTCTCTTCAAGTTTGATTGCTATGGTGACACCATGAACATTGAAATTATAGGACCTTACAGTGACCTTCTGTTATACATTTCCTTTGTATTTCATCTTCCCATTTGACATTAGGTGTAGATGCATTAGGCACTAAGGAACAGCCATGAAGCTACTGTACATGTCCCATTCCATACATGTCCCATCATTTTCAATTAGAAAATAACACCACATCAAGACAATTAGAATGTCCTAGTCAGTGTTTGAAAAGCAAAGCCTTTTGGTCATGCAGCCTTCAGAGATTTCACATTAGGTTACACTTTAAATTTTTCATTTGTACAGATTGTGATATTCAGTATGCAGCGTGTATTAAAGCAAGTAAAGTTAAACTCACTATTCTGACACTGGGTACCACAACACTCACTACATGATTGTTCCACTTTCAACACTAGATGGCAGTATACAGATATAAGTGCAAACAGTATACATAGGTATCTGTCCCTGTGAAGGAATTGTAATAAATTGTGCTGTCTGAAATTGCAATTGGTTTTTGTTGCTACACTTTCAAAATTGTTGCTGCCACTTCTGTTTTTGTAGAGCAGTCATTATGTTCTTGCGTTTATGGTAGCAATCCATAAAACCTGACATCATATCTAAAGTATACAGAGATGTGAGACTGTGCAACAATCCTCTCTTTTTTTCTTTTTTTCTTTTTTTTTGGGGGGGGGGAGGGGGGCACCTAGAAAATCAAAGACTGAATTCTGTGACCTTTTTGAGCAAACTCTTGATTTAACAGACTTCCATGGTAATGTTAACTAAATGTACACAATGAATTAAGTATTTATGTGTTGCTTTTGTAGCAAAAACATTTTTCCTTTTCCTTTGTACTCTTAAAGACACCATCCCCACCTACCACGATCCCTGGAGTTCCCACAAGCCTCCTTACACCAGAGGTCCTTCGAGCCAGGTCATCTACTGAGCCTGGGGGAGCAGCCACCACTTTACTTTCACCCCTCAAACTGAGTGGTACATCCCAAGGCATCCAGGGCCAGGCATCAGGACAAAAGACTGATCCATTGTCACAGAGAAGGCCGATGACAGTGCTCACCAAGGAGGAGCTGGCACAGACTTTGATTTACTTGCTTCAGGTTTGGCAAATGTTTTACTCTTGTTTCTCCAAAATTCGACGGTATTGACAGAAGCGAGGAGGTGGTTTAGAGGAAGTAGTGACAAAAAAGATAATGTCAAGAACTTAACCCATTCCTTCAACAATTCTTTTAGAACCTTCAGTGCCCCTAAACAACATTCTTTTTGCCTTAGACAAAGAATGGACAGGTTGGTAAATCACCGGTGTGAAAGCAGTCAAGCAATTAATGTATCCTCTTTCCATGGTCAACTACATGTGCCATTGAACAATGCAAATATTGATTGGACGTGAGATATGAATTATAGAGCGTGCGCTAGACTCACAAACTCTTTTGTTATACACTATGAGGGCACCCATATTGGATCAGCGAAAGTCAAAATCTAGTAAGCTCAGTCTTGATTACTACATATTTCTTCATATGAGTTTTATAGCAAAACAAGAGCACTTCTACATTGGAAAAGGAGAATTTTGACAGGAATACACACAGCTTTTATACAGAAAGAGAACACAATTTTGACAGAAGAAACTAATCAGGGTAATTTTTCCTGTTCAGCAAAACACTAATAAACATAAATGTAGGCCACAATTTCAGACACTCTTCTCTACATTTTTGGGAACCTGGTATACCAGGTTCCTATAAGGAACAGGTTGAAATATTATCAAGGAGTCATTTGTCATGGAGTAAGAATCTTTATATAAAATGCCTCAGTTAAGAATAAAAAATAAAAAGGTACTCTTCAATGTTGGCCGTGAGTCTGGACTTTCCCAAAATATCCTTATTATTACCTTGTAATGGCAACCATGCTATGCCTAAAAATAGAAATTACACAGAAATTAACCTTATACTGCTTTCCAGCTGTATTGATCCAATTTTGCTGAATTTTACCACTAAGATCTCTCTGTGTATTTTCAGAATGATGATGACTTCGTGACCAAGATTCACTCAGCGTATGCCAAATCTGCCCAGCGTCTCCCACCCTAAGATATGCACCACTGACATCCGTACATGCCAATCCCTGGATTTGAGCATTAATACAACCACAATATAGATGCTAGATTGTTGCCATATTTCAGCAGAACTGAAAAAGCATCTTGCTCGAGAACTTGGATTTCTTGGAGAATTGCATCATATTTTAGATTTTTATTTAACAGCCATATTTTTTGGTCAATTTTATTTGTATTTACAATTGAAAAACAAGGTTTTTAAGTGCTCACATTTCTTGTGCATGCATTGTGACAGTAGATGTGATACAAATTTCTTCTATAATTACTTTTTTGCTTCGTCAAGGAAGAATCAACCTCAAGTGCAACACTTTTTTTTTCTATGAATCAAAATACTGGAATAGAAGCTAACATATAAATGAAAAATTTGGGAAAAAGGTATTTTAACAGAAAACCACAAAGTCAATGAAATTTGTATTTTTGTAATTTCTTTCCATACCAACTGATTGGATCATTTAAAAGCTTCCATGAAAAATACTATTGATTTTGTATCCAAAATTACAAGTTCATGCATTTTTGTGAATTGATATGAGAGAACCAATCACACTGGTTTTGTGATATGTGTCAACGTAATATTCTTCATATACAATCTGTATTTCAAGTTCACTTATAAAGCCATTTGTCTCTTTAAAAGAGCAAATGAGAGCAACTTCACAAGCACTATCTGTCTTGTAATTTAGACTACCAGAATCAGGAACTCATTCAATACCATCATTGATAGCTTATTAAATTTTCAAATGAGTGAAATTTTTCTTGCATTTCTTGGCTGTACTGGAACTTGCGATGATGCGTCTCATTTTCATACTTTACTGCATTCCCACACTAACAATGTTTGCACAGGGTATTCCAAGTTTATACAGCATATCTGTTGCTGATACACTGACACATTGTTAGGGTTTTGCATTGTTACTTGAAGCAGAGAAGGTCATAGAAGGTTACTTGAAGCAGAGCAGTCATAAGATTGGCATTGCTACATGCCGAACAACTACTGTAATTGTCTGACTGTGCGTAAAAGTTACTGCACTTCTGCGCTTTCATAGTAAAAAATTGCTACACTTCAGATTTGCACCTGAAGAGTGGAAGTGCAGTTTCAGAACATTTACCGTAGTCACCTTCTGAATTTTCTTCCCATTAATAGCAAACAAAGAAGGGAAATTGTTGAATTTACAATGTTGTCCAATATTGCTGATGATCTATCAGTTTCTGACGGCAAAGGGTGATCTCTTTGTAACTCAAAACTACAAGCAGACAAAGGACAATACAAGATATACAGCGCAGTTTGCATGAAAGTGCGTGAAAGAAGCACTGAATGTAAAACATCTTAGCCACACTGTGGTGCAGACTATCCCCACCTAATCACTAGTACTATATATGGCAGTCCAGTGACAAGTCCGTTTAGCACTGATTTTTTTTTTTCAGTTTGTCTCTTTTTTATTAACTTTCATTGACTTTTAACATTTTTTTAAATACTTGACTCCAATTATACGAAAAGAAGAGAGATGTGCAGTGAAACTCTGCCATGCACATTGCATCTTAAGCAGGATGAATTCCAGGGTTTTAGCTACTGGTTCTACATTACAACTTCATGCTGTATTCATTGATGCACATCATATTTCAAGCACTTAAAATCCACATAGAGACATCTGTTGATGAGACACGTTTAATTTAATGCAGGGGAATTTAACATCAAGATTTCGATTTGATTGAAGGGAAAGATAATCACATTTTAGTTTTGGTTGAAAGGTACTTCAAATTATAGACACAATTCATATATTCTGGTATTGTTAAACTAGCTTTGTTTCTTGTTGCATGATTTACAAATATTAGCCACCATGGCATGACATCATATAAACAAGGTTTTAACAGAAAAATATATTTGAGAGATGCCTGAGGCAAACTGAATTTGTAACTGTGGAAATATGTATGATTCTTTCATCTGTAAGAGATTTTGTTTTTATACTCCCCTTCGCAATATTTGAAATGTACTTTTAATCTTCTGTGATAAGTTGTCATTGGTATAAAATAATGATATACGAAGGTAACAAAGCTGCAATTATCTAGCAGGGGAAAAAATGTATACCGTACTCTATAGATACTAAGCCACAGTTCAGAGCACTGTATTTCATTATGCGTAGAGAAATCACGCATACTGGTAATATGAAGTGATGATTGAAGACTGTGGCTATTGAGTGGAGCAGATAATGTGATATATGGTTCTCACTCATTTCATTTTCTTTTTTGTATTGAATATTTGCATGGTAGTAAGCATGACCTGCCTTTGCATATTAATATTATATTTATTCCATGGACAGCATCGTAGATGTATGCCATCGATTGTATGCAGCATTTTACATGATGCTGATGCTATGTTTTGGTAGTGTCATCCAGCAAATGTAATATGATCAAAGAAGAGGTTCTTGGAATAAGTTGGCGGTGTTTATCAGAGAGCTGTTTTACATTGTAAATGACAAATAAGCAAAGATTGATAGCAAGAAAAGTTGCGTTTTTACAAAGAAAGGCCAGTTGCATTTATTAATCGCAGTTGTAATATCAAAGTCAGAATTATTAGGATGGGCTACTGAACAAAATTATGTTGAGTGCTCCATACAAGATTGGATACCCAAAGGTCTGTTTGTTGATGGTGATAATGATGATGATGATGATTCTGTTGTTGTTGTTGTTGTTGTTGTTGTTGTTGTTGTTGTTGTTGTTGTTGTTGTTGATGATGTTTAAACATAACTCATGTCTCTTGATCAGACAATAGGGAAAGCTTGTGCTGTCATATTATGCTTAATGCTCTCAGAGCCACTATTTCAAAATATCTTCACCATTATGAACAAACATTTGTCATTAGTAGTTATAGAATTAAATTGCAACCGGGCAGGTGGAGACAGAACATGTCATACTGCAAACGTTGATATTTTTGCGTGATTAATTTTTCATGCTGAGCAGCTCAAAACATATTTGCGGGTTCTGGAATTCACTCTGCACAATAGTCAACCCATTCAGAATGTGCAGAGAAAATTGTGAAGATATTTTCACGGGTCTTAGAATTTGCGCTAGCTAAAAGTAGCATGAAATAAGGGAAAATCATTGTAACGCAAAAATATTTATGTTTACAGTATTCAATGATAAAGCTATTGATGGAGTCCATGCATGATGTCATCAGCCAGCACCAAGACATACTTGTGCTGATTTTAATGGCACACGCTCAACATTGTTCAAATATTGACTGATGTGGTGGCACCTAGTGCAGAGTGTCTCGACTATCCCATGTTCTGTACATGTGGTACTAGTTCTCTATAGCTATTAAATCAGCTTGCTAATTGAAATCCATTTGTCAATGCTCCGTATGAAATTTCATGTGGTTGTAATTCTTCCCTAGTGTATATGATGGCAAAAATGTAGCTCCTTTACAAACGGGTCATCCTGGTATGATAACTGGTACTATCACTTAATCCAACTTCCCATCTTTAGTGAAGGGAAGAAATAACAAAATCCAACCCTATTTATATACAGTGGTGATATGTACCATTTTTATATGCATAACACATCCCCTTGTTTTGATATTTTGTGTATATTCATACAAGATACCCACATTTGTCCTGTTGTTAAATACATTGCATTTTTTGTGGCTTGTCAGTTGTGTGAAGAGTGCACAATCTAGTGAAATGACACCATGGCTAGTACGTGGACAGCAAGATGTAGATGTGTGCTGATAGTCTTTCTTTCAGGCTTGCCCCCTCTGCAGCTGGTTACATGTGCAAACCATCACTCAAGAATACAACTGTACAGGTTTAGTAGGCTCAAACATTAACCTAGTTGGTTTGGTTAGACAAAGAGGGGGGCGTAAACAATCAATATGAATAATTTAGGAGGAGACTGATTTCACTAATTTCTTGAGTGTTCTTTGTATGTTTAATTTCTGAGGCAATTCTTGCTCGCCATATTGCAATCTCCATGAAGAAAATGAAGACCAAACTACGCTGAATGAATTTCAAATGCGCTTCTGAAGTTCCCTCTTAATCTCTGTCCTCTGTGTCTAATAATTACAAAATGTCTCCTGGTTTGCCCTTGCGTTTTCATTCGGACATTCGGTGCATACATGTTTTTGTTTCGTTTTTCTTTTTACACTTGCTTTTAATTGGCCAGTCTTGGGACATTGTGGGATGCACGAGGCTCCAAAACTGACGTTAGTGGACTTCTACTTCAAACAAAATTGTGCATGCATTTTAACTTGTAGGATTATATGCCTCTGAATTGATTCCGCAAGATATTAGTAGCGGAAATTATCAAAGATGAATGTCCTTTCATATGTGTGCAATCTTCTCTTTTTAAGCGTAACGTTTTTCATGCATGTCAAAGCAATTTGTCGTTCTTTTCCTGTAGAGAAACCAGATGAATCGGATGAATGAGCCTTTCATCGGAAACTACAAGAAGTTTCTCCAAACACAGCTAACCCTGAATGTCTCGATTAAACTGAACTGTGCATCATGTAACATATGCTAAATATGTGTATATAATGTAGGCTAAATAATGTGAATTGTGTGTTCCCCATCAGTAGCTGCTGTGAAGTTGTCACCTTGAAGGCCCTCTCCCCCGATAATAAAATACATAAAAGAAATAGTTCCAGCTGACACCTCCGTGTCCTTTGTGTTTCAAACCCTGTGTTTTATTCAGTGAAGTGGTCAAGTATAAGTTGAGCGGTAAGTTGCCTGTAATTTACACATTTTTTGATATTGTAACATCGTCAAAGAGAAGCAGCAGGATGGTATATGTAAATGATAGATTTAGGATACTGGTATTCTAGTAATGTCATTATATTGTTGCGTGCTGTTAAAGAAGAAATCCACATCAGGTCACTGCACCTGTACCCCTTATGGTGACGGGGCTTTTTCTGTTTTTTATCCATCTCTTTGGAACACACTCCCTCTTTATATCCGAAATGCTGAAAGTGTTGAGAAGTTTAAATCATTGCTGAAAACTTATCTATTTACTCAATCCTAGTTATCGTTGTTGCTGTTATATTAAATGTACATAATGCTGTATCTTAATTCAATATTTTTTTTCTGTATTAATGCGCTTAGAAACGTCAGTATTAAGTGCTGTATAAGTGTTATTTATTATTTGATTACTACTATATTTATTTGATCAATTTCATAAGAGAAAAAAAATCCCTGCAGAAGAGTGCAAAAATGATCAAAATCGGATAAGAAATGAGGAAGTTACAACATTCTGAAATTTCAAAATTCTTCTTAATACAATGTACACTAGTTGACTAGTCTTTATTATTATTATATTCTTTATTCGCTTCTTACAAAGCACATATATATACAGTAAAATATTCCTAAAAACATGCAGATACAATGTGTAGACATGGATACAGAAATGAAATATTAGAAAAAAAAAATTAAACATACACACACATAGGTCTAAAATTGCCCTCAGGGAGATCCAACAGATATCCACATATTTTCGCCCATCAACCCTCCCTCACCCGTGCCCGCTCTGACTGTTCGGGGAAGTGAGTGGAGCACAGCACCCATCCGTATCCCGGCTAAAAAACTACGCACCCAATCCAGCACAATGTACCTCACTCTCTGACTACTAGTACAATGTACATGATGTGTACACACAAGTGCGCACGTGCGCCCGTGCATGCTCTCATAGACATGCACACATTGTTCAATAAGTACGATGTTCTACTATGCACCCGTATACGCACAACTGTCCCCGAAGCAGTCATGATGATATAAAAAGAAAAAAAAAATTGCATCTTTTACTCTATGTTCTGTATAATAGTGTAGCCAGTACAAAAACTCATTCTCCCTGAAAGTATTTCATTCCAGCTACACTATGCCACCTTAATGTAGACACAGATACGAAATCAACTCATTACATTCTTGAGGGTTTAAAAAAGAAAATTCTTTGTAATCCCTCATATGTATCAATTCCCTTATTTGCTCGGCATTCCTCATGGCTTCATCCATCTCACCGCATAATGCCTTCCATCTTTCATTTATCTTCGACTGGTCTAAAAAATACCTACTATTCAAAAATCTCAAATTACCACCTAGTACAGAATATGCTCCAAATCTACTCATTCCTGTTATATAAGAAACAATCTGATTCTTTGTGTTTAAAGATTTTATTATAAAATTCAAACACCTTCTATGGAACCATAATTCAGGGCTCATCATTGCTGATAAAAAAGGCAAGAATGCATTATGTGTCTGCCATGGAATTTTCCATACTCTTCGAACAGCAGTTCTCCAGTGTCTATATAACGCATCTAAAGAGGAGTCATATAATGGACATAACTGAGAGCCATAAAAGCTACAACAAAATTTTTGAAACAAAACATTACGTACCTCACACTTGGCATATCTAAAATTACTCAGTAAAATATTACACTGACGGTTAAAATCACCATTAATTTTAGACAAATCAGCATGCAAAATATCATTTGTAATAATATGACCAAGATGACATATATTGTCTACAACTTTCACATACTCTCCATTAATTGTTATCCTTGGATCTACAACTTCTTTTCCATCACATTTGAATATAATAAGCTGACTTTTGTCACTATTAAACTTCAAATCAAATTGAGAAGCATATTTTTGACAGATAGTAATCATTTCCTTCAGAGCTGACACATTTGGGGATAAAATGATCAAATCATCAGCATATGAGAAAACGCCACTAATCATTTGACCCATGTAACATCCTTCACCGAGTGCCTGCAGTTGATGCAGAAGCCCATCAATATAGAGACAGAACATACATGGAGACAATATATTACCACCTTGTTTAACTCCATTTGAAACTGTGAAAAAATCAGAATAAACTCCATTCCATCTGAGTCTGATCTTCTGATCTAAGTACATATTTAGCAACAGCTTGCAAAACATTGGACACACCCCTTTGCATAACATAATTTCAAATAATCTCACAAAGTTGACTCTATCAAAAGCTTTGCTGGCATCCAACACAAGACCATAAACATTGCTCTTATCATGGAGAAAATATGAAACTGTTTCTCTAACCATACTTGTGCACATTGTCGTAGATATCCCCTCTTTAAACCCAAACTGTAGATCACTTGTGCATAAATGATCTAGTTCTCTATTCATAATAACTAATTCTAAGATTTTTCCAATTATACTACTCAAAGTTATTGCACGAAAATTACATGAGTTTCCAAGATTTGCCCATCTTCCCTTAGGAATAGGGACCATTGTGTTTCTAAGCATATTTTTCAGGTGTATACCCATGTCTAATCATTGCGGTAAACAACAAAGCAACATATCCACTTACAGCGTTGTTACCATAAATAAAATGATCTGACATTACTCCAGTAATATCGTCTTTCTTCGACTTATTCAGCTTTTTTATATGAATAATATTTTTTTTATGAATATTCAAATCAGCAAGTTGATGACATCATGCTCTCACAATTTCTTAGTCATTTCATATACAGAAATGACAAAAATCTCATATTTCAGATGTAAAAACATAAACCTTACCTTAAAACCACCCAAAATAAAAAAGAATTAATGTTAACTCTGATATATTTTGGTATGGGAATATGATTTTACCTGTACATTATTAGCTAAAAATAGCAGGGTTTTTCTCTTCCAAATGTCATATGTAATATACATGAAATATTGTTAGAGCATTCATGATATCATCAGCTCGCTTATTTGAATATTCATGACTAGTCAAGAAATGTTTTCCAAAAAAATGTACAATTTCAAAATATCATATCTTCCTTATTTCTTATCCGATTTTTGTAATTTATGGAATGTTTTATAGGGGATTATTGTCTCTTTCGTGAAGAGTTTATTTTTTGGGGTGGATTTCCTCTTTAAAAAAAAGAGCAATGCAGAAAAATAGCAGCACTAGTATTTATCAATTGATATGCTGCTTTTATACACAGAGTAACTTGCAATTAGAAATAAGGGCTAAAAACTACTACGACAGTTTTAAAAAGGGTCATGTTCTCGCCAGAAGAAAAAGGAAAAGAAAAATCTACAGAGCACATCATTTTATTTTTCCTTTTTTTAAAGATTGCATTCAAGTATACTAAAACCCCGGTAACACAGCGCTTCATGGCTTAATCACGGCCAAAACACGTCAAAAAGTGGTCTCCCGTGAAGCAGACGATGTTGTTCGCGTTGATGTCTTGAGTTTAAGACGAGCTGCGGTCGATTTATAGACGTGGCAGGACGCGGGGAAAAATCTGAACGGCGTCGGACGCGGTGAAAAATTTTGAACTGCTCAAAACTTTATTCCGCGGACAACCACGGGCGACACACGTGGTGAAGACGTGCAACACACGTGAAACACACGTGATAATCCGTGTTCCGGCAGTGATTAAAACTTGGGGAGACGCGGTAAAGACGCGAAAGTTTAGCGGTCTGTCACGGGCAAAGCACGGTCATCTGACGCGTGTTACGCATTGGTATCACGGGAAATAGCGTGTTTAGCGGCTTATCGCTGACAAATGGATTTTCCGAGTACACACACTCGGCTGGACGTAGTTAGCCGTGCTTAGGCAGTGCTTCAGCAGTGGAACAGCCGCCAACGGCCATACCCCATACAAAGCGCGGCCAAACCAAAATTGACCAAAAAATTACCACTTACGACCACGTCCACCAGATTTTCATAACTTTTTGTGCGTGATTTAGACGTGGAGTGCTGTGTGACCGGGGCTTAAGCAAGTAGAGCTGCAGTAAAATCGTAATCACGGAGCTGCTCAGCGAATATTACGTTACTGGAATAACCTGAATCTCAAACGGTGCGTAGGACCTCAGTAATCAAAGCAATTCTTTGAAAATTGATCCAAGCGAGTTAGGCCCTATTATAAACCCGGATAATGAACATCTGCACAACCTTTTCTTCTGTTTGTTTTTGTTGTTGTTCTGTTTGTTTGTTGTTTGTTTGTTTGTTTTGTTTTGTTTTGTTTTGTTTTGTTTTTGTTTTTTGGTTTTTTTTTTGTTCTTTTGGTTTGGTTTGGTTTGGTTTTACTCCGGCACTATTTCCGTGCGACGGTCATCTTCTTCTAGACAGTGACCACCACGCAATTACCCACTGGAAAAAATTACCTCCGAAAAGTGCATCCTGGTAATAATAATAGTTGTACCCCATGGGATTTCTGTGAGAGGACCGATTCATGGTACATGGCCAGTGGTGAGTGTCACACAGGTAAATTTTCTCAGTTGTCAGAAAGGATTTGTCTTAGGACAATGAAAATGTCAGAGACACATTGTCCTAGGCGTAATGCTGCAAAATGTATGTCAGTTTTCGCATCAAATAAAAATGGCGTTGCCGTATCGATCAGCATACTTACCAACATTGCAGATAGCGGGCGCTAACGCGTGACACCGGTACGTGCGTAAGTTAGATGAAAAGCGACATTATTTTCTACATACTGAAGTGAAAAGATAATTTGGAGGTAATGGACACTAACCGAGTCGAGCAACGCTTTTTTATGAAAGGTTCAATAACGTGCAATATCATAGTTCCCCTTATACTATTCTGCGAAAATATCCCGAGTCCAAAATCAACAGATAATCTTCATTATTGTGTTAAATCTATGTGAATCCAATTACCTCATATTTAAGTTATTTCTTTTAATTAAAAATGCTGTCAGAATTTGATCCCAGTAACCACGGTAAAGTGACGAGGTACTTACCATTTATGCCCACGTCACCCTTTTCGCATCATTGGAAGATATGAAACTACAAGAAAGGGGGGCGGGGTGATCGTACAAATATGGATTAATAATGCTAATACATGTACTACTTTTGCTTTGAGTAAAAAAAAAAATGAGCGCGAGATTATATTCGGTCTTTGCCGGTTTCTCGCTCTGTCGCTCCCTTTCTTACTCACTTGTTTCCAGCTGATACGATGGATGGATTATTGATAATTACGAGGATACAATGGTACATTACTAAGATTATGATGATGATATATATAGTACATTGTAGTCCAATAGTACAATAAGAGCTTTCAAAAGACGGGACAATCTTTACACTCGGATTATGATGAAAATTATAGTGTCACTGTGTATCTCAGCGTCAGACAGTTCACTTCAAGATTTTTCCAAGTAAGTAAATGAGTTAATTTTTGATTAATCTTTATTCTTTAAAAATATGTAAAGGTGTTGTTCAAGCTTCGTTCTCTTTTTCTTCCCGTCACTTGCATACGCACATACAGTTATACAGGAAGAAAACGCCCACAATCATTCACGTGGATGGTTTTTATTTTCCGAATTTCTGTCGAGCATCCTTATTTTATGCAGACAGCATCAAGGATTTAGAGAAGTTCATAATGACGTGGGCATTAGTAATTCAAGTTTTTTATTTTCGTAAACATGATTCTGGAGACTGTGAGCATACCTTACAGTTTCACCAAATGATTCCGTCGGAACAAAAGCAACAAATTATGTGAACGCTTTTTCTGCGAAATCGCAACAGATACGATTATTTGATTGACATAAAAAAAAAACCATGACCGTACACTAATTGTACGAACATGAGGTCCGATGAGCACATACAAAGTAGCCGTTTTCGTCACTTCACGGCCATGACGTCTTTCGGGCAGAATCATTAATTGATTTGTATACAATACTCTTAGTATATGATGACAATTTTTTTTTCTTTTTACAATAATGTACAGATATGTGGAAGAACCGACTATCCTTGAGATGATTAGGTTTTGTTGATTAAAGATGTAGCCAGTAAATTAGTATCGCTTCACGGAGTGATCAAATGAATAGTATTACATGTGAATACAAGCGGAGAGTCAACAGTGTGGCAAAGACGTGACAGAATGCATTGATGTGTGATGCCATTTCGGAGAACTCAACGGTAAGAAAGTGGACTTCACTTCTTTGATATTCATTTCTTTGCGCTTCTATCTTCTTTCGTCTACCACATGCACCTTCATGCCATACAAATTCTCTTCAACTTTATTATCATTAAAAATGAAGGTGCATATCTCACTCTCTTGTCTCACGGTCACAGTCTACTTTTTTTAAGCATCAAAAGCTTTTGTCCCAAGGCGACTTAGCAAATTTACAATTGTTGCCAGTCTCTGAAACTCTGTACTCTATATACAATGTACTATTTTAGCAGATGTGGTTAGCTTTTAAAAGCACTAAACAGATTTCAATGTCCTCGTAATTGTAACTTATCATAATTAAGTACTGCCAAAGGAAAATTATGTTGCAGAGTAGACCTGTAGTTTCGCGCGTGGTGGTGGCAACGAAGTCGACAATGACGTGGATGTCCATCGATGTTTAGATGCCATAGCCGTGATTTGCGTGGGTGAGATGCACAATAGTAGAGGGTGTTTGAAACACTGTGCACAACGCCTACGCAATGCCCGACATGGCGGAAACAGGCGCAATCCAGCTGTGGTTGTATAGGGATGATAACTGCATGTTGCTCCCATTGTCCCTGCGCGTTTCCACATCTATGTGAGCAGGTGCCGGCATTCAATTTGGGGAAATAAGTTTGGTCTCAATTACAGCTTCAGATTACTTTGATAATGATACTAGTTATAATAGTTATTCTTTTTTTTTTACACAACTGCTAGTATTATTGTTACGTTACCATCTTCCTCCTACCCCGCTAATCGAAAGACAGCCATCCTTCAACTGCGACAGCTGCTGCTAGTAGCACCATTACTGCCGGAGCTGCTGCTACTACAACTACTACCACCACAACTACCACCACCACCACCACTACTACTACTACTACTACTACTTTAACTGACCACTATCACAACGGTTTGGCTTAAATGTTTGTGTGCCTTTTTTTTTTACTGCCTCTGCAACATTTTCCTTCTCCCAAACTTGCACACTGAGTTTCGTGCTTTCCCTTCAATATGAATGTGATTTTATTGGTGCGAAAAAGCTGTCGCGGAATTACGATTACCAATCATCTCATGACCTAAAATCATTCTGCTACACCAAGGTCTTTCATTATCACCAGCGGTACCTCAAGCATGTCAAGACTTGAGACCACAAAGCTTTGTGTCTTAAAAGTGATGGAAATTCAACAGCCGTCCAGTTTATCCTTTATAAGCGTTACCTTTGTCTATTAGAGAAAACATCTGAAAACATGATAATGACAATAGTGTTTCAGAGTTGCACGTCGGTTATCTTTCTTTCTTTTTTATTCCCGAAATCGTCGATTGATTGTAACTGCTCTCACTTTGTAGTGCCACAACAAGAAGAGGAAAGGAAGTAGTCTTTTGTAAGAATGTAACGTTCACTGTACTTCTACTCGTTAAGAACGCAGACGTGCCGTCTTTTGTGGCGCTAAGGAGCTTCCGAAATGTACTTAGGGTCTCATTTTCTGCCTGGACTGTCGAGAATAAAAGACCGTAACACCTACAAAGAACGGCTTGTGATTCGTGATGGTCTTTCACTTATCAATACAGTGAATACTTACGACCAACTGTTTGACACCAGACTTTGTAAGGAGCACACACCCCACTTCTCATAACCGCAAACCATCGCGGTCTTTTTTTTTCCCGCATGATTAAACCGGTTTTTCTTTTTCTTTCTTTTTCTTTTTTTTTTTTACATCATGAGCCAGAAAACGTCCGGAAGTATGAAATCCTTCCCTCTTATGTAATACAATTTTGACATTACACTTTCAAGATATGTCAGGTGTTCCACATATTTTCATGTGTTGAGACTTGTTCACGCACGCATTGATTAATAAGGCAAATTAAGTGACAAAAATATCCTGTACATTTTTATAACAATTTGAAGTGGATTCTAAAAACATGGTCTGTGACAGCATAAAAACTACAGACCAACAACCTACCATAATCTTAAGTTGATCCTAAATTAAGTTCGACTTAAATTCTTCTTGAAACGCTCCCAGGGATTTGTGGTATTTTGAACCAAGTCGAACAGGTGGATATTCCATGTCACTATAGTCGCGAGGTTCATTGCAAATATGAAAAACAAAATTTGCCCTGATCTCTGGCACACAATGGAACTTAGTAGGCCTACATCAGTTTGTGTATTTCAGTGACAAAATACCAAGAAAAGAAAACTGGAGAGTACATGTGATGGGGAAAAGACACATTACCACAAACAAAACAAAGCCGCCTTCCTCCTTGGACAATGAAACAGGTGCGTCCATTCAGAGAATGCACTTAGCCAAGTCATAATGAAGAAAAGTGAATTTTCCTTCATGAGTTCAAATTAGTATAGCAGGCGTTCATTCTTCAACTGTCTCAGTGCTTTAGTTGCCTCAGTCTCAAACATTAGATCGATCTAAACTCTCGTCTATGTGTGTGCAATACCTGCGATCGATTTGGTCCCATAGTATATACAAGCTATGGAATCTTGAACAAAAATTTGTATTAAAAACGGTATGCCGGGTACACCATTGAAATGACAATCACAAAATTCATACTATGTCACTTTCTGTATTTAAAAAAAAAAGGCATATGGTTATGCCAGATTCATCGTTCTGAAACTGAGATGATTGACTCAGATAGCTTACGTTCTCGCAGTCGAGTCTTATCACAACCCACTGTCCACGATGACGAAATGATGTCCGGACGAAATGTAAACATACGCACAAATTGATAAGGTTTATAGTCACCCTCTGTAGCAAAGTGAAGTATTTAATATTCCATCCAGTCGCCTACCGTCAGATGACAGTAGAGGCGATATTATCAGGCTTTATAAGACCCAAACAAGGTCCCAATGGAGTTGGCAGACCAGTCGTTACACAAAGCATTCAGTCCACCCGCCACAGCCGCTCTTACCTGATGTGATCGTCTGCCGAGAACACGTGCGACTAGAATGCTCCAGCTTGGAGGCGGGACCTACACCTGTATGGAAGCTAAAGGCGGGCGCATCTTCGGTAGCCTCCCATTCAAATTCGACCCCATTCAACCCTTCACTGCTTCGACCGTCTTTCTTCCGAGTATTCTTGAGTAGATCATTTCTGCAAACTGATTGTTTGTCAAGAGGTCTTTGAGGTTAACGGAAAGGCTACTGGAAAACGAAAAGTAGCTGGCAGTAAAGAAAGGGATAGAGAGAGGGGGTCGAATCCTGCGTATATAGGGACAGGAAAGAGACCCAACACTTTTGATCTACCCAGAGGGGCTGATGTTGTTTACTACCAAGTTCAAAACATGGTTTGGCGGGAATTCTGAGAATTGTTAACAAGACCAAACAAAGACAAATTGTTAAAAAAAGAAAAACTACCAGGATTCGAATCTGCCATACGCTAACGTCTTTCTGTTTATGTAAATTTGTGTATAAACAAGACAAAAATTCATCTATGTTGCCAAATACAGTTGGCATAACGCTGGTTGTCTCAAATAGGACCTATATATGCTGCCTGTATATCAATATGAAGAAATGATTTCGACAGTACCAAAAAAAAATGCATTTTATTATATTTTCAGCTTTGTATTGTTGAATAACCTTTCGAGTCTTCATTCCAACTCAAATACAGTGGCGGTTCGCCCGGTGCGCCCCCCCCCCCTTTATTTTTCGTTTAAAACAAAAGAAATTAAAAAAAATGAAATGAAACCCGGAAGTGGCACCAGAAATATTACTTGCGCCCCGGCCCCCGCCCCCTCCCCCCCCCCCCCCTTTTTACAGAATTCCTGGATCCGTCCCTGAAATACTAAGTAAGTGAAGAGACAACCATTGAATGCTTTGATATTTCAACACGAGAACTTTAAACACAGCAGCCACTCGTTTAAAATTCTCCCGCTTTAAAGACACCGACGAATAGTATAGTGGTCTGTGTATATCTGCGGTTTGATAATCATGCTGCAAGCGGATGGTGCACGGGGCGATTTACACGACACCAATGCAAGGCTTCCCTAATCTTGTGAAATGAAAAATGACACGTCTTTTGTCAACACTCGTAAAGTTCGATTGATGGCTTTACCCGGGAAGGATGAGGGGTTTTTGAAGTTCAATAGACAAGAATGCGTGGAGATTACCCTGTTCTTCCATGGCGTAATAGTTTTCCAATAGCAGCACAAAGGGAGGAACAATCGAGAACCTAACACATTGATTCCCCCCCCCCCTCCTCACTATTCGCACACCTCTTGTGATGCCCTAATTGCCTATCAATAATAACACCTATTTTAGGGCACTCCGACTTCTTTGAATTAGAAATTCTGGGTATCCACCTTATCCTCCGTGAATAACATCATCTAGGGAAAGTGATCTATAGATATTCAAGAAATGAAATGCAGCCACTTCAGTATATGGCTCCACGCATTCAAAATGGAGTTTAAGAATGCATACATAAATAGATAAGTATAGTAAAAGTAAAAGAATGAATAGAAAATTTTGCTTGGCCTACGTATTGATAAGGGGCTACACAAGCTTGGATAAGTAAATAGACCACGAAATCCGACCACAGCCAATATCTATTGCTGAGATGTGCGAAATAATCCTTCTTTCTTTGAGGTCATTTCATTGAATCTTCCCCCGCTAGCTATTAAGAAGTACTTTCCGAACATCCTTTTTAACAAGTGAGGCCATCTTAAATACGCAAATTAAATAAACGTCGATGATCAAAGTGTAATGTTTGTTGTGACGACAGTAGAAAAGTTCCTCTTAGCTCTTAGACAGTCCACGTGCACCTTTCCGTTTTCGCACCTGGGTGTTACAACGTCGTCCGTTCAAATTAAAGGATGTCGAGCAAGAGAATCAACACTTTCTTGAAAGGAATTCATGTTGTATCACCATGTAAACGTAAAAAGTCTAGATAGATGAGTCTAGATGAAAACAAACTAGATCTATTTTGAGCAATTATAAATCAAGAGGCTCCTTCTTTGACAATACGCTGTTTTACAGAATTATAACAAAGCAAAAAGATACCATGACGAGAAAGAGACAAATTAACAAATCAAATGTAGATTTTTATATTTGCTCATGTCACATAGGTCCTAACTTTTCATTTGCCCAACCCAACAGCAACAAATGTGTGGAAAGACATCCTAAATTCGCTTAGATACCACTGCAAACAGGTGAAAATGAAAGAACCGGCGCACATCGGTATTTAGTAAAACTGGTCAATAGATGTTTCGTTTCTATATCAAATATCTGTGAAGTTCTATAGATTGTTGGTTTAAAGTATAGCCTACACTTGCACCAATCACTTACCAGTAAATTTCAATACCTGTACTTACTCGTTTCTGCAGCCCACTGATGGTTTCGATATTTCCGTTGTTTCATCGCCCTCTTTAAAACTCTTTACAGCGGTCAGAGAAACGTTGACCACCAGACAGCAAGCATGCATATTGCTTTTATAGTAAGATGTCCCATGTGTTTGCATTTGGCGACAGCGCTAAATATATTTGCCAGTCACTCGGATGGAATGTTCCAATGTGGTTAGGATACAAAACAGGACCATTCCTCTGTGTTGCTGCTCCGAGAAATGTACAGTCTGGCGTTGTTAGCTGAACTCGCCAGCAGCCCTTAAAGTTTAGTGACCTTGCCATTTCGGCGCCATGTTTGCAGACGGCCAAATGGCACGCGTCGAAGCAGATGACGTTAACTTTTATACGACAGAAATTCACGAGATCACCGACCTGCTTTACAACGAATTAAGTACAATATTCTGAGCAGTTTTTGCATTACATGGCCATCTCGGTCTCTCTCTCTCACACACACACACACATACAATAAATATTGATACTTACAAGTTCTTGCGATGTCTACAAAAAAATAGATATACGGAAATTTAGATATCATACAAAAGAGATATAACAGACATATCATTGCAATTCTAAATACAGAGACTGTACAGTATGACTATCTTCAGCACCACACACAACACTTTAAGGATTAACATTTTGGGCTTTCTCTCTAAGAAGTGCGTTTTGAAATTTGCGAATTGTACCAATTATCGCAATTACCAAAATAACCTGAAGAGGAGTCAAATTTGTTGATACACTAAAACATAGTAGGCCCCCTATTACCCTTATTGTCAGTGACACCTCTTCCTTTCGTTGATAGTATGATTTCTTTTCTTTTCTTTTTTTTTGCAAATGTTTGATGACAAATTTTCTACTGAGAGGAGGTACAATTGATTTAAAAGAGCTCTTGCTTAAACCTTATGTTTGCATTTTTCATTGATTCTTCATATTGTGTAAAGACTGATTGAGGTGCTGTTCGTGTCCATCTTGTTACATTTACCGTGTGGCTCGTAAGTAGATCACCACAATTAACACTTAAAGGACAAGTCCACTTTCATATACATAAGGATTGAGGGAATGCAGCAATATTAGTATAACACATCAGTGAAAGTTTGAGGAAAATTGGACAATCCGTTCAGAAGTTACGAATATTTTAAGTATCTGCGCAGTCACTCCTGGAAGAGAAGACTACTGCAGTGTATGATGTCACATGCGTACAACTATATAAGGAAAATAAAAAGAGAATTTCACAAAACGTTACTTTTTTAATAAAGTGCACATTTCTTCGACTTGCTACTGACGTATGTTAAGGGTAATATTGTTCCCCCTGCCTCCTGAAAGAGGGAAGTCGAGTGTTCTTTTGCTATGCGAGAAAAATGGAAATATGTTGAATTTTCTTTATTCTTTCTTTATATCGTTGTACTCATGTGACATCACAAGCTATAGTAGTCTTTTCATCCAGCCGTGACTGAGCAGAAACTTTAAAAATTCATAACTTTTTAACGGATTGTCCGATTTTGCTCAAACTCTCACTGATGTGTTCTACTAATATTGCTGCATTCACTCAACCCACATGTCTATGAAGGTGAACTTGTCCTTTAAAGGAAAGATTCAGAAAGGTTACATTAACATCTATACATTCTCATGAACGACTTCTAGTTTTAAAAAAAAGCCAAAAAAAATCGTAAAAATTACAACACCCATATTTTCCGACGGTCCCCTGCCCCACCATAAAAAAAAAAGTTCCGCGGCTCCTGCGTACATACAACCATTATTTTTGTTCAAGTTGAAGTATCGAGAATTGTAGAGATAATTCATGAGATATCCTAAAATGTTTAAGCACCTCCAATTTATATTCCGAGCATAATTTAATCATAATTGATTAATCTTGGATGCTTTCCAAGAATATGAAAAGTATTACAAACCGTGTTATTCAATTGCAGATATTATTTTGTGGGTACCTGAAACTGCAACATGAAATATGTATATACACACACACACACACACATATATATATATATATATATATATATATATATATATAACGCCGCTAAGTAAAACCGGACACTCACTATGACAACTGACAAGTTCTTCGATTAAGAAAAAATACTGCTCAATAAAGGATGCACATCGTGATCTGTAGTCTGGAGTTTACGATGTATAGAAATAAATCATGTAGACCCAATGCACTGCGACTTCATACAGCTAAAGGAGAGCACACTGTTTTCCTTCCATTTTTTTAATGCTTAAGCTTCCCTGAAAGCATGCATTATTCAGCCGGAAAACTATTACGTCACTCTGCAAATAATGCAAAAAGAGACCGTGCTCTCCTTCCTTCAAAGCATTCTAGCTCTACCAACCCCTTTCCTTCGCCTTTATTTACCAACCCATTTCTTGTTTTTCCCCTCCGCTCCGTGGCTCCTAATGAAACAGTCCTATGCTACACGTTGTCTTAATTAAAAACTGATCATTTTTATGGCGCAATTAGAATCGCCCGGGTTTAATTACAGTCAACTCTTTTGAACGCGGGGAACCCGGTCGCTTGGTTTACAATGCGAAAGCTATGTAATGATATGTCCCTGCTAGTTTCCCCGTTTGGAAGGGATCATCTAGTGGCTGTAAGTACACCCGTGGACAATATCTTTGTATAGGTAGAGGCTCTATGTATAATCCCTTTTTAATAAGTCTTTGCGATTTTTTTTTTTTTTTTTTTTTTGGGGGGGGGGGTTCGGTCTACGTCTCTGCTTTCAGTTGTTCTTTGTTTCTCTATTACCACACTTGTATGCATTCATGTCTGATGAATTGCAACGCCTCAGACACGGTCCTTTGAAATATGGATCACACGTTACAATAACACTTTCCATGTTCAAATTGAAAGCACCACCCTCCCCCCCCCCCCCCCCCAAAAAAAAAAAAAAAAATCACAGCAGGCGAAGTTTGTAATCTGCTGTGTGTTCAATGTACCAATGAAACTCGTATCGATACTTCCATCACAGAAGATTCCTACAGGCCAACCTCAACTCTTGTGCTGAGATTTATATGGAGCTTGTCCATCTTGGTAATAAAAGCATCGAGACGCACAAAAAAAAAAAATTGTGTTTGGTCAAAATAAAGTCACCAAGAGAAAAGACAGAGTATCGATATTATAACATTGGCTTTTGTTTGAATAACAACCACGCACCTGCTACGTTCCTCACACCAATTTTGATTGGCGTAGAACCATTCTTCAGGACAATGATTGTCACAACCGGAACGAGATTAGAAATCTCGATGGTTAATTGCATGATAGATAATGAATCATGAATGGACATTGTTTCAGGCACTCGATGCATCAGTATTGTCAATATTATCCAACATTGTTCAATCGATATCAAGAAGGCGATAGTAACGTCACCCTACAGGCCATCAATATTGATCACTATGATAGCTGCGATACTATATTTATGCCCTCTTTTAGGAAGTTTGAAAAAAAAAAGAAGAAGAGAGAAGTGGTCTAGCTAAACCATCCAAGTCGCGGCGTGACCCATTCATTCCCCGCTCGTATCAAGCCGAGACATACCCAAACATTGCCAATGATATCGATTATTTCCAGGTTCCTAATGGCATTGTGTCCTCTGACCCAATGACAGTCGCCTGATTCACCGCAGATTGTTTCCACATACTACATAATAATTACATGCTCGTGCCTGCGTAGCGTCTTTAACAGCAGCAATTACATAGTTTCTAGAAAGATTTCATGCTACTGAAAGGGGGGCGTCATAAATAGTCTGGAAATGTGCGCGCGGTTTACGACAGGTGTTAGAGTGGAGAAAACAACAAAGTGCCATTCAGAAATGCTGCGGACAGGTGTTACATCGCAAATATCTTTTGCTTCGAATTCGTCGTTATGTTATTTTCGGATATGCACAATTCATATAGATTTACATTCTTTGAATACATTCACTTTAGGGAAAACTAAAGTGCAGCTGTATACATGATATGACAGATATGCCAGGTGCACAATGTAGGTATCAACATCTTGTTGATCTTTTTCTACAACAGACATGCAGACGAGCAGGTCAAAGAACAAACGGAGAACAAAAGATTGCAGTCTACGACTCTACGAGCTTGATCTCACTGGTTTCTTTATTTCTCTCCATACCAAACAGCCAAACAGAAAGCTTGTCATAGCTTGAGAGATGTAGCAGCAACTAAAAATACATGCTTATACTAAGTAATTGACTTTCCTATTTCAGGGTAAGACCGTGATTTGAACAGCCTGTTACTGAGTCCTATAAGGGGAATGAGCATCATAAACTCGCATGTATTGATAAACCAAGGAGGTTCAAGAGCTGGAGTTCGTTTTGCTACAATTATTCAAACAGCTGTCAGTTTTCTCGTGCTAGGGATGCACAACAGATTTCCACAGGTGCCCTTGTGCTTTTAATCATCGGGGTTTGTTGCCGCCATCTTTCTGAGCAATCTGAAGATATGTTTTGACCTCTAACATAATGCATACTTCGCTAATTTATTCATTAAATTAAATGGAATTTCACCTCATGACAAAACCTATGAAAGTCAATCACTTCAAAAATATGTGCAAAATAATACATCAGAGCTGTATAAATGTAAAGGAGTTTGAAACTATACCCCCTTGAAAGCAGTTTTTTAATCACATTTCCAAATTAAAACTGATATAGTATAATTTTCAAGTATATTTCTTATTGATTGTCATGTCAAAGTAAGTGTCCAGACATGTCCAGTCGAGTAATTTTTATTTCATCAATTTTATCAATCTTTACGCAATTTCTGTTTGCGCACCCCTGTGTCTTTACCATGTGTGACGCTCTCTTCTGCAAGTAGGGATGGCGAAAAGTAATTACCATCATAAAGACAGATTTTGTCTTCCTTACAGAGTACATGGCTGTTCAACAAGCAATGAGACATGAATCCACTGCCATCCTATCTGTGAAATATATCCAGTTTGGTAAATACTTCATATATACTTTATAGAGTGGTGGCATCAAACATGGGATCAAAGAAAATAAGACTGTTGTAACTCCATCTCTTGAACCTCCTTGAAAAGGCTGGTTTGTAGCAACTTCTGCACGCAGATTGCGCCTATCTACGTCGGAGAGCGGACTGGTGCTGCGTTCAAGCTATTTGCCATTGGTAAGAATTCATTTCCGATGAAAGCATTTATAACTATATCACAATGTATATTCACATTATTGAAATGCCAATAAACAGGGCCAAATGACTATAATCGTATGGATCTATGTTTTAAACTAAACGAGAAAATTAACGTATTAAATGGGTAATGATAAAAAAAAATCAAGTTGTTGTTGTTTTTGTTTTTGTTTTTGTGCCCGAAATTGTTTCTGGACGATAAATGAATGTATGTTGTACCGTTCTCCACAAATTTTACATTAGCACCAGCTTGATTGGTTAACTGTTCTGAGGAGAATCCCAGGAGAGGACTTCGAGAACATGGTGGTAAACCTTTTAAAATGTGGAGTAGCCATCATTAAGTATACATAGAATCTACTTAAGCATACCACCAATAATGTCAATAACAAGGTCTGTTTAGATCTGTATTTGCAAAAAACATACATTCAAACGATTTGAGAACGTCAACGATGTTCAAAGCTCATTGACATTCTATTTTACACATTACAATCATTACATATAGCTATGATTAATTATCGTTATGAGTATCACATCATGTAAATTTAAGTATCCCATCATCATAGTCGTTAACAGCAAAGTAAGCGACTGGTGTTTTGGTTGTATTCCACAATTTTCTCGATAATAAGTACAAGTACTTGCGTTCTTACCATTGATAGTTGCAGGAGCTCCTTTCCAGATGAAATCAAAGTCGTGCACTTCCTTGTGAAGATATATAAGAAGCTACTGAAGACGAGAAAATCTCGGATGAAGGGTCCCTGGTGGTAAAGAAATCGCGTTGATGACTCGGATCAACAGAAATCAATTCTTCCCCCCACTTCACATATGAAGTCCCGCTGACCACTGGCACAATGTGCAAACGGCTTCAGTGACCTCGTGTTGCAGAATGATATGCATTTTAGAGTTCTCTACGAAATCGTTCCTTGTAGGACTGGTGCGTTACTGGTTAATGATGGCAGCAACACTATGACGAGGCCAGCTGCAAGCGTAAAATTTCAATGCTGTTTATAGGAGGAAACTTGACGCTACGATCAGTCACCTCAAGGTATGTTTTGGGAACGGAATCAATTAATTTATAATGGTATCATGCATGCAGACAGAATGTAGCAATAACAACAACCAACCCCAGAAAATAAAGAAATAAATGAATAAATATACAAATAAATAAAATTCCTGTCAAAACGAATTGTATCAAGGTGGCGCATACAATGGCAAATCTTGAAAAATAAAAAACATAAAGCATCACACATGCACCTCAACCTGATGAAGCCACCTGACATTTACAAGTCTGTCACTACCCTGAAAAGCTTCCACTGACCGCTGCTCGATCGACGAACAATGATTGTGTCAAAGAAGTGAGCTTCTTATTTTATAAAGTAGATACCGGTCAGCGCTTTGTCCCTAGCTGTAAGAAAGAAGACACACATGCACACATACACACACACACACACATCTTCGGCGCACCTCCAATCCCACTCAACCCATTGTCCCGCTGACCGTTCGAATTGGATACAACCGCGGGCCCTCCCGGCCCCCGAGGGCTTGTGTTTGTCGAGTGGCGGCCCATGCTCGCGAGAGATAAAGGAAGTACACTGAGTATTCTACTGGCTTGCGGAGTTGATGAGTTCGCGCCATCCTGTTGCGTGTTTACCGTGACGTATTGGCCTATGCTCGAAACAACGCGTTGTCAGGGATTAGCAGACAACTAGAGTGCACTCTTCCCCCTTTTTTTTTCTCTCTCTCTCCTTTCTTTCCCTCATTACTTCTCAGCTCCTATTTCCCCTCAATTTTCAACGACTACCTGGACTAAACGAAAATTTAAGACTGTATGGTTTTGCTTTTCTCTTTAAAAAGATTTAATGAAACAGCAGTAGGCCTACTGACAAAGTAACGAATTTCTTATTCTAGTGTACCAAACGATAGGATACTGTTAACACAAAGTTTAACACACACGTTCACACACACACACACACACACACACACACACACACACAAACAAACACACCAACCATGTATTTAGTTGAATATATATATATATATATATATATATATGTGTGTGTGTATATAATTATATGTACATACATATAAACATATTATCCAACAATGGAGCTTAAAACAAGTTCTGGATTTTTTTTATATGTCATAGATGATGTATGTATAGGCAACCTACATCTAGATAGGAAATTACACTCAATTGTGTTTGTCTGTGTGTGTGTGTGTGTGTGTGTGTGTGTGTGTGTGTGTGTGTGCTGCCCGGCAAGCGCATGACTATATCTAAGTTTCAATAGATGACGATTTTTTTAACAGTGTAATGGACTAATAGGATGTGTAAATGAGTCACATTCTAGTTATGTATAATTATGTATAAAAAAATCAAGTGCTATTTGACGTACAGTACATTCGAAAAGTTTCTGAGCTTTTGCTTAAAAATGCTCAGCGTTATAGATGATGTGTGTCGAAGAAGAAGAAGAAGGAAAAAAAGGAAGGTAATATCCCACCAACGCGTGGCGCACTACGTTTCGGGCTGACGGGGCTGCATTGGCCTCCGTTAACATGGTGTAAACGTATTATAAGGATTTGACGGTGGAATCTGGTGCATTACAAATAAAGAGATTTTGATTCACATTGGTCGCATACAAATCTACCCATATACGCGTATGATGTTATGTATAATTTGTATAAAGAGATTTGATATCATGAGAAGGACATACAATTCTTATAACGGTTGACGTGCTATTGTGATGTGTGGATAAAAACGCAGTGAGTATCTCACAAACGCCATTACGGAAATTAAGCCCTTCAGCGTAGTTATTGTACAGGCTTAGAGGGAGCTCGAACCAAGAAGTCTCAGATCACACCTATATACGTCAATGAAAGCAGATAGAAAATGTGTCATTCTCTCTGTCTGTTCTGTAAGTGCTAAATCGGTATTGATTTTTGTGGTCAGCGCGTTCATAATGGTGGGCTAATTATTGCAATAGCGGGTTGTCGGTTGCCGTAAAATCGAAGAGAGGTTGTGGGGGAGGAGAAGGGAGGGGAAGGGATTGAATGGGGACCGAAGCGGGCATTCCATGGCGGATAGCTGGCTTTGTTATGGCGCCCTTTCGTCTGGTGACGGACAGGTGAGAAACTCGCCTTGTAGTCTGCCCACCGATGAAACGACGCTATTGTGATGATACGTTTCGTCCGTTAGCCGCGAGTGTGCGGAAGTGTAAGCGTGTGTGTGTGTGAGTGTTATTTCATTTTGAATAATGCCGTCTTCGAAGTTCAAAATTCAGTTAGTCGAGGAGAATTGCTATAGATCTTTTTCCAGCAACAGAGGTATACAGTAGATGCAAGGTACTATACGAAATCCAGACCTTTAATTATAAACACTATATCACTTACATTAGAAATCCATACGGCACTGTACTTTTTTCAAGTTTTGATTTTTAGAGTCATTTCACTTCGTAATTAGTGCGAAAATAAATGCAATATTTCTCGTGTTAAGATGTGTCATGTTTTATAATTATATTTCGTTATATCAATTCAATGCAAATTTGTTTAAAAGATGGAAAAATGAAAGAGAAAAATGCCTACAAACGAAGCTAACAAGAAAACTAATTAGATTCCTTTATATTGATATGGTTATTTTTCGTACATCCAGATTACTTTTAATGGATTTCAGTGTGCGCGTTTCATACATGTCAAACTAAAATAAGCTCTCGGGTAGTGATCAGAAATCTGAGAAATTTGTGTGGCAAGCCTTAGATTATTAGAGGTTCGAATTGGTCATGTACTCGTATTTATAGTCAGAATCAGGCAACACTAGAGATAAAATTTACTTGACATCGCTTAACTTATTTTACTGGAATTGGCGGTAAAAACCCCAGTTACTCTGAAGTGATTTCATAATAGCTGCTGTGAATCACATACCATCCTGTTTTCTCCCGAGAGAAAATGTGGCACCCCCATTGCTCTCCAAGGTCACCAGGTGTGGCCTTCCAAAATGGGAGGAGGGACCAAGCTTATAGGAACATGACAGTAAACAAGGGGAGATCAATTAATTGGGCCCATTATCACAACGGGAGAGGGGATCGATCCGTGAGAAGGAGATAGTTTGAGGGCCTCTTGGCGGTGAGCAGTTAGGACAGTGTGATCAATAATCCTCATCTGGTAAAACCCTATTCAAACAAGTGAATTCCAGAGTAACCGTTTGTGAAATATTTTAGGGGAGGGAGACAACTTTTATGTGTTTTGGACATGACACACAAATGTTTTAGCCAACAATGTTCCAATCGATCTAAGAGCAAAGAGTATATACATTCAGGTTCTTAACACTGGAATAGATAGAAAGATAAGTGCCTGGTTGGGGAGAATCCTTCCGTTTCCCTGCACATGTTCGATTGGAAAACATTACTGTCTCCATAACACTTAAGAGATTTAAAAGATTTTTTGTTGATTTTCTGTCAAAGGGGTAGGGCGAGTGCAACATACACGGAGAGGGGAACAGAACGTTTCACTTTTATTTGAAATGCATACAGTGCACTCCCGATATAAAGAATACTGTTATAACGAAATTCTCATTACAACGAAGGAAAAATCCAGGTCTCTAAATTATCACATGTATCTTCACATACTTTACTGTTTGGCTATAACGAAATTTCAATGTAACGGGGGAAAAATCGCCAGTCCCGACGACTTCGTTAATTTGATATTAATGACTTCGCAGGTGTATTGAAGTGGTTTACAGCAATCCCTCATCTTCAAAAAAGAAATCTAAAATCTCACTTGCTTCATCAATAATTCCGTTGTAAAGCGCATTTGAAAATACATGGCAAATGCGCTATATAAAGATATTGTTATTATTGTTATTATCGTTGTTGTAATTATTGTTATTCATTTAGATACAATAACCAAGCTATATCGGTTTGCTGTGTTTGGGGTTCTCCTGGCTCTTATAATCACACCTGGGCCCTTTTTTATAAAGAGTTAAAATTGATTATATAGTTGATTTCAACTGTAAGTCTATGGCAGCCTGTGTAGTAAGGAAATTTAAAATCGATTTTATCTTTTGATAAACGGGGCCCTGACATGTAAATTATACATCTTATATAAACTTTACTTGTTGGTACAAAATCACGCAGAAATGTAAAAAAAAGGAAATAGAATAAGATATAATAAATAAAAACACAAAAACAGTACACGGTGAAATGCAGTTTTCCGTAATAATTACAGTCTCTCAAGTGTGACTGGAACAAAAGTGACTAAAATTTCACGTGACGCATCAGTTGTCATGTTCATATAATTATGTATCACCAACTCACCCCCCTTCCTCCACGCCTTCATCTCTAACCTGCCTCATTTTTTTTTCTTTATCTTTTAATTGTAATGTTATTCACTACCGGTTGCCAAATAGTCAAGCTTTGTGCTTATTCTTAGCAATCGTTCTGTATACAAATTAAGATGTAACTCATGTAATTATGTTACAGATATTATAATTGATGAAAATGATGATAATTGTGAGAAATAGTCATATTACTGTTATTTTGTACAATTTAATGAAATTGCAGAAAGCAAAAAGCAAATTGCAGAAGACTTTTCTAGTGGTCATTTATGGATACTGTTCCCCAAACGTGTATGCGAATTCAGCATCGACCAAGAGATTTATGAAACATCAAAAAAAAAAATCTTTAGGAGGAGAGTCGGACAACTTGTTCAACTTTTTTGTTTATGGTTTTGTGTGGTAGATTCCATGTGCATGGACATTCTGGTACAGTTGGTAGATTACAGTTGCAGAACGACACAAGAAATTCAGGACTTACACAAATCATTATGCTCTTAATGAACGGTACACATTCCCTCAACCTGTAACTGAGATAGAGTAGATGGCGGCAAAACAAATATTATTCTTCGTGCTTTCTGGGAGGAGCTATGTCAAGTGTTCTTTCGATATTCAAGCAAAATACATTTATGATACTTTTGAACTTATCATCTGAGTGTCCTCAAATTCGTGTTTCACAAGTCTTTCTGCATTCACTAAATCCACTTATTATATGTTGGTCCTTATTTCCCATTTATAAGTGGGCATGTTTGTTTGTTTGTTTGTTTAATGTGTTATGTTATCTTTTGTGGGGGGGGGGGGTTCCAGACTTTCCTCCCTCGCCATACCCGATGCATTCACGACTGAATTTCATTTGCACGTATATCCTTATCATTGTTACGGAAATCTCAGTTCATATGCTTGGAAATGCCTATTGAAATAATAACACAATGATAATAAAAGTAAAAAGTCTGTGTTTATGAATGTATACAGTCAGAACTAACAATCAAAAGAATCAGTTCCAGAATAGTTCACATCTCAGTTTGCCGAAATGGGATCCAGTCAAGTGTGACTTTGTTGTAAGGATGTTTATTATTGGTGATGATACTGCTGATAGATTATCAATGCAAGTAAAACATTGCAATTTGATTTGTTTCGGCTTCTACTTCATTCTTCCCGTCATTTTATACTCCAGAGGTCAAACATTTGGGAATGTATCCTGTATTTCGTTGGGCTGGTTGTGGTAAAGGAACTATCAGACAAACTTAGTTATGCTCATTTCGTGTGATCATGGACCTAATTAGGTCCATGGTGTGATGAAAGGTCTTGGATGGATAACTAAAGATCATTCATGCAATGATTGTACAGATCTGCGAAGTAAATTCGAGATCTTTCCACCCTATCAAAGTGCCATTCTCGACGTTCTTGAAATATTTTCAAAAGTTGCATTTGACAAGAGCAGTAACAGATTAGCTGGTTGGGATTACTCTCTCTATTTTATATGACTTCATAGTCCTCTATCCTCTTAGTGCGAAATCCAGATCCGAAAATTACCTGCACATTTGAAATCGACTAGTGCCTTACTTCATGCCTGGAGTAAGGGACAGGATGATACCTGAGTTTTCAATCAATAGAATACAGTAAGCAACTCTCTTGCCTTTCGCCCGGTTTTCAAAAACGATTATAAATGATTCGACGTGTTTGGCGTGAAGTGGCAACAAGAGTTATAGTCCAAGAGATGGCGCTATATATGCGGTGCTGTTCTTCCCCATTGCACGCAGGCATCTGATGACCCCGGATGGTAAATGAACTTCAGTTCATCTCAGTTTTGCAACCTTTCATGACAGAAAAATATGATGACAGAAAAAGATAATGGTCATTAAGAACAAATTACATAATGTTAATACGCAATGAATAAGCGCAGTCAAAGAAAAACATGAATATACTTTCAATTCAATTCAAATGAATTTATCAGGAATTTTCTGCTTTGAATATATATTACAAATGAAATTGTATGTATAGATGAGTTGTATTTACGGAAGAATTGTTTGTATAGATGAATTTTTAATGAGCTAATTGTACACAAGAATTGTCTAAAAGCATAATATTTCTCTTGTAATACAATAACAACTAAATCTTGTACAAGGGGCTGTCACTTTAAAATCGAAGTTACTTGAGAAGATGACCTCTTTACATACCTAATGAAAATGGATTAATAAAGGTTTAATCTAGATTTCTAAATAAATAAGGAAGTGCTCCCTTGAGTATAAATCAGTATTTTTAATGTGTATAGAGAGAATTCAGACTAAAAAATGATGACAATTATAAAACTTTGCAAGGATCCATAAAGACAAGGAGTGTGGAGATTCAAGTGGGTCAGTTATAAAATTAGGACTCTCTAAAATCAAAGACTGAGATATCACATCAGATTAATATACAAGCGACTCGATGAACAGATACTACACAAGACCAAATCCAAAAGGCCGAGACGCAATTGCTGAAATCAGAAACGATAATCTTGTTCTGGGATCGATCATCAAGGGATGGTTACCCATTACAGTAACCGCAACGTCCTTTCTGCCTTATATCTTGAAAAGCTTGCCTTAACACATGAAACGGCCAGCACTGTCCTTGGAGCAAATGTAAAGTTTTATCCCATGGAATAACTTGCTGGATCATCTTTTTGTTTTAAACACGCTATTTGAAGGCTATATATTCCCAAATTGTATTATAACTATTGTACATGGAATCATCAAAATAGTGAGCATCATCATTTATCCAAATTCAAAAAGATGAAAGTTAGCATTTCTCTTTTGGGCTTGGCCATTGTAACAGACTGGCCTTATTAGTGGTTTGAAAGAAAGTTTCACCATCTTTTCCATTGCAAAATAGGACCAGGGAATCGTAAGGAGGTATATACGTGGAATGAATAATGGTGATGACGATATTTTTGATCTCCCAAAGAAAGAAGACAAACTAAAAAAGACAGAGGTTTGGGGGAGAACATTGAGCTTTAAGCGAAAGCGTTTAAGAGTTGCAGTAATAACAATTGAACATTTTCAAGGAATTCTACGAAATTGTTGCAGTGAGAGATTGAAGAGAGGAAGATAGAAAGCCAGATTCTTTCTTTGGATTATTATTACCCCCTAAGGGGTGGGCCGATCCCGGAGGTACTGCAATACCGGGCCAACCCGTGGCCAGGATGGAGCAAGCCCCTATTCCATGGCCTTGGTGCAAAAATCAGATTAATATACAAGCGACTCGATGAGTCGCGTTCCAGATATTAAGCTGAAAAGAACAGATACTTTTCTTTCAATTTTATTCAATAAAACTTTCACAGTATATAATATTTACATTTGTATAAACATGAATACATATAAATGATATATAAAGCACAAGAATACTGATTCTGAAATGAAAACTAAACAAACTCGAGAAAGAATCCTTCAGTTAACACCACCTTAGGACATAATTGAATATGATAACTCATTTAATTGCTTGATTCCGCCCTATAAATCTACCCGTCAAAGAAATTTGCGTTAAGTGGGAAGTGCACCAAAGGTGTATATTCCAACGATATAATCGCATCCTTTAAAACAATCAGCCTTCTGTCCGAATCGGAAACCGCGTTCAACCAGACTGTCCATGCCGGGATTGGTTGGCATGGCAACCCCTCAAGGGGCCCATTTCCCCCTCATTAAAAGATCTCAGGAATGTGGCTACTAAAGCACGTGGGTATGTACACATGATCTTAGCCAAAAGGCCGAGAAGCGATAACCATTGCTGATATCAGATACGATAATTTTTTTTGTTTCAAACAATATTTTATTTCGATTTCATCATCCATCATTGATTACAATTCAATATTTAATTGTGTTGCTTGCAGCGTGACATTTCAAACGTATATCAAAATATTACAAAATAATTCTTAGGACTGTCATTGTGTAAATTTCCGATTGTTCTACTACTAGTATACAATACACAGTAGCTGCTTCACAAATATAATCATCTCCGCAATAATTATAAAATCAATTGTTAATGCCTAATGGGTCAGCAAAACCAAAATGTATGTACAATACTCATTACAAAATATACCCATTGACTGCGTCCGTATACTCGTCACAGCAGTGATTATGAGATAATGAAATCAATATTGTTAAGGGGTCAAACACAAGGTCTGCATACCTATGCATCAGGTGTCAACAAAAAGCCTACATACCTATGTACACACAATCCAATATACAAACATTTTACAAATCTTCATGATCAATGTCTGTACATAATTCATACCTATAAACATTACCCCTTCATCGCTCACCCGTATAACCTCAACAACACTTCCCCCTCTAAATAGGCATACTCCAGGTATACCTCACTCCAGCACAGATACACACACATATTTGCACGCACACACACACACACACACACGCCCACAAACATCGAACCTGTTCACCAAACACTCAACAACAAAAAGCACAAAAAAAAGGTATCAAATAGTAGTGCAGTAAGTATCCCGTGCCATTAAATGATTCCATTTCCTGCTGTGCAGGGCCAGCGTACCTCGTTTCATTGAACATGAAGAACATAATCTTGTTCTGGGATCGATCATCAAGGGATGGTTACCCATTACAGTAACCGCAACGTCATTTCTGCCTTACATCTCGAAAAGCTTACCTTAAGACACGAAACGGCCTGCACTACCCTTTGAGCAAATATAAAGTTCTATCCCATGGAATAACTTTCTGGATCATCTTTTGCTCTAAACACGCTTTTTTAAGGCTATATATTTCTAAATTGTATAAACTGAGTCTGTCTTTTTCTATATATCACTCTGACTAGGTCTCAATGTGTCATGCGCATTGATTCACTCAGAACACAATGAATGAGCGACAGCTCTCCATGCAAATCGCGAATCGCGGAAATATGAATAGTCATTATCACCCTTGAACCATTAGGAGAGCTAGAATTTCTGACGTCACCACGTGCCGTGTTAAACCTTGATACCAGACAGACAGACAGACAGAGAGACAAACGTCAAGCCATCGTTGCGGTTATTCTCTTGCAAATGCCGTGTGAGGCGCCCTTTCTTTTCTTTCCGTCTGCCTTTTCAATTTTTCTAACCCTTTGTTTTCTTACTTTAATTTTATTTTCATTGGCGAGAAAAAAACTAAATCAAACAATAATGCCACCATTTTTTATTTTCATTTATTATTAGAATTTTTGTAAATGGAATCATCAAAATCATCAACATCATCATTAATTTATCCAAATTCAAAAGGGTAAAATTTAGCATTTCTCTTTTGGCCTATAGGCCGTGGTAACAGACTGGCCTTATTAGTGGTTTGAAAAGTTTCACCATGTTTTCCATTGCAAAATAGGAACAGGGAATCGTAAGGAGGTATATACGTGGAATGAATAATGGTGATTACAGTATTTTTGATCTCCCAAAGAAAGAAGACAAACTAAAAAAGGCAGAGGGTTGGGGGAGAACATTGAGCTTTAAGTGGAAGCGTTTTAGAGTTGCAGTATAACAATTGAACATTTTCAAGGAATTCTACGAAATTGTTGCAGTGAGAGATTGAAGAGAAGAAGATAGAAAGCCAGATTCTTTCTTTGGATTATTATTACCCCCTTGGGGGTGGGCCGATCCCGGAGGTACTGCAATACCGGGCCAACCCGTGGCCAGGATGGAGCAAGCCCCTATTCCATGGCCTCGGTACAAAAATCAGATTAATATACAAGCGACTCGATGTGTCACGTTTCAGATGTTAAGCTGAAAAGAACAGATACTTTTCTTTCAAGTTTATTCAATCTTTTTCATATGTACATATTTACAACCACGGCAAGAATGATAATTATATACAATAAGAAGACATACAATAACTCATTTGAATTTTTTTAAACATATAACCTACCATTGGCCTCTACCCCAAGTCATACATTATTTACATAGATTGCCGTATTTCTCAAGCTGTTGGGCCAGCTGACCGAGAGTCCGCGAGACCGAAGGTACACAGCAGCCTCCCGCAGACACACACACAGACATTCCTCATGCACGCTCACGCAATCACCTTAGAAACATCCGATAAACCTACGATCTCACGCCCGCTCGGCCAGCTGGGTTTAAGTATTTAACACAAATTCCATCAATATTGAATTTAACTTTATTATTCACCAAACAACAAAAGGATTTTCCCTCAACCCAAATATTCTTGAACTTTTAACGAGGCCAACGTTTCAGATCAACTAAAATGCGTAAACGAATTTCATCCTTAATTTTTTCAAGTAACAGATCATCTGAAATAAAATCTTTTTCAAAAACATATTATGTACATCTACGATTCCAAATTAATTTTTGTACAACCACATAGAGAAACCATATACGGGCCCAAACCGAAGCCTCTACCTTAGAAGACGGAGGACCAAAAGGAATAAATCACTATCAAAAGATATCCCCAAACCTAGCAAACGAAGAGATACCGAGTGCACCCAACATAAAATCTTATACACAGAACTACACTCCCCAAAAATATGTACAATACTTTCTTCCCTACGACAAAAGGAACATTTCCCATCCCCAATTCCCCAACGTAAAAGTTTTGCCCGTGTACATAAAGCCCCGTGAACAACCCGCCACCTAAATGATTTCAACATATCACATAACAAGGAATGGTGTGACATCCGCCAGATTGTCGGCCAGATCCGGGTTGGAGCTGAAACGACGACCCGGGGGATGTCCACAGGTGGAACAAGAAAAGAAATAATATCACGAATACATTTACAAGTGTAAACGAAATTCTTATTGCACATGAATAATTTAACAAAAGGTCCCCACGCACTTTGATACGAGGCAGACAACTCGTTGCCGTGGGGAACAGAATTCGACCAAAGAAAAGGAAACATAATTCGAAGTCTGCAAGCTAAGAAGTACCGGAAGAACAAAAAATTGCACGAAGATACATCTGCACCAGAAAGAAACGAAAACAAATTACGAACGAATAATGCCTTCATTTTAAATTCCAAATTATGTAACTCCAATCCACCTGCCACGAAATCCAAAGTCAGCATAATAAAACAATGAAAATATACACGAATTAATAATCCCAACCTTCCCAAATAACGAAAGACCAGTATTTTTCCAAACTGATTTCTTTTTTGCTCTATCCCCTAATTCTTTCCAAAACAACTGAATACAAAAGTCCCTCCCAAACCAAATACCGCTAATCTTAATTTTATCCTCCACCCAATTTATCCCCCCTCTTAACTTCCTCCCGACAAACCCCCCAATTTTCAACCCGTGAGTTTTATTCAAATTAAGAGACGCCCCGGTAGCTTTTTCAAACAACTCAAAAGACCGAAAGAAATTAGTAACATCCATCTGTGATGAAGCAACGCAGGTCGCATCATCTGCATATTGTAACAACTTAATTGACTTCCCACCCCCTCCCGGAACATGAAGACCCCTATATAATAATCCCCCCATGTGACAAAATATATCTAGCAAGTGGTTCAATAAACAAAACATACAAAATCGGTGATAACGGACAACCTTGTCTAATCCCCCTTTTAATAAAAACATCTTCCCCCAATTGCCCATTAATCAAAATTTTACTTTTAATATCCGTATAAAGAATCCTAACCCAATCAATAATGTAATCACCAAAATTAAACTTCTTTAAAACCTTAAATAAAAATTCCCAATCAACTTTATCGAACGCTTTGCACTGATCCATAGAAATAATAGCACAACAAATATCATTTAAATTAGCATAATCAACAATATCACGTAACAAACACAAATTTAAATGAATTGATCGACCTGGAACTGAACACGTTTGGAACTCATTAATAATATCAGATAAGACATTAGAAAAACGTAACTGTAATGCTTTTGGAATTGTCACCCAGTTCCCTAAGCTCATTCTGGCAAGGCAGATTCATTTGCATTTTTACTTCTTTTCTTAACCTCACTCTGGCACGGCATACTCATTTGCATTCTCTCTTGTTCAGCCTAGTGCTGTAGTAGGTCTCCGCGCTTGGCTAATTTTATTAAAGTCTCAGTCAGGTGTTTTAGCTAGCTGTGCTGCGGCTGTGCACAGTTGATATAGGCATAGGAATGCGGCAATTAAAGTGTTTTTCAGTTGCTAGGTTACTTGGCAGGGTAGGAGATAATTGGTTAAGTTTTTTTGGGTGTGTGCAGTCCTGTGTTTAGGAGAGAGTTGTGTGAGGGAAAATCGGTGCACTCCATATTGAACCTTTGAGTTGAGAGTTTGAGCTCTTCATCCTCACAGTGGTGTGACTGGATGTGTGTGGATTCTGGGTGTGAGAAAGCCACGACTTGGATCCCCCACTAGCAAGTAATGGTCAGACTTGCAATTTCGGGACCTCCTTTTGGCTACCACAGCACACCAAAGCACATCTCCAAACTCAAGACCACAGAGATTTCCGTAAGTTGACATTTTATGTATTTGTTAAGCAGCTGTAATGATATAGAGTGTGATTTGACAGCACCAAAAAGGAACAGTTTTAATGCTTAAAAATCTTGTCACATGGCAGTAGATGTAACAGTTATAATTTCAAACTGTTATGAATTGTGGATAGCGTATGGAAAGCAATTACAATAGTGTTGTTGATAAGTGCTACTACACTTTTTTTTTCGTTGGTTAGTTTTTTGTACAGAGCTCTGGAAATATGGCAGATGAAATTAATATTTTCAGCTGGTGATGAGACAAAATGATATTAATTGCTCAGTATAAGTAGTATCGTATAGTGTTGCATTTATTTATACGGTTGTACTCGTAAGGTTTTTTTTGCATGTATCAATTGAATATAACCGGTGTAAACAATAGTTTTTATGCTATTTGACACTTTAAAATGTGTCCGCTTTCTGTGTGAATTGACACTTCAGATTGAGTCCACTTTTTACGCTTGTATTTGGCAAGTGGTTTTCAAAAAAAAAAAAGGGAAAGAAAGAAAAACAATTGTTATACAGACACAGTAAATGACCGTAAAGTGAATTGTTTATAATTATATAATGATGGTTAATATTATTGGTTTCCCTGTAAAGCAACAGTAATTGTATATGAGAATGTTACGAACACTTTCTAGAAAGCATTTTGGTATACTTTTATACAGTCATCCCGTTCCTCGCCTTACTACAAACTTAGCTGGGCTAAGTATAAAGCTCCATGTCTTCTTCGTAGACGCCGGCCATTGGCCAAGACTGTTAACTCCTCGAACTCCACGCTTTCGGCAAATTGGTCTCGAACGACCTCGATTATCTCCGACAACGACCTCGTCATTGATTTCGACTCGCCGACGAACTCTCTACCACCACGATTACTCACGCGCGATCTCCCCCATCGCGGAGCTGTATATTTCCGCCCCCATGTAAAGTCGGTATCATTTTATTGGTGCACCTTAGGGTTTTAGGTCAAGTTAACCAAAATATATTGTAAGATTTTTGAATACTGAAACTGTTGCAAAACCATAAAACCATCAAATTTATAATGAAAATACGGTTTATGTTGTAAACCAAAATAGTATATTTGACTGTGATTATTGTATGGATAGTATATGTTTTTGAATATTTGAGGGGAAAGGTGTATTATATTAAAGGGCAAGTTAATTGACTGTTCGAAACTTATCCAAAGTTTGACTGGTTTGATTCTTCGAAGTTGTGCCCGTCTTTTGTACTTAAGTTCGTAATTGACAGTTTTTTTTTTTGCGATATTGAACAAACTTCACTAAATTGTTTAGTCGATACTCAATTGGCAACAATCAAGTGACAAAATTATCTTATAATCGACATTTAACAAACTAATAGGACGACGATTTGCGGGATCTAAATGATCACCCCCCCCCCTTCGGTAATAAACAAATAACAGCTGTGCGTTGAGACTCAGACAATAACTTCTTTGAAAATATCTCATTATATAACATTAACAGATCTTCACCAATAATATAAAAAAAAACTGCTGAAAAATTCAATAGATAACCCACCAATTCCAGGCGATTCATTTTTAGACATAACAAAAACAGCGTTCTTAATTTCATCTAACGTAATACGTTTGTTTAACAAAACAAAATTTTCAGAACTTATACGAGTTGTAATGCAATCAATAAACATATCTTGAGTCTGTAAATCAACAAAATTATCACATTTATACAAATCAGTGAAAAATTGATGAAAAACAGAGAATACTTGATTGCCGAAAACAACAGAACCACTATTATTTCTAATTTCATCAATATATTTAAATTCAACATTTAACTTTTCATTTTTATTTAAAAATCCCGGTTTTTCCCCACCCTCTATAAACTTTTCCCTGGAACGAACATAAGCCCCCATCCCTTCCTCCAAAAGTAAATCAGAAACTGAATCTTTATCAAAGGAAACACATAAATTCTGTAACTTTAACAAATTATCCCTTTTTTCCTTGGCCACCCTAACCCCGTGTTTAACACATAACCCTTTAATTCTCTGTTTAACATTTTCCCACCATAATACAAACGAATTAAAACCAGGTTTTAAAGTTTGCCATAAACGATAGTAATAAACAAATTCTTTGACAAACATATCATTCTTACATAACAAAACATTAAACTTTCAATAAGATTTAGGCTCAAACTGAACATTTGGCATTGAAATAGACGTATTTACAATAACATGATCCGAACAATGGAAAGGAATCTTAACAGATTTTATAACTTTAAAATTATTTGTAACGTAAATTCTATCAATTCTAGAACTTAAATTTTTGTCTAAATGAAACCATGTGTGACCTGCATCAGAATTAACTTAACACCAAGAATCAATTAAAGAAAATGCCCTCAAAATAGAACATAATTCTTTTTTACCAACAAAACAAGATGTATTTAACGAATCCCCAACCCTATCTTTCTGATTCAAAACACAATTAAAATCCCCACCCAAAATAACAGGTTGATGTCCCCTTCCATGATAAAATAAACTGTTCAAAAATCAACACGTTTTGCAGGTTCACACGGAACATAAACATTGCAAATACGGAAAGAAGAGTTTGCGAAGGAACACAACACGGAAACATAACGCCCTTCATTATCAGAACGAATTTGGGAAAAAGTGCATGGCAAGTTTCTTGAAGTAAAACAATATCAAAAGCAAAAATTTTCAAAAACGTTCAAACCTTTTGACATTTAACTGAATCCCTAATGCCATGCACATTAAGAGAACAAATAGAAATATTCATTAAATTAAAATACAACTAAGAGAAAAAAGAAAAGGGAGGGAAGCACTACTTAACTACAGTCAGTCCGAATCTTGGGCGGCCGCCGGGGCGGGGAAGGCGGCCGCTTCTTCCCTCTCCGCCTCACAACATTAAACGGCTCATCCCGCGACACCTGCATGGGCGAGTCGCCCGGAGTCTCGTCCACCACCAGTCGCTCAGAGTCAGTGTCCGAAGCGTACCTTGACTGCGCCCAGTCCGAACACGGGTACGGAGTATTATTGTCGAACATATCAGACCCTGAATCCTCCGTCTGACTGTCAGTGTCGCTAATGGAGGTATCCCTCACGCGGCGCTTCCATTTCTTCGTCTGGGCAGGCGGCTCCCGCTGAGGTTCCTTCTACGGCGGGTCCAGGTGTCGATCACTCCAGGCGCGGCCTGCGCATCCCCTGCTTTCTAAGTACTTGGGGCGTCTACGTCTACAGGCTGTTCGGCCGTCGTGGCTTGCGCTGGAACAGCCACACCCCCTCCGCTCACCCACTCCTTGGTCCTGCTCAGCTTTTCGGCGAAAGATACGGGACACGAGCGGAACGAATGCCCGGCCTCCAGGCAAACCGTGCAGGTGATGGTCTCCCGGCACGCCGACGCGACGTGCCCCTCTTTCCGGCATCTGAAACACCTCACCACCCGGCACTGCTCCCGGGCCTCGTGCCCCGTTGACCCGCACTTCAGGCACGTCCGTGGCTGGCCTTCATACCGTATCCAGCATTCCCTGCCGCCCAAGCTGAGGGTCGAAGGGATATCAGTCTTTAAATCGATACGGTACTGCCGGGTTCCGTTGAACAGTCCCGGGTGCTCTCGGTGCTGAAGGTGCCTGCCCGCCAGCACCTTCCCGTACCTGCTGAGTATGAACCGCACCTGGTTGTCATCGACCTCAAACGGGACGTGAAGCACCGTCACGATCTTGATTGAACCAGAGTACGCCGTTTTCACCGCCCGCTGATCTTGTTGGAGCACTCGTACGAACTTCTCTTTGTACTCCTCCTCCTTGAATGTCACGTCGAAATTGGCCCCCGGGAGGCTCTGTACTGCTACAAGATGGTCAGCTACAGACACACCAGCCTTCGTCAGAACTTCAAAAATACCAGCAGCCTTCTCCATAACAACTACCAAGGCACTCCGTGATCGCTGTACTTCGGGCATTTTCGCGAATGATCTTAGCCAAAAGGCCGAGAAGTGATAACATTGATGATATCAGATACGATAATATTGTTATGGGATCGATCATCAATGGATGGTTACCCATTACAGCAACCGCAACGTCATTTCTGCCTTATATCTCGAAAAGCTTACCTTAAGACACGAAACGGCCTGCACTATCCTTTCAGCAAATATAAAGTTCTATCCCATGGAATAACTTTCTGGATCATCTTTTGCTCTAAACACGCTATTTTAAGGCTACATATTTCTAAATTGTAGAAACTGAGTCTGTCTTTTCTATATCACTCAGTACTTATCACTCAGTCCTTATCACTTAGAACAAATATTTTCTTTCGTTTAAGAGGATATGGGTTTACAAATCATATGTGTTGCCATTTATATATGGGGTATAGCAGGGTATATCGAAGTGGTGTGTAGGGAAAATGATATCGTTAAGTATTTTGTATAATAGTTTACAATACTATTAAGAACATATAAATGATTGTGTTGGGTTTAGTTTCATTCGTACTGACGATGGCCAGTCATATGCTAGATGTAGATGTCCCGAGAGCCACTGATTGCGTCGATACAGTACAGCTTTCTCATCAGTGTGCGGTACCTCTTGGACACTCCAAGTCTTCCGAGCGTTTTCTCGTTTTCCTGATGCCATGTATCCAGGGATCCGACAATGAAGGCGTGGACCTGTACATCGTTTCCAACTTCACGCAGGGCCTGACGTAAGTTGGCGTACTTCTCAACCTTTGCGTTTGCTGCAATGCTGCAGGCGTCCGGGCCGTTGTCGAAGGGGATCGACACATCAACTATGGTGATTTTGCGTCCCTCGATGACAGTGACATCTGGTCTCTCTCTTGGATTCGGATCACCTGGTACGTGCTGATTCACGAAGACGTCACCATGTTTGATGGCTCGCACCAGTCTGTCTTGGACAAGGTCATGTCGTCGTCTGGTCGGTACCATGTTCTTGTGGCAGTGGTTGAGGATATGTGGGAGCGTCTTTTGGCTAGGGCATCGACGGCATTTGCCGTCTGAGTCAGGTTTCCACCTCTTTGCTGCTGCGTTGGTGGCAAGGCAGTTGAGTCGGGCACGGTGGATAAAGTTCCAGTCGCAGAACCTCATGAACCTCCCAGAGGCGTGCCACGAAGAGCCGTTAGCAAAGTGATCGTTGGATAAAGACCTTGCCACCTTTCCTTGGTCAGGGAGAGATTTGAGTCTTTGAGCAGATCTGATCCTTTACAACTGTCTCAACGCCGTTGTTACCCCTTTTGACGCAACTTCTGTCGTTCTTCCACTGTCTGGTAGTTGATACTCGACAACGACTGAGCCACTGGTTGCACCACATATCGTCACTTGCAGTCGCCGCACAGCAGCTCTAGCTCTGGACCAGAGGGATGATGCTTGACCAGAATTGCTTGAGTTAGCCAGTGGTCCCTCACTGCTGCCGGACAGATACTTGTCGATGTCTTCATCAGTGGGTGCTGCATGTATCGTTCGGTGAACAACAGATGTGAGCTGTTTCGTTGCAACTGAACGGACCATTGTGTCTTCAGATGACAGCACACGGACAACCTGTGTAAGGACCAGAATGCCTGCATCAACGTTGGGGTCGATGAATGCCAGCCCACCAGCTTCTCTTGCTGCAAAGATGTACGAGTTGGCTGCATGTGTCGGAAGCTTGCAGACCTTCTTTACGTTCTTCGTAATGCAGGAGAGTAGTTTCCGAAGATCTGACTTCAGATAGTCGGCTGCCCTCATCACAAAGTTCAGACCTGGCAGGACGAAGGTCTTTATGGCGTCTATCTTCTGCCATGGAGCTAGGAGCGATGTCATGATTGTGTCCACATTCTGTTTTAGCTGTTTGATGAGGTTCGTGATATTGGTGAAGCGAGGCAAGCCTGTTAGTACTCCAAGGTAGCGGTACTGTTACACTCTTACTTTAATTTTACTTTCATTTCCGAGAAAAAAACAAAATCAAACAATAATGCCACCATTTTTTACATTATTGTTATTAGAACTTTTGTAAATGGAATCATCAAAATCATCAACATCATCATTAATTTATTCAAATTCAAAAAGGCAAAATTTAGCATTTCTCTTTTGGGCTATAAGGCCGTGGTATCAGGCGCGCCTTATGAGTGGTTTGAACGAAAGTTTCACCATCTTTTCCATTGCAAAAATTGGACCAGGGAATCGTAAGGAGGTATATACCTGGAATGAATAATGGTGATGACAGTATTTTTTATCTCTAAAGAAAGAAGACAAAATAAAAAAGACAGAGGTTTGGGGGAGAACATTTAGCTTTAAGCGAAAGCGTTTTAGAGTTGCAGTATAACAATTGAACATTTTCAAGGAATTCTACGAAATTGTTGCAGTGAGCGATTGATGAGAGGAAGATACAAAGTCAGATTCTTTCTTTGGATTATTATTACCCCTTGGGGGTGGGCCCATCCCGGAGGTACTGCAATATCGGGCCAACCCGTGGCCAGGATGGAGCAAGCCCCTATTCCATGGCCTCGGCACAAAAATCAGATTAATATACAAGCGACTCGATGAGTCGCGTTTCAGATATTAAGCTGAAAAAAAAAAACAGATACTTTTCTTTCAAGTTTATTCAATCTTTTTCATATGTACATATTTACAACGGCAAGAATGATAATTATATACAATAAGAAGAAGACATACAATAATTCATTTGAATTTCTTTTTAACACAACCTACCATTGGCGTCTCCCCCAAGTCATACATTATTTAAATAAATTGCCGTATTTCTCAAGCTGTTGGGCCAGCTGACCGAGAGTCCGCGAGACCGAAGGTACACAGCAGCCTCCCGCAGATACACACACAGACATTCCCCATGCACGCTCACGCAATCACCTTAGAAACATCCGATAAACCTACGATCTCGCGCCCGCTCGGCCAGCTGGGTTAAAGTATTTAACACAAATTCCATCAATATTGAATTTAACTTCATTATTCACCAAACAACAAAGAGATTTTCCCTCAACCCAAATATTCTTGAACTTTTCCCGAGGCCAACGTTTCAGATCAACTAAAATACGTAAACGAATTTCCTCCTTAATTTTTTCAAGTAACAGATCATCTGAAATAAAATCTTTTTCAAAAACATATGTACATCTACGATTCCAAATTAATTTTTGTACAACCACATAGAGAAACCATATACGAGTTCAAACCGAAGCCTCTAACTTAGAAGACGGAGCACCAAAAAGAAATAAATCACTATCAAAAGAAATCCCCGAACCTACCAAACGAAGAGATACCGAGTGCACCCAACATAAAATCTTATACACAGAACTACACTCCCAAAAAATATGTACAATACTTTCTTCCCTACGACAAAAGGAACATTTCCCATCCCCAATTCCCCAACGTAAAAGTTTTGCCCGTGTACATAAAGCCCCATGAACAACCCGCCACCTAAATGATTTCAACATATTACATAACAAAAAATGGTGTGACATCCGCCAGATCGTCGGCCAGATCCGGGTTGGAGCCGAAACGACGACCCGGGGGATCTCCATAGGTTGAACAAGAAAAGAAATAATATCACGAATACATTTACAAGTGTAAACGAAATTCTTATTGCACATGAATAATTTAACAATAAGTCCCCACGCACTTTGATACGAGGCAGACAACTCGTTGCCGTGGGGAACAGAATTCGACCAAAGAAAAGGAAACGTAATTCGAAGTCTGCAAGCTAAGAAATACCGAAAGAACAAAAAATTGCACGAAGATACATCTGCACCAGAAAGAAACGAAAACAAATTACGAACAAATAATGCCTTCATTTTAAATTCCAAATTATGTAACGCCAATCCACCTGCCACGAAATCCAAAGTAAACACTTGCCTAGCAACCAACTCAGTTTTCTTTCCCCAAATAAATTCAAAAACAACCTTTAGAATCTCCTTAAAGAAATCGTCTTTTGGAACATAAACTCGGGCAGCATAATAAAACAATGAGAATATACATGAGTTAATAATCCCAACCTTCCCAAGTAACGAAAGACCCCTATTTTTCCAAACTGATACTTTCTTTTTTGCTCTATCCCCTAATTCTTTCCAAAACAACTGAATACAAAAGTCCCTCCCAAACCAAATACCGTTAATCTTAATTTTATCCTACACCCAATTTATCCCCCCTCGTAACTTCCTCCCGACAACCCCCCCCCCATTTTCAACCCGTGAGTTTTATTCAAATTAAGAGACGCCCCAGTAGCTTTTTCAAACAACTCAAAAGACCGAAAGAAATTAGGAACATCCATTTGTGATGAAGCAACACAGATCGCATCATCTGCATATTGTAACAACTTAATTGACTTCCCACCCCCTCCCGGAACATGAAGACCCCTAATCCCCCCATGTGACAAAATATATCTAGCAAGTGGTTTAATAAACAAAACATACAAAATCGGTGATAACGGACAACCTTGTCTAACCCCCCCCCCCTTTTAATAAAAAATCTTCCCCCAATTGCCCATTAATCAAAATTTTACTTTTAATATCCGTATAAAGAATCCTAACCCAATCAATAATACCGGGTGTCCCAAAAAAAGCGGAACGGTGGATTTTCAGTACCTTGCGTTCTAAAAGTGATATATTTTTTGACATCATTAGAAAGAGCATCTTCCGCAGAAGACCATGATACCAAAATCATTAAATTTGGTTCAGTACTTTTTATTCTACGCCAATTTCTGTAAATGCAGTCATTTTCATTTTTTTGCGACTTATGAGATAATAATTTGGATGCGACACGCGTTCCATACGGCGAATTGTATAAGCTCGTTGATCCATGTCAACAAAAGATAACGCTTTCATATTGGGCGCGCGCACACACAGACACAGACACACACACACACACCGCTTTTTCCTGGCCAGTGTGTGCCCAATGTGAAAGCTGCTGTATCTTTTGTTGACATGGATCACCGAGCTTACACAATATTCACCGTATGGATCGCGTGTCGCACTCAAATCATTATCTCATAAGTCGCAAAAATCCGTCGAAATTTGAAAATGACTGCATTTTCAGAAATTGACGTAGAATAAAAAGTACTGAACCAATTTTAATGATATTGGTATCATTGTCTTTTGCGGAAGATGCTCTTTTTAATGATGTCAAAAAATATATCACTTTTAGAACGCAAAGTACTGAAAATCCACCGTTCCGCTTTTTTTGGGACACCCGGCATAATCACCAAAATTAAACTTCTTTAAAACCTTAAATCAAAATTTCCAATCAACTTTATCGAACGCTTTGCACTGATTCATAAAAATAATAGCACAACAAATATCATTTAAATTAGCATAATCAACACTATCACGTGACAAACAGAGATTTAAATGAATTGATCGACCTGGAACTGAACACGTTTAGAACTCATTAATAATATCAGATAAGACATTAGAAAAACGTAACTGTAATACTTTTGAAATTATCTTATAATCGACATTTAACAAACTAATAGGACGACGATTTGCGGGTTCTAAATGATCACCCCCTTTCGGTAATAAACAAATAACAGCTGTGCGTTGAGACTCAGACAATAACTTATTTGAAAATATATCATTATATAACATTAACAGATCTTCACCAATAATATAAAAAAACTGCTGAAAAAACTCAACAGATAACCCGTCAATTCCAGGCGATTTATTTTCAGACATAACAAAAACAGCGTTCTTAATTTCATCTAACGTAATAGGTTTGTTTAACAAAACAAAATTTTCAGAACTTATACGAGTAGTAATGCAATCAATAAACATATCTTGAGTCTGTAAATCAACAAAATTATCACATTTATACAAATCAGTGAAAAATTGATGAAAAACAGGGAATACTTGATTGCCGAAAACAACAGAACCACTATTGTTTCTAATTTCATCAATGTGTTTAAAATTAGCATTTAACTTTTCATTTTCATAAAAAAATCCCGGTTTTTCCCCACCCTCTATAAACTTTTCCCTGGAACGGTCATAAGCCCCCATCCCTTCCTCCAAAAGTAAATCAGAAACTGAATCTTTATCAAGGGAAACACATAAATTCTGTTACAAATTATCCCTTTTTTCCTTGGCCACCCTAACCCCGTGTTTAACACATAACCTTTTAATTCTCTGTTTAACATTTTCCCACCATAATACAAACGAATTAAAACCAGATCTTAAAGTTTGCCATAAACGATAGTAATAAACAAATTCTTTGACAAACAAATCATTCTTACATAACAAAACATTAAACTTCCAATAAGATTTAGGCTTGAACTGAACATTTGGCATTGAAATAGACGTATCTACAATGACATGATCCGAAAAATGAAAAGGAATCTTAACAGATTTTATAACTTTAAAATTATTTGCAACGTAAATTCTATCAATTCTAGAACTTATATTTTTGTCTAAATGAAACCACGCGTGACCTGCATCAGAATTAACTTTACACCAAGAATCAATTAAAGAAAATGCCCTCAAAATGGAACATAATTCTTTTTTTACCAACAAAACAAAATGTATTTAACGAATCCCCAACCCTATCTTTCTGATTTATAACACAATCAAAATCCCCACCCAAAATAACAGGTTGATGTCCCCTTGCATGATAAAATAAATTGTTCAAAAAATCAACACGTTTTGCAGGTTCACACGGAACATAAACATTGCAAATACGGAAAGAAAAATTTGCAAAGGAACACAACACGGAAACATAACGCTCTTCATTATCAGAACGATTTTGGGAAAAAGTGCACGGCAACTTAGCTGAAAAGGCAATAATAACGCAGCACGAATGAGAAGACAACGAAGAAAAGAGAAAAACAGGACCTTTCCAAACTGAGTTAAAGACCTTTAAATCGGAAGAGGTCAAATAAGTTTCTTGAAGTAAAACGATATCAAAAGCAAAAATTTTCAAAAACGATAAAACCTTTTGATATTTAACTGAATCCCTAATGCCATGCACATTAAGAGAACAAATAGAAATATTCATTAAATCAAAATACGACTAAGAGAAAAAGGAGAAAGGAAAGGAAGCACTACTTAACTACAGTCAGTCCGAATCCTGGGCGGCCGCCGGGGCGGAGAAGGCGGCCGCTTCTTCCCCAGCCGCTTCACAACATTAAACGGCTCATCCTGCGACACCTGCATGGGCGAGTCACCCGGAGTCTCGTCCACCACCAGTCGCTCAGAGTCAGTGTCCGAAGCGTACCTTGACTGCGCCTAGTCCGAACACGGGCACGGAGTATCATTGTCGAACATATCAGACCCTGAATCCTCCGGCTGACTATCAGTGTCGCTAATGGAGGTATCCCTCACGCGGCGCTTCCCTTTCTTCGTCTGGGCTGGCGGCTCCCGCTGAGGTTCCTTCTGCGGCGGGTCCACGGGTGTCACTCCCGGCGCGACCGGCGCATCCCCTGCTTTCGAAGTGCTCGGGGCGTCTACGTCTACGGGCTGGTCGGCCGGCGTGGCTTGCGCTGGAACAGCCACACCCCCTCCGCTCACCCACTCCTTGGTCCTGCTCAGCTTTCCGGCAAAAGATACGGGACACGAGCGGAACGAATGCCCGGCCTCCAGGCATACCGTGAAGGTGATGGTCTCCCGGCACGCCGACGCGACGTGCCCCTCTTTCCGGCATCTGAAACACCTCACCACCCGGCACTCCCGGGCCTCGTGCCCCGTTGACCCGCACTTCAGGCACGTCCGTGGCTGGCCTTCATACCGTATCCAGCATTCCCTGCCGCCCAAGCTGAGGGTCGAAGGGATATCAGTCTTTAAATCGATACGGTAGTGCCGAGTTCGGTTGAACAGTCCCGGGTGCTCTCGGTGCTGAAGGTGCCTGCCCGCCAGCACCTTCCCGATGAGTCCGGCTGAGTATGAACCGCACCTGGTTGTCATCGACCTCAAACGGGACGTGAAGCACCGTCACGATCTTGATTTAACCAGAGTACGCCGTTGCCACCGCCCGCTGATCTTGTTGGAGCACTCGTACGAACTTCTCTTTGTACTCCTCCTCCTTGAATGTCACGTCGAACTTGGCCCCCGGGGAGGCTCTGTACTGCTACAAGATGGTCAGCTACAGACACACCAGCCTTCGTCAGAAAATATCAGCATCCTTCTCCATAACAACTACCAAGGCACTCCGTGATCGCTGTACTACGGGCATTTTCGCGAATGATCTTAGCCAAAAGGCCGAGAAGTGATAGCCATTACTTATATATCAGACACGATAATCTTGTTCTGGGATCGATCATCAAGGGATGGTTACCCATTACAGTAACCGCAACGTCATTTCTGCCTTATATCTCGAAAAGCTTACCTTAAGACACGAAACGGCATGCACTACCCTTTGAGCAAATATAAAGTTCTATCCCATACATGGAATAACTTTCTGGATCATCTTTTGCTCTAAACACGCTATTTTAATTCTATATATTTCTAAATTGTAGAAACTGAGTCTGTCTTTTTCTATATTATATCACTCTGACTAGGTAGTGTGTCATGCGCACTGATTCACTCAGAACACAATCAATGAGCGACGGCTCTCCATGCAAATCGCGATTGGCGGAAATATGAATAGTCATTATCACCCTTCAACCATTAGGAGAGCTAGAATTTCTGACGTCACCACGTGCCGTGTTAAACCTTGATATCGGACAGACAGAGAGACAAACGTCAAGCCATCGTTGCGGTTATTCTCTTGCAAATGCCGTGTGAGGCGCCCTTTCTTTTCTTTCCGTCTGCCATTTAAATTTTTCTAACCCTTTGTTTTCTTACTCTAATTTTATTTTCATTGGCGAGAAAAACAAAAACAAAATCAAACAATAATGCCACCATTTTTAACATTATTGTTATTAGAACTTTTGTAAATGGAATCATCAAAATCATCAATATCATCATTAATTTATCCAAATTCAAAAGGGTAAAGTTTAGCATTTCTCTTTTTAGCTAGGCCGTGGTAACATCAGATTAGCCTTATTATTGGTTTGAAAGAAAGTTTCACCATCTTTTCCATTGCAAAATAGGACCAGGGAATCGTAAGGAGGTATATACGTGGAATGAATAATGGTGATGACAGTATTTTTGATCTCTAAAGAAAGAAGACAAACTAAAAAAGACAGAGGTTTGGGGGGAACATTGAGCTTTAAGCGAAAGCGTTTTAGAGTTGCAGTATAACAAATGAACATTTTCAAGGAGTTCTACGAAATTGTTGCAGTGAGAGATTGAAGAGAGGAAGATACAAAGTCAGATTCTCTCTTTGGATTATTATTACCCCCTTGGGGGTGGGCCGATCCCGGAGGTACTGCAAAACCGGGCCAACCCGTGGCCAGGATGGAGCAAGCCCCTATTCCATGGCCTCGGTACAAAAATCAGATTAATATACAGGCGACTCGATAACCGATTGCTTACATCAGATACGATAATCTTGTTCTGGGATCGATCATCAAGGGATGGTTACCCATTACAGTAACCGCAACGTCATTTCTGCCTTATATCTCGAAAAGCTTACCTTAGGACACGAAACGACCTGCACTACCCTTTGAGCAAATATAAAGTTCTATCCCATGGAATAACTTTCTGGATCATCTTTTGCTCTAAACACGCTATTTTAAGGCTATATATTTCTAAATTGTAGAAACTGAGTCTGTCTTTTTCTATATTATATCACTCTGACTAGGTACTGTGTCATGTGCACTGATTCACTCAGAACACAATCAATGAGCGACGGCTCTCCATGCAAATCGCGATTGGCGGAAATATGAATAGTCATTATCACCCTTCAACCACTAGGAGAGCTAGAATTTCTGACGTCACCACGTGCCGTGTTAAACCTTGATACCAGACAGACAGGCAGAGAGACAAACGTCAAGCCATCGTTGCGGTTATTCTCTTGCAAATGCCGTGTGAGGCGCCCTTTCTTTTCTTTCCGTCTGCCATTTAAATTTTTCTAACCCTTTGTTTTCTTACTCTAATTTTATTTTCATTGGCGAGAAAAAAACAAAATCAAACAATAATGCCACCATTTTTAACATTATTGTTACTAGAACTTTTGTAAATGGAATCATCAAAATCATCAATATCATCATTAATTTATCCAAATTCAAAAGGGTAAAATTTAGCATTTCTCTTTTTAGCTAGGCCGTGGCAACATCAGATTAGCCTTATTAGTGGTTTGAAAGAAAGTTTCACCATCTTTTCCATTGCAAAATATATAGGACCAGGGAATCGTAAGGAGGTATATACGTGAAATGAAAAATGGTGATGACAGTATTTTTGATCTCTAAAGAAAGAAGACAAACTAAAAAAGACAGAGGTTTGGGGGAGAACATTGAGCTTTAAGTGAAAGCGTTTGAGAGTTGCAGTATAACAATTGAACATTTTCAAGGAATTCTACGACATTGTTGCAGTGAGAGATTGAAGAGAGGAAGATACAAAGTCAGATTCTTTCTTTGGATTATTATTACCCCCTTGGGGGTGGGCCGATCCCGGAGGTACTGCAATACCGGGCCAACCCGTGGCCAGGATGGAGCAAGCCCCTATTCCATGGCCTTGGTGCAAAAATCAGATTAATATACAAGCGACTCGATGAGTCGTGTTTCAGATATTAAGCTGAAAAGAACAGATACTTTTCTTTCAAGTTTATTCAATCTTTTTCATATGTACATATTTACAACGGCAAAAATGATAATAATATACAATAAGAAGAAGACGAAGACATACAATAACTCATTTGAATTTTTTTTTTAACCTAACCTACCATTGGCCTCTACCCCAAGTCATACATTATCTACATGGATTGCAGTATTTCTCAAGCTGTTGGGCCAGCTGACCGAGAGTCCGCGAGACCGAAGGTACACAGCAGCCTCCCGCAAACACACACACAGACGTTCCTCATGCACGCTCACGCAATCACCTTAGAAACATCCGATAAACCTACGATCTCGCGCCCGCTCGACCAGCCGGGTTAAAGTGTTTAACACAAATTCCATCAAAATTAAATTTAACTTCATTATTCACCAAACAACAAAAGGATTTTCCCTCAACCCAAATATTCTTGAACTTTTTGCGAGGCCAACGTTTCAGATCAACTAAAATACGTAAACGAATTTCATCCTTAATTTTTTCAAGTAACATATTATCTGATATGAAATCTTTTTCAAAAACATATGTACATCTACGATTCCAAATTAATTTTTGTACAACCACATAGAGAAACCATATACGAGCCCAAACCGAAGCCTAACTTAGAAGACGGAGTACCAAAAAGAAATAAATCACTATCAAAAGAAATCCCCGAACCTAGCAAACGAAGAGATACCGAGTGCAACCAACATAAAATCTTATACACAGAACTACACTCCCCAAAAAATATGTACAATACTTTCTTCCCTACGACAAAAGGCACATTTCCCATCCCCAATTCCCCAACGTAAAAATTTTGCCCGTGTACATAAAGCCCCGCCACCTAAATGATTTCAACATATTACATAACAAAGAATGGTGTCACACCCGCCAGATCGCCGGCCAGCTCCGGGTTGGAGCTGAAACGACGGCCCGGGGGATGTCCACAGGTGGAACAAGAAAAGAAATAATATCACGGATACATTTACAAGTGTAAACGAAATTCTTATTGCACATGAATAGTTTAACAATGAGTCCCCACGCACTTTGATACGAGGCAGACAACTCGTTGCCGTGGGGAACAGAATTCGACCAAAGAAAAGGAAACATAATTCGAAGTCTGCAAGCTAGGAAATACCGAAAGAACAAAAACTTGCGCGAAGATACATCTGCACCAGAAGAAAACGAAAACAAATTACGAACAAATAATGCCTTCATTTTAAATTCCAAATTATGTAACTCCAATCCACCTGCCACGAAGTCCAAAGTAAATACATGCCTGGCAACCAACTCAGTTTTCTTATCCCAAATGAATTCAAAAACAACCTTTAGAATCTCCTTAAAGAAATCGTCTTTTGGAACATAAACTCGGGCAGCATAATAAAACAATGAGAATATACATGAGTTAATAATCCCAACCTTCCCAAGTAACGTCAGACCCCTATTTTTCCAAACTGATAATTTCTTTTTTGCTCTATCCCCTAGTTCTTTCTAAAACAACTGAATACAAAAGTCCCTCCCAAACCAAATACCATTAATCTTAATTTTATCCTCCACCCAATTTATCCTCCCTCGTAACTGTCTTCCTCCCGACAAACTCCTCAATTTTCAACCCGTGAGTTTTATTCAAATTAAGAGACGCCCCAGTAGCTTTTTCAAACAACTCAAAAGACCGAAAGAAATTAATAACATCCATCTGTGATGAAGCAACACAGATCGCATCATCTGCATATTGTAACAACTTAATTGACTTCCCACCCCCTCCCGGAACATGAAGACCCCTAATCCCCCCATGTGACAAAATTTATATCTAGCAAGTGGTTCAATAAACAAAACATACAAAATCGGTGATAACGGACAACCTTGTCTAACCCCCATTTTAATAAAAACATCTTCCCCCAATTGCCCATTAATCAAAATTTTACTTTTAATACATCGGTATAAAGTATCCTAACCCAAGCAATAATATGATCACCAAAATTAAACTTCTTTAAAACCTTAAATAAAAATTCCCAATCAACTTTATCGAACGCTTTGCACTGATCCATGGAAATAATAGCACAACAAATATCATTTAAATTGGCATAATCAACAATATCACGTAACAAACACAAATTTAAATGAATTAATCGACCTGGAACTGAACACGTTTGGAACTCATTAATAATATCAGATAAGACATTAGAAAAGCGTAACTGTAATACTTTTGAAATTATCTTGTAATCGACATTTAACAAACTAATAGGACGACGATTTGCGAGATGTAAATGATCACCCCCCTTCGGTAATAAATAAATAACAGCTGTGCGTTGAGACTCAGACAATAGCTTATTTGAAAATATATCATTATATAACATTAACATATCTTCACCAATAATATCAAAAAACTGCTGAAAAAACTCAATAGATAACCCGTCAATTCCAGGCGATTTATTTTTAGACATAACAAAACCAGCGTTCTTACTAACCTAATAGGTTTGTTTAACAAAACCAAATTTTCAGAACTTATACGAGTTGTAATACAATCAATAAACATATCTTGAGTCTGTAAATCAACAGAATTATCACACTTATACAAATCAGTGAAAAATTTATGAAAAACAGAGAATACTTGATTGCCGAAAACGACAGAACCACTATTGTTTGTAATTTCATCAATGTGTTTAAAATTAGCATTTAACTTTCCATTTTTATTTAAAAATCCCTGTTTTTCCCCAACCTCTATAATCTTTTCCCTGGAACGAACATAAGCCCCCTTCCCTTCCTCCAAAAGTAAATCAGAAATTGAATCTTTATCAAGGGAAACACATAAATTCTGTAACTTTAACAAATTATTCCTTTTTTCCTTGGCCACCCTAACCCCGTGTTTAACACATAACATTTTAATTATCTGTTTAACATTTTCCCACCATAATACAAACAAATCAAAACCAGGTTTTAAAGTTTGCCATAAACGATAGTAATAAACAAATTCTTTGACAAACAAATCATTCTTACATAACAAAACATTAAACTTCCAATAAGACTTAGGCTTAAACTGAACATTTGGCATTGAAATAGACGTATTTACAATAACATGATCCGAACAATGGAAAGGAATCTTAACAGATTTTATAACTTTAAAATTATTTGTAACGTAAATTCTATCAATTCTAGAACTTAAATTTTTACCTAAATGAAACCACGTGTGACCTGCATCAGAATTAACTTTACACCAAGAATCAATTTAAGAAAATGCCCTCAAAATAGAACATCATTCTTTTTTACCAGCAAAACAAAATGTATTTAACGATTCCCCAACCATATCTTTCTGATTTATAACAAAATTAAAATCCCCTCCCAAAATAACAGGTTGATGTCCCCTTGCATGATAAAATAAAGTGTTCAAAAAATCAACACATTTTGCAGGTTCACACGGAACATAAACATTGCAAATACGGAAAGAAAAATTTGTGAAGGAACACAACACGGAAACATAACGCCCTTCATTATCAAAACGAATTTGGGGAAAAGTGCATGGCAACTTAGCTGAAAAAGCAATAATAACGCCGCACGAATGAGAAGACAACGAAGAAGAGAGAAAAAAGGGACCTTTCCAAACTGATTTAAAGACCTTTAAATCGGAAGAGGTCAAATAAGTTTCTTGAAGTAAAACAAAATCAAAAGCAAAAATTTTCAAAAACGATAAAACCTTGCTCCAACAAGATCAGCGGGCGGTGACAACGGCGTACTCTGGTTAAATCAAGATCGTGACGGTGCTTCACGTCCCGTTTGAGGTCGATGACAACCAGGTGCGGTTCATACTCAGCCGGACTCATCGGGAAGGTGCTGGCGGGCAGGCACCTTCAGCACCGAGAGCACCCGGGACTGTTCAACGGAACTCAGCAGTACCGTATCGATTTAAAGACTGATATCCCTTCGACCCTCAGCTTGGGCGGCAGGGAATGCTGGATACGGTATGAAAGCCAGCCACGGACGTGCATGAAGTGCGGCCGAGAAGCGATACCCATTAATCATATCAGATACCATAATCTTGTTCTGGGATCGATCATCAAGGTATGGTTACCCATTACAGTAACCGCAACGTCATTTCTGCCTTATATCTCGAAAAGCTTACCTTAGGACACGTAACGACCTGCACTACCCTTTGAGCAAATATAAAGTTCTATCCCATGGAATAACTTTCTGGATCATCTTTTGCTCTAAACACGCTATTTTAAGGCTATATATTTCTAAATTGTAGAAACTGAGTCTGTCTTTTTCTATATTATATCACTCTGACTAGGTACTGTGTCATGCGCACTGATTCACTCAGAACACAATCAATGAGCGACGGCTCTCCATGCAAATCGCGATTGGCGGAAATATGAATAGTCATTATCACCCTTCAACCATTAGGAGAGCTAGAATTTCTGACGTCACCACGTGCCGTGTTAAACCTTGATACCAGACAGACAGGCAGAGAGACAAACGTCAAGCCATCGTTGCGGTTATTCTCTTGCAAATGCCGTGTGAGGCGCCCTTTCTTTTCTTTCCGTCTGCCATTTAAATTTTTCTAACCCTTTGTTTTCTTACTCTAATTTTATTTTCATTGGCGAGAAAAACAAAAACAAAATCAAACAATAATGCCACCATTTTTAATATTATTGTTATTAGAACGTTTGTAAATGGAATCATCAAAATCATCAATATCATCATTAATTTATCCAAATTCAAAAGGGTAAAGTTTAGCATTTCTCTTTTTAGCTAGGCCGTGGTAACATCAGATTAGCCTTATTAGTGGTTTGAAAGAAAGTTTCACCATCTTTTCCATTGCAAAATAGGACCAGGGAATCGTAAGGAGGTATATACGTGGAATGAATAATGGTGATGACAGTATTTTTGATCTCTAAAGAAAGAAGACAAACTAAAAAAGACAGAGGTTTGGGGGAGAACATTGAGCTTTAAGCGAAAGCGTTTTAGAGTTGCAGTATAACAAATGAACATTTTCAAGGAACTCTACGAAATTGTTGCAGTGAGAGATTGAAGAGAGGAAGATACAAAGTCAGATTCTTTCTTTGGATTATTATTACCCCCTTGGGGGTGGGCCGATCCCGGAGGTACTGCAATACCGGGCCAACCCGTGGCCAGGATGGAGCAAGCCCCTATTCCATGGCCTCGGTACAAAAATCAGATTAATATACAAGCGACTCGATGAGTCGCGTTTCAGATATTAAGCTGAAAAGAACAGATACTACACATGATCTTAGCCAAAAGGCCGAGAAGCGATAACCATTGCTTACATCAGATACGATAATCTTGTTCTGGGATCGATCATCAAGGGATGGTTACCCATTACAGTAACCGCAACGTCATTTCTGCCTTATATCTCGAAAAGCTTACCTTAGGACACGAAACGACCTGCACTACCCTTTGAGCAAATATAAAGTTCTATCCCATGGAATAACTTTCTGGATCATCTTTTGCTCTAAACACGCTATTTTAAGGCTATATATTTCTAAATTGTAGAAACTGAGTCTGTCTTTTTCTATATTATATCACTCTGACTAGGTACTGTGTCATGCGCACTGATTCACTCAGAACACAATCAATGAGCGACGGCTCTCCATGCAAATCGCGATTGGCGGAAATATGAATAGTCATTATCACCCTTCAACCATTAGGAGAGCTAGAATTTCTGACGTCACCACGTGCCGTGTTAAACCTTGATACCAGACAGACAGGCAGAGAGACAAACGTCAAGCCATCGTTGCGGTTATTCTCTTGCAAATGCCGTGTGAGGCGCCCTTTCTTTTCTTTCCGTCTGCCATTTAAATTTTTCTAACCCTTTGTTTTCTTACTCTAATTTTATTTTCATTGGCGAGAAAAACAAAAACAAAATCAAACAATAATGCCACCATTTTTAATATTATTGTCATTAGAACTTTTGTAAATGGAATCATCAAAATCATCAATATCATCATTAATTTATCCAAATTCAAAAGGGTAAAGTTTAGCATTTCTCTTTTTAGCTAGGCCGTGGTAACATCAGATTAGCCTTATTAGTGGTTTGAAAGAAAGTTTCACCATCTTTTCCATTGCAAAATAGGACCAGGGAATCGTAAGGAGGTATATACGTGAAATGAATAATGGTGATGACAGTATTTTTGATCTCTAAAGAAAGAAGACAAACTAAAAAAGACAGAGGTTTGGGGGAGAACATTGAGCTTTAAGCGAAAGCGTTTTAGAGTTGCAGTATAACAAATGAACATTTTCAAGGAGTTCTACGAAATTGTTGCAGTGAGAGATTGAAGAGAGGAAGATACAAAGTCAGATTCTTTCTTTGGATTATTATTACCCCCTTGGGGGTGGGCCGATCCCGGAGGTACTGCAATACCGGGCCAACCCGTGGCCAGGATGGAGCAAGCCCCTATTCCATGGCCTCGGTACAAAAATCAGATTAATATACAAGCGACTCGATGAGTCGCGTTTCAGATATTAAGCTGAAAAGAACAGATACTACACATGATCTTAGCCAAAAGGCCGAGAAGCGATAACCATTGCTTACATCAGATACGATAATCTTGTTCTGGGATCGATCATCAAGGGATGGTTACCCATTACAGTAACCGCAACGTCATTTCTGCCTTATATCTCGAAAAGCTTACCTTAGGACACGAAACGACCTGCACTACCCTTTGAGCAAATATAAAGTTCTATCCCATGGAATAACTTTCTGGATCATCTTTTGCTCTAAACACGCTATTTTAAGGCTATATATTTCTAAATTGTAGAAACTGAGTCTGTCTTTTTCTATATTATATCACTCTGACTAGGTACTGTGTCATGCGCACTGATTCACTCAGAACACAATCAATGAGCGACGGCTCTCCATGCAAATCGCGATTGGCGGAAATATGAATAGTCATTATCACCCTTCAACCATTAGGAGAGCTAGAATTTCTGACGTCACCACGTGCCGTGTTAAACCTTGATACCAGACAGACAGGCAGAGAGACAAACGTCAAGCCATCGTTGCGGTTATTCTCTTGCAAATGCCGTGTGAGGCGCCCTTTCTTTTCTTTCCGTCTGCCATTTAAATTTTTCTAACCCTTTGTTTTCTTACTCTAATTTTATTTTCATTGGCGAGAAAAACAAAAACAAAATCAAACAATAATGCCACCATTTTTAATATTATTGTCATTAGAACTTTTGTAAATGGAATCATCAAAATCATCAATATCATCATTAATTTATCCAAATTCAAAAGGGTAAAGTTTAGCATTTCTCTTTTTAGCTAGGCCGTGGTAACATCAGATTAGCCTTATTAGTGGTTTGAAAGAAAGTTTCACCATCTTTTCCATTGCAAAATAGGACCAGGGAATCGTAAGGAGGTATATACGTGAAATGAATAATGGTGATGACAGTATTTTTGATCTCTAAAGAAAGAAGACAAACTAAAAAAGACAGAGGTTTGGGGGAGAACATTGAGCTTTAAGCGAAAGCGTTTTAGAGTTGCAGTATAACAAATGAACATTTTCAAGGAGTTCTACGAAATTGTTGCAGTGAGAGATTGAAGAGAGGAAGATACAAAGTCAGATTCTTTCTTTGGATTATTATTACCCCCTTGGGGGTGGGCCGATCCCGGAGGTACTGCAATACCGGGCCAACCCGTGGCCAGGATGGAGCAAGCCCCTATTCCATGGCCTCGGTACAAAAATCAGATTAATATACAAGCGACTCGATGAGTCGCGTTTCAGATATTAAGCTGAAAAGAACAGATACTACACATGATCTTAGCCAAAAGGCCGAGAAGCGATAACCATTGCTTATATCAGATACGATAATCTTGTTCTGGGATCGATCATCAAGGGATGGTTACCCATTACAGTAACCGCAACGTCATTTCTGCCTTATATCTCGAAAAGCTTACCTTAGGACACGAAACGACCTGCACTACCCTTTGAGCAAATATAAAGTTCTATCCCATGGAATAACTTTCTGGATCATCTTTTGCTCTAAACACGCTATTTTAAGGCTATATATTTCTAAATTGTAGAAACTGAGTCTGTCTTTTTCTATATTATATCACTCTGACTAGGTACTGTGTCATGTGCACTGATTCACTCATAACACAATCAATGAGCGACGGCTCTCCATGCAAATCGCGATTGGCGGAAATATGAATAGTCATTATCACCCTTCAACCATTAGGAGAGCTAGAATTTCTGACGTCACCACGTGCCGTGTTAAACCTTGATACCAGACAGACAGGCAGAGAGACAAACGTCAAGCCATCGTTGCGGTTATTCTCTTGCAAATGCCGTGTGAGGCGCCCTTTCTTTTCTTTCCGTCTGCCATTTAGATTTTTCTAACCCTTTGTTTTCTTACTCTAATTCTATTTTCATTGCCGAGAAAAAAACAAAATCAAACAATAATGCCACCATTTTTAACAGTATTGTTATTAGAACTTTTGTAAATGGAATCATCAAAATCATCAATATCATCATTAATTTATCCAAATTCAAAAGGGTAAAGTTTAGCATTTCTCTTTTTAGCTAGGCCGTGGTAACATCAGATTAGCCTTATTAGTGGTTTGAAAGAAAGTTTCACCATCTTTTCCATTGCAAAATAGGACCAGGGAATCGTAAGGAGGTATATACGTGGAATGAATAATGGTGATGACAGTATTTTTGATGTCTAAAGAAAGAAGACAAACTAAAAAAGACAGAGGTTTGGGGGAGAACATTGAGCTTTAAGCGAAAGCGTTTTAGAGTTGCAGTATAACAAATGAACATTTTCAAGGAATTCTACGAAATTGTTGCAGTGAGAGATTGAAGAGAGGAAGATACAAAGTCAGATTCTTTCTTTGGATTATTATTACCCCCTTGGGGGTGGGCCGATCCCGGAGGTACTGCAATACCGGGCCAACCCGTGGCCAGGATGGAGCAAGCCCCTATTCCATGGCCTCGGTACAAAAATCAGATTAATATACAAGCGACTCGATGAGTCGCGTTTCAGATATTAAGCTGAAAAGAACAGATACTACACATGATCTTAGCCAAAAGGCCGAGAAGCGATAACCATTGCTTACATCAGATACGATAATCTTGTTCTGGGATCGATCATCAAGGGATGGTTACCCATTACAGTAACCGCAACGTCATTTCTGCCTTATATCTCGAAAAGCTTACCTTAGGACACGAAACGACCTGCACTACCCTTTGAGCAAATATAAAGTTCTATCCCATGGAATAACTTTCTGGATCATCTTTTGCTCTAAACACGCTATTTTAAGGCTATATATTTCTAAATTGTAGAAACTGAGTCTGTCTTTTTCTATATTATATCACTCTGACTAGGTACTGTGTCATGCGCACTGATTCACTCAGAACACAATCAATGAGCGACGGCTCTCCATGCAAATCGCGATTGGCGGAAATATGAATAGTCATTATCACCCTTCAACCATTAGGAGAGCTAGAATTTCTGACGTCACCACGTGCCGTGTTAAACCTTGATACCAGACAGACAGGCAGAGAGACAAACGTCAAGCCATCGTTGCGGTTATTCTCTTGCAAATGCCGTGTGAGGCGCCCTTTCTTTTCTTTCCGTCTGCCATTTAAATTTTTCTAACCCTTTGTTTTCTTACTCTAATTTTATTTTCATTGGCGAGAAAAACAAAAACAAAATCAAACAATAATGCCACCATTTTTAATATTATTGTCATTAGAACTTTTGTAAATGGAATCATCAAAATCATCAATATCATCATTAATTTATCCAAATTCAAAAGGGTAAAGTTTAGCATTTCTCTTTTTAGCTAGGCCGTGGTAACATCAGATTAGCCTTATTAGTGGTTTGAAAGAAAGTTTCACCATCTTTTCCATTGCAAAATAGGACCAGGGAATCGTAAGGAGGTATATACGTGAAATGAATAATGGTGATGACAGTATTTTTGATCTCTAAAGAAAGAAGACAAACTAAAAAAGACAGAGGTTTGGGGGAGAACATTGAGCTTTAAGCGAAAGCGTTTTAGAGTTGCAGTATAACAAATGAACATTTTCAAGGAGTTCTACGAAATTGTTGCAGTGAGAGATTGAAGAGAGGAAGATACAAAGTCAGATTCTTTCTTTGGATTATTATTACCCCCTTGGGGGTGGGCCGATCCCGGAGGTACTGCAATACCGGGCCAACCCGTGGCCAGGATGGAGCAAGCCCCTATTCCATGGCCTCGGTACAAAAATCAGATTAATATACAAGCGACTCGATGAGTCGCGTTTCAGATATTAAGCTGAAAAGAACAGATACTACACATGATCTTAGCCAAAAGGCCGAGAAGCGATAACCATTGCTTACATCAGATACGATAATCTTGTTCTGGGATCGATCATCAAGGGATGGTTACCCATTACAGTAACCGCAACGTCATTTCTGCCTTATATCTCGAAAAGCTTACCTTAGGACACGAAACGACCTGCACTACCCTTTGAGCAAATATAAAGTTCTATCCCATGGAATAACTTTCTGGATCATCTTTTGCTCTAAACACGCTATTTTAAGGCTATATATTTCTAAATTGTAGAAACTGAGTCTGTCTTTTTCTATATTATATCACTCTGACTAGGTACTGTGTCATGTGCACTGATTCACTCATAACACAATCAATGAGCGACGGCTCTCCATGCAAATCGCGATTGGCGGAAATATGAATAGTCATTATCACCCTTCAACCATTAGGAGAGCTAGAATTTCTGACGTCACCACGTGCCGTGTTAAACCTTGATACCAGACAGACAGGCAGAGAGACAAACGTCAAGCCATCGTTGCGGTTATTCTCTTGCAAATGCCGTGTGAGGCGCCCTTTCTTTTCTTTCCGTCTGCCATTTAGATTTTTCTAACCCTTTGTTTTCTTACTCTAATTCTATTTTCATTGCCGAGAAAAAAACAAAATCAAACAATAATGCCACCATTTTTAACAGTATTGTTATTAGAACTTTTGTAAATGGAATCATCAAAATCATCAATATCATCATTAATTTATCCAAATTCAAAAGGGTAAAGTTTAGCATTTCTCTTTTTAGCTAGGCCGTGGTAACATCAGATTAGCCTTATTAGTGGTTTGAAAGAAAGTTTCACCATCTTTTCCATTGCAAAATAGGACCAGGGAATCGTAAGGAGGTATATACGTGGAATGAATAATGGTGATGACAGTATTTTTGATGTCTAAAGAAAGAAGACAAACTAAAAAAGACAGAGGTTTGGGGGAGAACATTGAGCTTTAAGCGAAAGCGTTTTAGAGTTGCAGTATAACAAATGAACATTTTCAAGGAATTCTACGAAATTGTTGCAGTGAGAGATTGAAGAGAGGAAGATACAAAGTCAGATTCTTTCTTTGGATTATTATTACCCCCTTGGGGGTGGGCCGATCCCGGAGGTACTGCAATACCGGGCCAACCCGTGGCCAGGATGGAGCAAGCCCCTATTCCATGGCCTCGGTACAAAAATCAGATTAATATACAAGCGACTCGATGAGTCGCGTTTCAGATATTAAGCTGAAAAGAACAGATACTACACATGATCTTAGCCAAAAGGCCGAGAAGCGATAACCATTGCTTACATCAGATACGATAATCTTGTTCTGGGATCGATCATCAAGGGATGGTTACCCATTACAGTAACCGCAACGTCATTTCTGCCTTATATCTCGAAAAGCTTACCTTAGGACACGAAACGACCTGCACTACCCTTTGAGCAAATATAAAGTTCTATCCCATGGAATAACTTTCTGGATCATCTTTTGCTCTAAACACGCTATTTTAAGGCTATATATTTCTAAATTGTAGAAACTGAGTCTGTCTTTTTCTATATTATATCACTCTGACTAGGTACTGTGTCATGCGCACTGATTCACTCAGAACACAATCAATGAGCGACGGCTCTCCATGCAAATCGCGATTGGCGGAAATATGAATAGTCATTATCACCCTTCAACCATTAGGAGAGCTAGAATTTCTGACGTCACCACGTGCCGTGTTAAACCTTGATACCAGACAGACAGGCAGAGAGACAAACGTCAAGCCATCGTTGCGGTTATTCTCTTGCAAATGCCGTGTGAGGCGCCCTTTCTTTTCTTTCCGTCTGCCATTTAAATTTTTCTAACCCTTTGTTTTCTTACTCTAATTTTATTTTCATTGGCGAGAAAAACAAAAACAAAATCAAACAATAATGCCACCATTTTTAATATTATTGTCATTAGAACTTTTGTAAATGGAATCATCAAAATCATCAATATCATCATTAATTTATCCAAATTCAAAAGGGTAAAGTTTAGCATTTCTCTTTTTAGCTAGGCCGTGGTAACATCAGATTAGCCTTATTAGTGGTTTGAAAGAAAGTTTCACCATCTTTTCCATTGCAAAATAGGACCAGGGAATCGTAAGGAGGTATATACGTGGAATGAATAATGGTGATGACAGTATTTTTGATCTCTAAAGAAAGAAGACAAACTAAAAAAGACAGAGGTTTGGGGGAGAACATTGAGCTTTAAGCGAAAGCGTTTTAGAGTTGCAGTATAACAAATGAACATTTTCAAGGAGTTCTACGAAATTGTTGCAGTGAGAGATTGAAGAGAGGAAGATACAAAGTCAGATTCTTTCTTTGGATTATTATTACCCCCTTGGGGGTGGGCCGATCCCGGAGGTACTGCAATACCGGGCCAACCCGTGGCCAGGATGGAGCAAGCCCCTATTCCATGGCCTCGGTACAAAAATCAGATTAATATACAAGCGACTCGATGAGTCGCGTTTCAGATATTAAGCTGAAAAGAACAGATACTACACATGATCTTAGCCAAAAGGCCGAGAAGCGATAACCATTGTTTATATCAGATACGATAATCTTGTTCTGGGATCGATCATCAAGGGATGGTTACCCATTACAGTAACCGCAACGTCATTTCTGCCTTATATCTCGAAAAGCTTACCTTAGGACACGAAACGACCTGCACTACCCTTTGAGCAAATATAAAGTTCTATCCCATGGAATAACTTTCTGGATCATCTTTTGCTCTAAACACGCTATTTTAAGGCTATATATTTCTAAATTGTAGAAACTGAGTCTGTCTTTTTCTATATTATATCACTCTGACTAGGTACTGTGTCATGCGCACTGATTCACTCAGAACACAATCAATGAGCGACGGCTCTCCATGCAAATCGCGATTGGCGGAAATATGAATAGTCATTATCACCCTTCAACCATTAGGAGAGCTAGAATTTCTGACGTCACCACGTGCCGTGTTAAACCTTGATACCAGACAGACAGGCAGAGAGACAAACGTCAAGCCATCGTTGCGGTTATTCTCTTGCAAATGCCGTGTGAGGCGCCCTTTCTTTTCTTTCCGTCTGCCATTTAAATTTTTCTAACCCTTTGTTTTCTTACTCTAATTTTATTTTCATTGGCGAGAAAAACAAAAACAAAATCAAACAATAATGCCACCATTTTTAATATTATTGTTATTAGAACTTTTGTAAATGGAATCATCAAAATCATCAATATCATCATTAATTTATCCAAATTCAAAAGGGTAAAGTTTAGCATTTCTCTTTTTAGCTAGGCCGTGGTAACATCAGATTAGCCTTATTAGTGGTTTGAAAGAAAGTTTCACCATCTTTTCCATTGCAAAATAGGACCAGGGAATCGTAAGGAGGTATATACGTGAAATGAATAATGGTGATGACAGTATTTTTGATCTCTAAAGAAAGAAGACAAACTAAAAAAGACAGAGGTTTGGGGGAGAACATTGAGCTTTAAGCGAAAGCGTTTTAGAGTTGCAGTATAACAAATGAACATTTTCAAGGAGTTCTACGAAATTGTTGCAGTGAGAGATTGAAGAGAGGAAGATACAAAGTCAGATTCTTTCTTTGGATTATTATTACCCCCTTGGGGGTGGGCCGATCCCGGAGGTACTGCAATACCGGGCCAACCCGTGGCCAGGATGGAGCAAGCCCCTATTCCATGGCCTCGGTACAAAAATCAGATTAATATACAAGCGACTCGATGAGTCGCGTTTCAGATATTAAGCTGAAAAGAACAGATACTACACATGATCTTAGCCAAAAGGCCGAGAAGCGATAACCATTGCTTACATCAGATACGATAATCTTGTTCTGGGATCGATCATCAAGGGATGGTTACCCATTACAGTAACCGCAACGTCATTTCTGCCTTATATCTCGAAAAGCTTACCTTAGGACACGAAACGACCTGCACTACCCTTTGAGCAAATATAAAGTTCTATCCCATGGAATAACTTTCTGGATCATCTTTTGCTCTAAACACGCTATTTTAAGGCTATATATTTCTAAATTGTAGAAACTGAGTCTGTCTTTTTCTATATTATATCACTCTGACTAGGTACTGTGTCATGTGCACTGATTCACTCATAACACAATCAATGAGCGACGGCTCTCCATGCAAATCGCGATTGGCGGAAATATGAATAGTCATTATCACCCTTCAACCATTAGGAGAGCTAGAATTTCTGACGTCACCACGTGCCGTGTTAAACCTTGATACCAGACAGACAGGCAGAGAGACAAACGTCAAGCCATCGTTGCGGTTATTCTCTTGCAAATGCCGTGTGAGGCGCCCTTTCTTTTCTTTCCGTCTGCCATTTAGATTTTTCTAACCCTTTGTTTTCTTACTCTAATTCTATTTTCATTGCCGAGAAAAAAACAAAATCAAACAATAATGCCACCATTTTTAACAGTATTGTTATTAGAACTTTTGTAAATGGAATCATCAAAATCATCAATATCATCATTAATTTATCCAAATTCAAAAGGGTAAAGTTTAGCATTTCTCTTTTTAGCTAGGCCGTGGTAACATCAGATTAGCCTTATTAGTGGTTTGAAAGAAAGTTTCACCATCTTTTCCATTGCAAAATAGGACCAGGGAATCGTAAGGAGGTATATACGTGGAATGAATAATGGTGATGACAGTATTTTTGATGTCTAAAGAAAGAAGACAAACTAAAAAAGACAGAGGTTTGGGGGAGAACATTGAGCTTTAAGCGAAAGCGTTTTAGAGTTGCAGTATAACAAATGAACATTTTCAAGGAATTCTACGAAATTGTTGCAGTGAGAGATTGAAGAGAGGAAGATACAAAGTCAGATTCTTTCTTTGGATTATTATTACCCCCTTGGGGGTGGGCCGATCCCGGAGGTACTGCAATACCGGGCCAACCCGTGGCCAGGATGGAGCAAGCCCCTATTCCATGGCCTCGGTACAAAAATCAGATTAATATACAAGCGACTCGATGAGTCGCGTTTCAGAAATTAAGCTGAAAAGAACAGATACTACACATGATCTTAGCCAAAAGGCCGAGAAGCGATAACCATTGCTTACATCAGATACGATAATCTTGTTCTGGGATCGATCATCAAGGGATGGTTACCCATTACAGTAACCGCAACGTCATTTCTGCCTTATATCTCGAAAAGCTTACCTTAGGACACGAAACGACCTGCACTACCCTTTGAGCAAATATAAAGTTCTATCCCATGGAATAACTTTCTGGATCATCTTTTGCTCTAAACACGCTATTGTAAGGCTATATATTTCTAAATTGTAGAAACTGAGTCTGTCTTTTTCTATATTATATCACTCTGACTAGGTACTGTGTCATGCGCACTGATTCACTCAGAACACAATCAATGAGCGACGGCTCTCCATGCAAATCGCGATTGGCGGAAATATGAATAGTCATTATCACCCTTCAACCATTAGGAGAGCTAGAATTTCTGACGTCACCACGTGCCGTGTTAAACCTTCATACCAGACAGACAGGCAGAGAGACAAACGTCAAGCCATCGTTGCGGTTATTCTCTTGCAAATGCCGTGTGAGGCGCCCTTTCTTTTTCTTTCCGTCTGCCATTTGAATTTTTCTAACCCTTTGTTTTCTTACTCTAATTTTATTTTCATTGGCGAGAAAAACAAAAACAAAATCAAACAATAATGCCACCATTTTTAATATTATTGTCATTAGAACTTTTGTAAATGGAATCATCAAAATCATCAATATCATCATTAATTTATCCAAATTCAAAAGGGTAAAGTTTAGCATTTCTCTTTTTACCTAGGCCGTGGTAACATCAGATTAGCCTTATCATTGGTTTGAAAGAAAGTTTCACCATCTTTTCCATTGCAAAATAGGACCAGGGAATCGTAAGGAGGTATATACGTGGAATGAATAATGGTGATGACAGTATTTTTGATGTCTAAAGAAAGAAGACAAACTAAAAAAGACAGAGGTTTGGCGGAGAACATTGAGCTTTAAGCGAAAGCGTTTTAGAGTTGCAGTATAACAAATGAACATTTTCAAGGAGTTCTACGAAATTGTTGCAGTGAGAGATTGAAGAGAGGAAGATACAAAGTCAGATTCTTTCTTTGGATTATTATTACCCCCTTGGGGGTGGGCCGATCCCGGAGGTACTGCAATACCGGGCCAACCCGTGGCCAGAATGGAGCAAGCCCCTATTCCATGGCATCGGTACAAAAATCAGATTAGTATACAAGCGACTCGATGAGTCGCGTTTCAGATATTAAGCTGAAAAGAACAGATACTACACATGATCTTAGCCAAAAGGCCGAGAAGCGATAACCATTGTTTATATCAGATACGATAATCTTGTTCTGGGATCGATCATCAAGGGATGGTTACCCATTACAGTAACCGCAACGTCATTTCTGCCTTATATCTCGAAAAGCTTACCTTAGGACACGAAACGACCTGCACTACCCTTTGAGCAAATATAAAGTTCTATCCCATGGAATAACTTTCTGGATCATCTTTTGCTCTAAACACGCTATTTTAAGGCTATATATTTCTAAATTGTAGAAACTGAGTCTGTCTTTTTCTATATTATATCACTCTGACTAGGTAGTGTGTCATGCGCACTGATTCACTCAGAACACAATCAATGAGCGACGGCTCTCCATGCAAATCGCGATTGGCGGAAATATGAATAGTCATTATCACCCTTCAACCATTAGGAGAGCTAGAATTTCTGACGTCACCACGTGCCGTGTTAAACCTTGATACCAGACAGACAGGCAGAGAGACAAACGTCAAGCCATCGTTGCGGTTATTCTCTTGCAAATGCCGTGTGAGGCGCCCTTTCTTTTCTTTCCGTCTGCCATTTGAATTTTTCTAACCCTTTGTTTTCTTACTCTAATTTTATTTTCATTGGCGAGAAAAACAAAAACAAAATCAAACAATAATGCCACCATTTTTAATATTATTGTTATTAGAACTTTTGTAAATGGAATCATCAAAATCATCGATATCATCATTAATTTATCCAAATTCAAAAGGGTAAAGTTTAGCATTTCTCTTTTTAGCTAGGCCGTGGTAACATCAGATTAGCCTTATTAGTGGTTTGAAAGAAAGTTTCACCATCTTTTCCATTGCAAAATAGGACCAGGGAATCGTAAGGAGGTATATACGTGGAATGAATAATGGTGATGACAGTATTTTTGATCTCTAAAGAAAGAAGACAAACTAAAAAAGACAGAGGTTTGGGGGAGAACATTGAGCTTTAAGCGAAAGCGTTTTAGAGTTGCAGTATAACAAATGAACATTTTCAAGGAGTTCTACGAAATTGTTGCAGTGAGAGATTGAAGAGAGGAAGATACAAAGTCAGATTCTTTCTTTGGATTATTATTACCCCCTTGGGGGTGGGCCGATCCCGGAGGTACTGCAATACCGGGCCAACCCGTGGCCAGGATGGAGCAAGCCCCTATTCCATGGCCTCGGTACAAAAATCAGATTAATATACAAGCGACTCGATGAGTCGCGTTTCAGATATTAAGCTGAAAAGAACAGATACTACACATGATCTTAGCCAAAAGGCCGAGAAGCGATAACCATTGCTTACATCAGATACGATAATCTTGTTCTGGGATCGATCATCAAGGGATGGTTACCCATTACAGTAACCGCAACGTCATTTCTGCCTTATATCTCGAAAAGCTTACCTTAGGACACGAAACGACCTGCACTACCCTTTGAGCAAATATAAAGTTCTATCCCATGGAATAACTTTCTGGATCATCTTTTGCTCTAAACACGCTATTTTAAGGCTATATATTTCTAAATTGTAGAAACTGAGTCTGTCTTTTTCTATATTATATCACTCTGACTAGGTACTGTGTCATGTGCACTGATTCACTCATAACACAATCAATGAGCGACGGCTCTCCATGCAAATCGCGATTGGCGGAAATATGAATAGTCATTATCACCCTTCAACCATTAGGAGAGCTAGAATTTCTGACGTCACCACGTGCCGTGTTAAACCTTGATACCAGACAGACAGGCAGAGAGACAAACGTCAAGCCATCGTTGCGGTTATTCTCTTGCAAATGCCGTGTGAGGCGCCCTTTCTTTTCTTTCCGTCTGCCATTTAGATTTTTCTAACCCTTTGTTTTCTTACTCTAATTCTATTTTCATTGCCGAGAAAAAAACAAAATCAAACAATAATGCCACCATTTTTAACAGTATTGTTATTAGAACTTTTGTAAATGGAATCATCAAAATCATCAATATCATCATTAATTTATCCAAATTCAAAAGGGTAAAGTTTAGCATTTCTCTTTTTAGCTAGGCCGTGGTAACATCAGATTAGCCTTATTAGTGGTTTGAAAGAAAGTTTCACCATCTTTTCCATTGCAAAATAGGACCAGGGAATCGTAAGGAGGTATATACGTGGAATGAATAATGGTGATGACAGTATTTTTGATGTCTAAAGAAAGAAGACAAACTAAAAAAGACAGAGGTTTGGGGGAGAACATTGAGCTTTAAGCGAAAGCGTTTTAGAGTTGCAGTATAACAAATGAACATTTTCAAGGAATTCTACGAAATTGTTGCAGTGAGAGATTGAAGAGAGGAAGATACAAAGTCAGATTCTTTCTTTGGATTATTATTACCCCCTTGGGGGTGGGCCGATCCCGGAGGTACTGCAATACCGGGCCAACCCGTGGCCAGGATGGAGCAAGCCCCTATTCCATGGCCTCGGTACAAAAATCAGATTAATATACAAGCGACTCGATGAGTCGCGTTTCAGAAATTAAGCTGAAAAGAACAGATACTACACATGATCTTAGCCAAAAGGCCGAGAAGCGATAACCATTGCTTACATCAGATACGATAATCTTGTTCTGGGATCGATCATCAAGGGATGGTTACCCATTACAGTAACCGCAACGTCATTTCTGCCTTATATCTCGAAAAGCTTACCTTAGGACACGAAACGACCTGCACTACCCTTTGAGCAAATATAAAGTTCTATCCCATGGAATAACTTTCTGGATCATCTTTTGCTCTAAACACGCTATTTTAAGGCTATATATTTCTAAATTGTAGAAACTGAGTCTGTCTTTTTCTATATTATATCACTCTGACTAGGTACTGTGTCATGTGCACTGATTCACTCAGAACACAATCAATGAGCGACGGCTCTCCATGCAAATCGCGATTGGCGGAAATATGAATAGTCATTATCACCCTTCAACCATTAGGAGAGCTAGAATTTCTGACGTCACCACGTGCCGTGTTAAACCTTGATACCAGACAGACAGGCAGAGAGACAAACGTCAAGCCATCGTTGCGGTTATTCTCTTGCAAATGCCGTGTGAGGCGCCCTTTCTTTTCTTTCCGTCTGCCATTTAGATTTTTCTAACCCTTTGTTTTCTTACTCTAATTCTATTTTCATTGGCGAGAAAAAAACAAAATCAAACAATAATGCCACCATTTTTAACATTATTGTTATTAGAACTTTTGTAAATGGAATCATCAAAATCATCAATATCATCATTAATTTATCCAAATTCAAAAGGGTAAAGTTTAGCATTTCTCTTTTTAGCTAGGCCGTGGTAACATCAGATTAGCCTTATCATTGGTTTGAAAGAAAGTTTCACCACCTTTTCCATTGCAAAATAGGACCAGGGAATCGTAAGGAGGTATATACGTGGAATGAATAATGGTGATGACAGTATTTTTGATGTCTAAAGAAAGAAGACAAACTAAAAAAGACAGAGGTTTGGGGGGAGAACATTGAGCTTTAAGCGAAAACGTTTTAGAGTTGCAGTATAACAAATGAACATTTTCAAGGAGTTCTACGAAATTGTTGCAGTGAGAGATTGAAGAGAGGAAGATACAAAGTCAGATTCTTTCTTTGGATTATTATTACCCCCTTGGGGGTGGGCCGATCCCGGAGGTACTGCAATACCGGGCCAACCCGTGGCCAGGATGGAGCAAGCCCCTATTCCATAGCCTTGGTGCAAAAATCAGATTAATATACAAGCGACTCGATGAGTCGCGTTTCAGATATTAAGCTGAAAAGAACAGATACTACACAATGATCTTAGTTAAAAGGCCGAGAAGCGATAACCATTGCTTACATCAGATACGATAATCTTGTTCTGGGATCGATCATCAAGGGATGGTTACCCATTACAGTAACCGCAACGTCATTTCTGCCTTATATCTCGAAAAGCTTACCTTAAGACACGAAACGGCCTGCACTACCCTTTGAGCAAATATAAAGTTCTATCCCATGGAATAACTTTCTGGATCATCTTTTGCTCTAAACACGCTATTTTAAGGCTATATATTTCTAAATTGTAGAAACTGGGTCTGTCTTTTTCTATATTATATCACTCTGACTAGGTACTGTGTCATGTGCACTGATTCACTCAGAACACAATCAATGAGCGACGGCTCTCCATGCAAATCGCGATTGGCGGAAATATGAATAGTCATTATCACCCTTCAACCATTAGGAGAGCTAGAATTTCTGACGTCACCACGTGCCGTGTTAAACCTTGATACCAGACAGACAGGCAGAGAGACAAACGTCAAGCCATCGTTGCGGTTATTCTCTTGCAAATGCCGTGTGAGGCGCCCTTTCTTTTCTTTCCGTCTGCCATTTAGATTTTTCTAACCCTTTGTTTTCTTACTCTAATTCTATTTTCATTGGCGAGAAAAAAACAAAATCAAACAATAATGCCACCATTTTTAACATTATTGTTATTAGAACTTTTGTAAATGGAATCATCAAAATCATCAATATCATCATTAATTTATCCAAATTCAAAAGGGTAAAGTTTAGCATTTCTCTTTTTAGCTAGGCCGTGGTAACATCAGATTAGCCTTATCATTGGTTTGAAAGAAAGTTTCACCACCTTTTCCATTGCAAAATAGGACCAGGGAATCGTAAGGAGGTATATACGTGGAATGAATAATGGTGATGACAGTATTTTTGATGTCTAAAGAAAGAAGACAAACTAAAAAAGACAGAGGTTTGGGGGGAGAACATTGAGCTTTAAGCGAAAGTGTTTTAGAGTTGCAGTATAACAAATGAACATTTTCAAGGAGTTCTACGAAATTGTTGCAGTGAGAGATTGAAGAGAGGAAGATACAAAGTCAGATTCTTTCTTTGGATTATTATTACCCCCTTGGGGGTGGGCCGATCCCGGAGGTACTGCAATACCGGGCCAACCCGTGGCCAGGATGGAGCAAGCCCCTATTCCATAGCCTTGGTGCAAAAATCAGATTAATATACAAGCGACTCGATGAGTCGCGTTTCAGATATTAAGCTGAAAAGAACAGATACTACACATGATCTTAGTTAAAAGGCCGAGAAGCGATAACCATTGCTTACATCAGATACGATAATCTTGTTCTGGGATCGATCATCAAGGGATGGTTACCCATTACAGTAACCGCAGCGTCATTTCTGCCTTATATCTCGAAAAGCTTACCTTAGGACACGAAACGACCTGCACTACCCTTTGAGCAAATATAAAGTTCTATCCCATGGAATAACTTTCTGGATCATCTTTTGCTCTAAACACGCTATTTTAATTCTATATATTTCTAAATTGTAGAAACTGAGTCTGTCTTTTTCTATATTATATCACTCTGACTAGGTAGTGTGTCATGCGCACTGACTCACTCAGAACACAATCAATGAGCGACGGCTCTCCATGCAAATCGCGATTGGCGGAAATATGAATAGTCATTATCACCCTTCAACCATTAGGAGAGCTAGAATTTCTGACGTCACCACGTGCCGTGTTAAACCTTGATACCAGACAGACAGGCAGAGAGACAAACGTCAAGCCATCGTTGCGGTTATTCTCTTGCAAATGCCGTGTGAGGCGCCCTTTCTTTTTCTTTCCGTCTGCCATTTGAATTTTTCTAACCCTTTGTTTTCTTACTCTAATTTTATTTTCATTGGCGAGAAAAACAAAAACAAAATCAAACAATAATGCCACCATTTTTAATATTATTGTCATTAGAACTTTTGTAAATGGAATCATCAAAATCATCAATATCATCATTAATTTATCCAAATTCAAAAGGGTAAAGTTTAGCATTTCTCTTTTTAGCTAGGCCGTGGTAACATCAGATTAGCCTTATTAGTGGTTTGAAAGAAAGTTTCACCATCTTTTCCATTGCAAAATAGGACCAGGGAATCGTAAGGAGGTATATACGTGGAATGAATAATGGTGATGACAGTATTTTTGATCTCTAAAGAAAGAAGACAAACTAAAAAAGACAGAGGTTTGGGGGAGAACATTGAGCTTTAAGCGAAAGCGTTTTAGAGTTGCAGTATAACAAATGAACATTTTCAAGGAGTTCTACGAAATTGTTGCAGTGAGAGATTGAAGAGAGGAAGATACAAAGTCAGATTCTTTCTTTGGATTATTATTACCCCCTTGGGGTGGGCCGATCCCGGAGGTACTGCAATACCGGGCCAACCCGTGGCCAGGATGGAGCAAGCCCCTATTCCATGGCCTCGGTACAAAAATCAGATTAATATACAAGCGACTCGATGAGTCGCGTTTCAGATATTAAGCTGAAAAGAACAGATACTACACATGATCTTAGCCAAAAGGCCGAGAAGCGATAACCATTGTTTATATCAGATACGATAATCTTGTTCTGGGATCGATCATCAAGGGATGGTTACCCATTACAGTAACCGCAACGTCATTTCTGCCTTATATCTCGAAAAGCTTACCTTAGGACACGAAACGACCTGCACTACCCTTTGAGCAAATATAAAGTTCTATCCCATGGAATAACTTTCTGGATCATCTTTTGCTCTAAACACGCTATTTTAAGGCTATATATTTCTAAATTGTAGAAACTGAGTCTGTCTTTTTCTATATTATATCACTCTGACTAGGTACTGTGTCATGCGCACTGATTCACTCAGAACACAATCAATGAGCGACGGCTCTCCATGCAAATCGCGATTGGCGGAAATATGAATAGTCATTATCACCCTTCAACCATTAGGAGAGCTAGAATTTCTGACGTCACCACGTGCCGTGTTAAACCTTCATACCAGACAGACAGGCAGAGAGACAAACGTCAAGCCATCGTTGCGGTTATTCTCTTGCAAATGCCGTGTGAGGCGCCCTTTCTTTTCTTTCCGTCTGCCATTTGAATTTTTCTAACCCTTTGTTTTCTTACTCTAATTTTATTTTTATTGGCGAGAAAAACAAAAACAAAATCAAACAATAATGCCACCATTTTTAATATTATTGTTATTAGAACTTTTGTAAATGGAATCATCAAAATCATCAATATCATCATTAATTTATCCAAATTCAAAAGGGTAAAGTTTAGCATTTCTCTTTTTAGCTAGGCCGTGGTAACATCAGATTAGCCTTATTAGTGGTTTGAAAGAAAGTTTCACCATCTTTTCCATTGCAAAATAGGACCAGGGAATCGTAAGGAGGTATATACGTGGAATGAATAATGGTGATGACAGTATTTTTGATCTCTAAAGAAAGAAGACAAACTAAAAAAGACAGAGGTTTGGGGGAGAACATTGAGCTTTAAGCGAAAGCGTTTTAGAGTTGCAGTATAACAAATGAACATTTTCAAGGAGTTCTACGAAATTGTTGCAGTGAGAGATTGAAGAGAGGAAGATACAAAGTCAGATTCTTTCTTTGGATTATTATTACCCCCTTGGGGGTGGGCCGATCCCGGAGGTACTGCAATACCGGGCCAACCCGTGGCCAGGATGGAGCAAGCCCCTATTCCATGGCCTCGGTACAAAAATCAGATTAATATACAAGCGACTCGATGAGTCGCGTTTCAGATATTAAGCTGAAAAGAACAGATACTTTTCTTTCAATTTTATTCATCAAAACTCTAAGCACATGTACATTATTTACAAATGGCAATTGCATGGATATAAAATGAGTTCATAATTAAAAATCATAACACATTACTTAAATTAAACAGCCTTGTTGATATATTATGACTTTCATTGTGAGCACACTTTCAGCCTGTTTTAAAAACCTTGTTGCCCGAAATTGGGTGACTTTACTCCCTACTGCCTGATATAATTATTCTTCTTGAGTTAAAGTTCAGGGATGCGGAGTTAGGACTATACCGTGACTTATTCTTACAAAATTCTATTGAGTTACATAAACAGTTGAAATGTATGTACATTATTTACATCAAGGCAGGTATAGACACTATACACTCTATATACAATAATTACAAGTTAAGGCAAGCATGTTATGAGGTCGTAAAGGCCGAGTGATTGTCTTTTTAAAGATCGTCACTTTAAATACTAGACTGAGTTATTAAGAGTTGTAAATTGATTCATATGACACATTATGGCAAATTAATTTTGATTTCTTGTTCTTGAACAGAACAGAACGTCGCTCCATCCATCCATGTTTCTTGAAATTTGGCACTGGACATTCTTTTCAAATCAGCTAAAATACGAATTCGGATTTCCTCTTTAATCTTTGCGATCAACGCATCGTCCGACATGTGGTTTTTCTCAAAAATAAACGAGCATCGGCGGTTCCAGATATTCTTTCGAGTGACAACGTACATAAACCATACCCTTCCCCATACCCTTTGGTTTTTAACCGGAAAAGGGGTTCCGTACAAAAACAACTTCCGATTTAGGGATATTCCAGGCCCTAGTAACCGCCTAGTTAATTCTGAAACCCAACAAATTATATGATTAGTTGACCGACAGTCCCAAAACACATGGTCAATGTTTTCAATCTTCGTACAATAGGGGCATACCCCGTCACTTATCCCCCAGCGAGATAACTTCTCGCGAGTATACAGGGCTCCGTGTGTAGAGCGCCAGCTAAACGACTTCAAAGCATTACATAATATCGAATGATGACTCATGTGCCATACTGAGGACCAGTCCCACGAGGGGTCGACGACCTCTACAAGCGGAGTAGAATCCTTCGCTAACAAATTCACGATGTGGTCTAACCTTCCGCACACACTAGCGAAGTTTGGATTTCGCTGAAACAGGGCTGATATAATTGTCCACGCCTGGCTATAACTCATAGACAGAACATCGCTGTGCGGCACAAGATTCGACCACATACGTGGAAAAATTCTTCTTAGCTTCCTTCCCATGAAATATCTTGTAAACAGAAAATTATACGTAACGGTATCGGTACCAGATAAATGTGGAAAAATATCACGTATGAACAAAGCATGCATCGTGTGTCTCAAATTTTGAAGACCAAGACCGCCCTTGTCTGAGCTCAAGAAACAAGTTTCACGAGAAACAAGTTCTGTCTTTTTCTGCCAAATAAACCTAAACACACTTTTGAGTATTTCTTTATAAAAGTCATCTTCTGGGAGGTATACCCGTGATGCATAATAAAACAAAGAATATATACATGTATTTACAATTCCAACTTTTCCCAACATTGTAAGCCCTCTGTTTTCCCAAGCTTTGAGTTTTGCTATAGCTTTCGCACAGAGAGACTTCCAGAAAGAGCGTATGCAATGGGCTTTCCCGAAACATACACCATTTATCATAATTTCATCTTCCACCCAATTAATGTCCCCTTTTAATTTTCTCCCCAAAAAGGTTCCCAACTTCAGTCCCTTTGTCTTTCTAAGATTTAAAGAAGCGCCCGTTGCTTTCTCAAAAAGGGTAAAAGACTTAAAGTAATTGACAATGTCGGACTGTGACGTGGCCACGCAGGTGGCATCGTCAGCGTACTGTAGTAATTTAATTGATACCCCACCCCCACCGGGAATGTGGGAACCCTTTATGTCCCTGTGCGACATGATATATCGCGCCAATGGCTCTATAAACAAAACATAAAGCGCCGGCGATAATGGGCACCCTTGTCGGACGCCTCGCCCAATCATTACCTCTTCACTAAACTACACATGATCTTAGCCAAAAGGCCGAGAAGCGATAACCATTGTTTATATCAGATACGATAATCTTGTTCTGGGATCGATCATCAAGGGATGGTTACCCATTACAGTAACCGCAACGTCATTTCTGCCTTATATCTCGAAAAGCTTACCTTAGGACACGAAACGACCTGCACTACCCTTTGAGCAAATATAAAGTTCTATCCCATGGAATAACTTTCTGGATCATCTTTTGCTCTAAACACGCTATTTTAAGGCTATATATTTCTAAATTGTAGAAACTGAGTCTGTCTTTTTCTATATTATATCACTCTGACTAGGTAGTGTGTCATGCGCACTGATTCACTCAGAACACAATCAATGAGCGACGGCTCTCCATGCAAATCGCGATTGGCGGAAATATGAATAGTCATTATCACCCTTCAACCATTAGGAGAGCTAGAATTTCTGACGTCACCACGTGCCGTGTTAAACCTTGATACCAGACAGACAGGCAGAGAGACAAACGTCAAGCCATCGTTGCGGTTATTCTCTTGCAAATGCCGTGTGAGGCGCCCTTTCTTTTTCTTTCCGTCTGCCATTTGAATTTTTCTAACCCTTTGTTTTCTTACTCTAATTTTATTTTCATTGGCGAGAAAAACAAAAACAAAATCAAACAATAATGCCACCATTTTTAATATTATTGTCATTAGAACTTTTGTAAATGGAATCATCAAAATCATCAATATCATCATTAATTTATCCAAATTCAAAAGGGTAAAGTTTAGCATTTCTCTTTTTAGCTAGGCCGTGGTAACATCAGATTAGCCTTATTAGTGGTTTGAAAGAAAGTTTCACCATCTTTTCCATTGCAAAATAGGACCAGGGAATCGTAAGGAGGTATATACGTGGAATGAATAATGGTGATGACAGTATTTTTGATCTCTAAAGAAAGAAGACAAACTAAAAAAGACAGAGGTTTGGGGGAGAACATTGAGCTTTAAGCGAAAGCGTTTTAGAGTTGCAGTATAACAAATGAACATTTTCAAGGAGTTCTACGAAATTGTTGCAGTGAGAGATTGAAGAGAGGAAGATACAAAGTCAGATTCTTTCTTTGGATTATTATTACCCCCTTGGGGGTGGGCCGATCCCGGAGGTACTGCAATACCGGGCCAACCCGTGGCCAGGATGGAGCAAGCCCCTATTCCATGGCCTCGGTACAAAACTCAGATTAATATACAAGCGACTCGATGAGTCGCGTTTCAGATATTAAGCTGAAAAGAACAGATACTTTTCTTTCAAGTTTATTCAGTCTTTTTCGTATGTACATATTTACAACGGCAAGAATGATAATCATATACAATAAGAAGACATGCAATAACTCATTTGACTCTTTTGTTGTTGTTGTTGTTTTTTTTTTTTCTTTGCATAACCTACCATTGGCCTCTACTCCGAGTCGTACATTGTTTATGTAAATTGCTGTATTTCTCGAGCTGTTTGGCCAGCTGACCGAGAGTCCGCGAGACCGAAGGTACACAGCAGCCTCCCGCAAACACACACACAGACATTCCCCATGCACGCTCACGCAATCACCCTAGGAACATCCGATAAACCTACGATCTCGCGCCCGCTCGGCCAGCTGGGTTGGAGTGTTTAACACAAATTCCATCGAAGCTGAATTTAACTTCGTTATTCACGACACAACAAAAGGATTTTCCTTCGACCCAAATATTCTTGAACTTTTCCCGAGGCCAACGTTTCAGATCAACTAAAATACGTAAACGAATTTCGTCCTTGATTCTTTCAAGTAACAGATCGTCTGAAATAAAGTCTTTTTCAAAAACGTATGTACATCTACGATTCCAAATAAATTTTTGTACAACCACATAGAGAAACCATATACGAGCCCATACCGAGGCCTCTAACTTAGAGGACGGCGTACCAAAAAGAAATAAATCACTATCAAAAGAGATCCCCGAACCTAGCAAACGAAGAGATACCGAGTGCACCCAACATAAAATCTTATACACAGAACTACACTCCCAAAGGATGTGTGCAATACTTTCTTCCCTGCGGCAAAAGGAACATTTCCCATCCCCAATTCCCCAACGTAAGAGTTTTGCCCGTGTACATAAGGCCCCATGAACAACCCGCCACCTAAATGATTTCAACCTATTACATAACAAAGAATGGTGTGACATCCGCCAGATCGTCGGCCAGCTTCGGGTTGGAGCTGAAACGACGACCCGGGGGACGTCCACAGGTGGAGCAAGAAAAGAAATAATATCACGGGTGCATTTACAAGTGTAAACGAAATTCTTGTTGCACATGAATAGTTTAACAATGAGTCCCCACGCACTTTGATACGAGGCAGGCAACTCGTTGCCGTGGGGAACAGAGTTCGACCAAAGAAAAGGAAACATAATTCGAAGTCTGCAAGCTAAGAAATACCGAAAGAACAGAAAATTGCACGAAGATGCGTCTGCACCAGAAAGAAACGAAAACAGATTACGAACAAATAATGCCTTCATTTTAAATTCCAAATTATGTAACTCCAATCCACCTGCCACGAAGTCCATAGTAAACACATGCCTAGCAACCAACTCAGTTTTCTTCTCCCAAATGAATTCGAAAACAACCTTTAGAATCTCCTTAAAGAAATCGTCTGTTGGAACATAGACTCGGGCAGCATAATAAAACAATGAGAATATACACGAGTTGATAATCCCAACCTTCCCGAGTAACGACAGACCCCTATTTTTCCAAACTGATAATTTCTTTTTTGCTCTATCCCCTAGTTCTTTCCAAAACAACTGAGTACAAAAATCCCTCCCAAACCAAATACCATTAATCTTAATTTTATCCTCCACCCAATTTATCCCCCCTCGTAGCTTCCTCCCAACAAACCCCCCAATTTTCAACCCGTGTGTTTTATTCAAATTAAGAGACGCCCCAGTGGCTTTTTCGAACAACTCAAAAGACCGAAAGAAATTAATAACATCCATCTGTGATGAAGCGACACAGGTTGCGTCATCTGCATATTGTAACAACTTAATTGACTTCCCACCCCCTCCCGGAACATGAAGACCCCTAATCCCCCCATGTGACAAAATATATCTAGCGAGTGGTTCAATGAACAAAACATACAAAATCGGTGATAACGGACAACCTTGTCTCACCCCCCTTGTAATAAAAACATCTTCCCCCAATTGCCCATTAATCAAAATTTTGCTTTTGATATCCGTATAAAGAATCCTAACCCAATCAATAATATAATCACCAAAATTAAACTTCTTTAAAACCTTAAATAAAAATTCCCAATCAACTTTATCGAACGCTTTGCACTGATCCATAGAAATGATTGCACAACCAATATCATTTGAATTGGCATAGTCAACGATATCACGTAACAAACAGAGATTTAAATGAATTGATCGACCTGGAACTGAACACGTTTGGAACTCATTGATAATATCAGATAAGACATTAGAGAAGCGTAGCTGTAATACTTTTGAAATTATCTTGTAGTCGACATTTAACAAACTAATAGGACGACGATTTGCGGGATCTAAGTGATCACCCCCTTTCGGTAATAAACAAATAACAGCTGTGCGTTGAGACTCAGACAATAACTTATTTGAAAATATGTCATTATATAACGTTAACAGATCTTCGCCAACAATATCAAAAAACTGCTGAAAAAACTCAATAGATAACCCATCAATTCCAGGCGATTTGTTTTTAGACATGGCAAAAACAGCGTTCTTAATTTCATCTAACGTAATAGGTTTGTTTAACACAACAACATTTTCAGAACTTATACGAGTTGTAATGCAGTCAATGAACATATCTTGAGTCTGTAAATCAACAGAATTGTCACATTTATATAAATCAGTGAAAAATTGATGAAAAACAGAGAATACTTGCTTGCCGGAAACGACAGAGCCACTGTTGTTTCTAATTTCATCAATACATTTAAAATTGACATTTAACTTTTCATTTTTATTAAAAAATCCCGGTTTTTCCCCACCCTCTAGAAACTTTTCCCTGGAACGAACATAGGCCCCCCTCCCTTCCTCCAATACCAAATCAGAAACTGAGTCTTTATCTAGAGAAGCACATGAATTCTGTAACTTTGACAAATTGTCTCTTTTTTCCTTGGCCGCCCTAACACCATGTTTAACACATAACCCTTTAATTCTCTCTTTAACATTTTCCCACCATAATACAAACGAGTCAAAACCGGGTTTCAAAGTTTGCCATAAACGATAGTAATAAACAAATTCTTCGACAAACAAATCATTCTTACATAACAAAGCATTGAACTTCCAATAAGATTTAGGCTTAATCTGAGCATTTGGCATTGTAATAAACGTGTTTACGATAACATGATCCGAAAAGTGAAAAGGAATCTTAACAGATTTTGTAACTTTAAAATTATTTGCGACGTAAATTCTATCAATTCTAGAACTTAAATTTTTGCCTAAATGAAACCACGTGTGACCTGCATCAGAATTGACTTTACGCCAAGAGTCACTTAAAGTAAATGCCCTCAAAATAGAACATAATTCTTTTTTACCTACAAAACAAGATGTATTTAGCGAATCCCCGACCCTATCTTTCTGATTTATAACACAATTAAAATCCCCACCCAAAATAACTGGTTGATGTCCCCTTGCATGATAAAATAAGCTGTTCAAAAAATCAACACGTTTTGCAGGTTCACACGGAGCATAAACATTACAAATACGGAAAGAGAAGTTTGCGAAGGAGCACAACACAGAGACATAGCGCCCTTCGTTATCAGAACGAATTTGGGAAAAGGTGCATGGCAACTTAGCTGAAAAAGCAATAATAACGCCGCACGAATGGGAAGACAACGAAGAAGAGAGAAAAACAGGACCTTTCCAAACTGATTTAAAGACTTTTAAATCGGAAGAGGTCAAATAAGTTTCTTGGAGTAACACAATATCAAAAGCAAAAATTTTCAAAAACGATAAAACCTTTTGACATTTAACTGAATCCCTAATGCCATGCACATTGAGAGAACAGATAGAAATATTCATTAAATTAGGATACGGCTAAGAGAAAGGGGAAGAGGAAAGGGAGAAAAGGAAGGGAGGGACTACTTAGCTACAGTCAGTCCGAATCCTGGGCGGCCGCCGGCGCGGGGAAGGCGGCCGCTTCTTCCCTCGCCGCTTCACAACGTTAAATGGCTCATCCTGCGACACCTGCATGGGCGAGTCGCCCGGTGTCTCATCCACCACCAGTCGCTCAGAGTCAGTGTCCGAGTCGTACCTTGACTGCGCCCAGTCCGAGCACGGGCGCGGGGTATCATCGTCGAACAGATCAGGCCCTGTGTCCTCCGACCGACTGTCACTGTCGCTAGAGGGGGCGTCCCTCACGCGGCGCTTCCCCTCCTTTGCCCGGGTGGGCGGCTCGCGCTGAGGCTCCCTCTGCGGCGGGTCCCTCACTCCCGGCGTGGCCGGCGCACCTCCTACTTTCGATGTACTTGGGGCGTCTGCGTCTACGGGCTGGTCGTTCGGCGTGGCTTGCGCTGGAACAGCCACACCCCCTCCGCTCACCCACTCCTTGGTCCTGCTCAGTTTTCCGGCGAAGGAAACAGGACACGAGCGGAACGAATGCCCGGCCTCCAGGCACACCGTGCAGGTGACGGTCTCCCGGCACGCCGACGCGACGTGTCCCTCCCTCCGGCACTTAAAACATCTCACCACCCGGCACTCCCGGGCCTCGTGCCCCGTTGACCCGCACTTCAGGCACGTCCGTGGCTGGCCTTCATATCGTATCCAGCCTTCCCTGCCGCCCAAGCTGAGGGTCGAAGGGATATCGGACTTTAGATCGATGCGGTACTGCCGGGTTCCGTTAAACAGTCCCGGATGCTCTCGGTGCTGAAGGTGTCTGCCCGCCAGCACCTTCCCGAACCGGCTGAGGATGAACCGCACCTGATTGTCGTCGACCTCAAACGGAACGTGAAGCACCGTCACGATCTTGATTGGACCAGAGTACGCCGTTGTCACTGCCCGCTGATCTTGTTGGAGCTCTCTGACAAACTTCTCTTTGTACTCCTCCTTCTTGAATGTCACGTCGAACTTGCCCCCGGGGAGGCTCTGTACTGCTTCAAGGTGGTCAGCTACAGACACACCAGCCTTCTTCAGAACTTCAAAGATACCAGCATCCTTCTCCATCACAACTACCAAGGCACTCCGTGATCGCTGTACTTCGGGCATTTTCGCGAATGATCTTAGCCAAAAGGCCGAGAAGCGATAACCATTGTTTATATCAGATACGATAATCTTGTTCTGGGATCGATCATCAAGGGATGGTTACCCATTACAGTAACCGCAACGTCATTTCTGCCTTATATCTCGAAAAGCTTACCTTAGGACACGAAACGACCTGCACTACCCTTTGAGCAAATATAAAGTTCTATCCCATGGAATAACTTTCTGGATCATCTTTTGCTCTAAACACGCTATTTTAAGGCTATATATTTCTAAATTGTAGAAACTGAGTCTGTCTTTTTCTATATTATATCACTCTGACTAGGTACTGTGTCATGCGCACTGATTCACTCAGAACACAATCAATGAGCGACGGCTCTCCATGCAAATCGCGATTGGCGGAAATATGAATAGTCATTATCACCCTTCAACCATTAGGAGAGCTAGAATTTCTGACGTCACCACGTGCCGTGTTAAACCTTCATACCAGACAGACAGGCAGAGAGACAAACGTCAAGCCATCGTTGCGGTTATTCTCTTGCAAATGCCGTGTGAGGCGCCCTTTCTTTTCTTTCCGTCTGCCATTTGAATTTTTCTAACCCTTTGTTTTCTTACTCTAATTTTATTTTCATTGGCGAGAAAAACAAAAACAAAATCAAACAATAATGCCACCATTTTTAATATTATTGTTATTAGAACTTTTGTAAATGGAATCATCAAAATCATCAATATCATCATTAATTTATCCAAATTCAAAAGGGTAAAGTTTAGCATTTCTCTTTTTAGCTAGGCCGTGGTAACATCAGATTAGCCTTATTAGTGGTTTGAAAGAAAGTTTCACCATCTTTTCCATTGCAAAATAGGACCAGGGAATCGTAAGGAGGTATATACGTGGAATGAATAATGGTGATGACAGTATTTTTGATCTCTAAAGAAAGAAGACAAAATAAAAAAGACAGAGGTTTGGGGGAGAACATTGAGCTTTAAGCGAAAGCGTTTTAGAGTTGCAGTATAACAAATGAACATTTTCAAAGAGTTCTACGAAATTGTTGCAGTGAGAGATTGAAGAGAGGAAGATACAAAGTCAGATTCTTTCTTTGGATTATTATTACCCCCTTGGGGGTGGGCCGATCCCGGAGGTACTGCAATACCGGGCCAACCCGTGGCCAGGATGGAGCAAGCCCCTATTCCATGGCCTCGGTACAAAAATCAGATTAATATACAAGCGACTCGATGAGTCGCGTTTCAGATATTAAAGGACAAGTTCACCTTCATAGACATGTGGGTTGAGTGAATGCAGCAATATTAGTAGAACACATCAGTGAGAGTTTGAGCAAAATCGGACAATCCGTTAAAAAGTTATGAATTTTTGAAGTTTCTGCTCAGTCACGGCTGGATGAAAAGACTACTCTAGCTTGTGATGTCACATGAGTACAACCATATAAAGAAAGAATAAAGAAAATTCAACATATTTCCATTTTTCTCGCATAACAAAAGAACACTAGACTTCTCTCTTTCAGAAGGCAGGGGGAATAATATTACCCTTAATATACGTCAGTAGCAAGTCGAAGAAATGTGCACTTTATTCAAAAAGTAAAGTTTTGTGAAATTCTCTTTTTATTTTCCTTATATAGTTGTACGCATGTGACATCATACACTGTAGTAGTCTTCTCTTCCAGCAGTGGCTGCGCAGATAGTTGAAATATTCGTAACTTTTGAACGGATTGTCCAATTTTCCTCAAACTTTCACTGATGTGTTCTACTAATATTGCTGCATTCTCTCAATCCTTATGTATATGAAGGTGGACTTGTCCTTTAAGCTGAAAAGAACAGATACTACACATGATCTTAGCCAAAAGGCCGAGAAGCGATAACCATTGCTTATATCAGATACGATAATCTTGTTCTGGGATCCATCATCAAGGGATGGTTACCCATTACAGTAACCGCAACGTCATTTCTGCCTTATATCTCGAAAAGCTTACCTTAAGACACGAAACGGCCTGCACTACCCTTTGAGCAAATATAAAGTTCTATCCCATGGAATAACTTTCTGGATCATCTTTTGCTCTAAACACGCTATTTTAAGGCTATATATTTCTAAATTGTAGAAACTGGGTCTGTCTTTTTCTATATTATATCACTCTGACTAGGTACTGTGTCATGCGCACTGATTCACTCAGAACACAATCAATGAGCGACGGCTCTCCATGCAAATCGCGATTGGCGGAAATATGAATAGTCATTATCACCCTTGAACCACTAGGAGAGCTAGAATTTCTGACGTCACCACGTGCCGTGTTAAACCTTGATACCAGACAGACAGGCAGAGAGACAAACGTCAAGCCATCGTTGCGGTTATTCTCTTGCAAATGCCGTGTGAGGCGCCCTTTCTTTTCTTTCCGTCTGCCATTTAAATTTTTCTAACCCTTTGTTTTCTTACTCTAATTTTATTTTCATTGGCGAGAAAAAAAGAAAATCAAACAATAATGCCACCATTTTTAACATTATTGTTATTAGAACTTTTGTAAATGGAATCATCAAAATCATCAACATCATCATTAATTTATCCAAATTCAAAAGGGTAAAATTTAGGATTTCTCCTTTTAGCTAGGCCGTGGTAACATCAGATTAGCCTTATTAGTGGTTTGAAAGAAAGTTTCACCATCTTTTCCATTGCAAAATAGGACCAGGGAATCGTAAGGAGGTATATACGTGGAATGAATAATGGTGATGACAGTATTTTTGATCTCTAAAGAAAGAAGACAAACTAAAAAAGACAGAGGTTTGGGGGAGAACATTGAGCTTTAAGCGAAAGCGTTTTAGAGTTGCAGTATAACAAATGAACATTTTCAAGGAATTCTACGAAATTGTTGCAGTGAGAGATTGAAGAGAGGAAGATACAAAGTCAGATTCTTTCTTTGGATTATTATTACCCCCTTGGGGGTGGGCCGATCCCGGAGGTACTGCAATACCGGGCCAACCCGTGGCCAGGATGGAGCAAGCCCCTATTCCATGGCCTCGATACAAAAATCAGATTAATATACAAGCGACTCGATGAGTCGCGTTTCAGATATTAAGCTGAAAAGAACAGATACTACACATGATCTTAGCCAAAAGGCCGAGAAGCGATAACCATTGCTTATATCAGATACGATAATCTTGTTCTGGGATCGATCATCAAGGGATGGTTACCCATTACAGTAACCGCAACGTCATTTCTGCCTTATATCTCGAAAAGCTTACCTTAGGACACGAAACGACCTGCACTACCCTTTGAGCAAATATAAAGTTCTATCCCATGGAATAACTTTCTGGATCATCTTTTGCTCTAAACACGCTATTTTAAGGCTATATATTTCTAAATTGTAGAAACTGAGTCTGTCTTTTTCTATATTATATCACTCTGACTAGGTACTGTGTCATGCGCACTGATTCACTCAGAACACAATCAATGAGCGACGGCTCTCCATGCAAATCGCGATTGGCGGAAATATGAATAGTCATTATCACCCTTCAACCATTAGGAGAGCTAGAATTTCTGACGTCACCACGTGCCGTGTTAAATCTTGATACCAGACAGACAGGCAGAGAGACAAACGTCAAGCCATCGTTGCGGTTATTCTTTTGCAAATGCCGTGTGAGGCGCCCTTTCTTTTCTTTCCGTCTGCCATTTAAATTTTTCTAACCCTTTGTTTTCTTACTCTAATTTTATTTTCATTGGCGAGAAAAAGAACAAAATCAAACAATAATGCCACCATTTTTAACATTATTGTTATTAGAACTTTTGTAAATGGAATCATCAAAATCATCAATAACATCATTAATTTATCCAAATTCAAAAGGGTAAAGTTTAGCATTTCTCTTTTTAGCTAGGCCGTGGTAACATCAGATTAGCCTTATTAGTGGTTTGAAAGAAAGTTTCACCATCTTTTCCATTGCAAAATAGGACCAGGGAATCGTAAGGAGGTATATACGTGGAATGAATAATGGTGATGACAGTATTTTTGATCTCTAAAGAAAGAAGACAAAATAAAAAAGACAGAGGTTTGGGGGAGAACATTGAGCTTTAAGCGAAAGCGTTTTAGAGTTGCAGTATAACAAATGAACATTTTCAAAGAGTTCTACGAAATTGTTGCAGTGAGAGATTGAAGAGAGGAAGATACAAAGTCAGATTCTTTCTTTGGATTATTATTACCCCCTTGGGGGTGGGCCGATCCCGGAGGTACTGCAATACCGGGCCAACCCGTGGCCAGGATGGAGCAAGCCCCTATTCCATGGCCTCGGTACAAAAATCAGATTAATATCCAAGCGACTCGATGAGTCGCGTTTCAGATATTAAGCTGAAAAGAACAGATACTACACATGATCTTAGCCAAAAGGCCGAGAAGCGATAACCATTGCTTATATCAGATACGATAATCTTGTTCTGGGATCCATCATAAAGGGATGGTTACCCATTACAGTAACCGCAACGTCATTTCTGCCTTATATCTCGAAAAGCTTACCTTAAGACACGAAACGGCCTGCACTACCCTTTGAGCAAATATAAAGTTCTATCCCATGGAATAACTTTCTGGATCATCTTTTGCTCTAAACACGCTATTTTAAGGCTATATATTTCTAAATTGTAGAAACTGGGTCTGTCTTTTTCTATATTATATCACTCTGACTAGGTACTGTGTCATGCGCACTGATTCACTCAGAACACAATCAATGAGCGACGGCTCTCCATGCAAATCGCGATTGGCGGAAATATGAATAGTCATTATCACCCTTGAACCACTAGGAGAGCTAGAATTTCTGACGTCACCACGTGCCGTGTTAAACCTTGATACCAGACAGACAGGCAGAGAGACAAACGTCAAGCCATCGTTGCGGTTATTCTCTTGCAAATGCCGTGTGAGGCGCCCTTTCTTTTCTTTCCGTCTGCCATTTAAATTTTTCTAACCCTTTGTTTTCTTACTCTAATTTTATTTTCATTGGCGAGAAAAAAAGAAAATCAAACAATAATGCCACCATTTTTAACATTATTGTTATTAGAACTTTTGTAAATGGAATCATCAAAATCATCAACATCATCATTAATTTATCCAAATTCAAAAGGGTAAAATTTAGGATTTCTCCTTTTAGCTAGGCCGTGGTAACATCAGATTAGCCTTATTAGTGGTTTGAAAGAAAGTTTCACCATCTTTTCCATTGCAAAATAGGACCAGGGAATCGTAAGGAGGTATATACGTGGAATGAATAATGGTGATGACAGTATTTTTGATCTCTAAAGAAAGAAGACAAACTAAAAAAGACAGAGGTTTGGGGGAGAACATTGAGCTTTAAGCGAAAGCTTTTTAGAGTTGCAGTATAACAAATGAACATTTTCAAGGAATTCTACGAAATTGTTGCAGTGAGAGATTGAAGAGAGGAAGATACAAAGTCAGATTCTTTCTTTGGATTATTATTACCCCCTTGGGGGTGGGCCGATCCCGGAGGTACTGCAATACCGGGCCAACCCGTGGCCAGGATGGAGCAAGTCCCTATTCCATGGCCTCGATACAAAAATCAGATTAATATACAAGCGACTCGATGAGTCGCGTTTCAGATATTAAGCTGAAAAGAACAGATACTACACATGATCTTAGCCAAAAGGCCGAGAAGCGATAACCATTGCTTATATCAGATACGATAATCTTGTTCTGGGATCGATCATCAAGGGATGGTTACCCATTACAGTAACCGCAACGTCATTTCTGCCTTATATCTAGAAAAGCTTACCTTAGGACACGAAACGACCTGCACTACCCTTTGAGCAAATATAAAGTTCTATCCCATGGAATAACTTTCTGGATCATCTTTTGCTCTAAACACGCTATTTTAAGGCTATATATTTCTAAATTGTAGAAACTGAGTCTGTCTTTTTCTATATTATATCACTCTGACTAGGTACTGTGTCATGCGCACTGATTCACTCAGAACACAATCAATGAGCGACGGCCCTCCATGCAAATCGCGATTGGCGGAAATATGAATAGTCATTATCACCCTTCAACCATTAGGAGAGCTAGAATTTCTGACGTCACCACGTGCCGTGTTAAACCTTGATGCCAGACAGACAGGCAGAGAGACAAACGTCAAGCCATCGTTGCGGTTATTCTCTTGCAAATGCCGTGTGAGGCGCCCTTTCTTTTCTTTCCGTCTGCCATTTGAATTTTTCTAACCCTTTGTTTTCTTACTCTAATTTTATTTTCATTGGCGAGAAAAACAAAAACAAAATCAAACAATAATGCCACCATTTTTAACATTATTGTTATTAGAACTTTTGTAAATGGAATCATCAAAATCATCAATATCATCATTAATTTATCCAAATTCAAAAGGGTAAAGTTTAGCATTTCTCTTTTTAGCTAGGCCGTGGTAAAATCAGATTAGCCTTATTAGTGGTTTGAAAGAAAGTTTCACCATCTTTTCCATTGCAAAATAGGACCAGGGAATCATAAGGAGGTATATACGTGGAATGAATAATGGTGATGACAGTATTTTTGATCTCTAGCTAAAGAAAGAAGACAAACTAAAAAAGACAGAGGTTTGGGGGAGAACATTGAGCTTTAAGCGAAAGCGTTTTAGAGTTGCAGTATAACAAATGAACATTTTCAAGGAGTTCTACGAAATTGTTGCAGTGAAAGATTGAAGAGAGGAAGATACAAAGTCAGACTCTTTCTTTGGATTTTTATTACCCCCCTTGGGGGTGGGCCGATCCCGGAGGTACTGCAATACCGGGCCAACCCGTGGCCAGGATGGAGCAAGCCCCTATTCCATGGCCTCGGTACAACAATCAGATTAATATACAAGCGACTCGATGAGTCGCGTTTCAGATATTAAGCTGAAAAGAACAGATACTACACATGATCTTAGCCAAAAGGCCGAGAAGCGATAACCATTGCTGTTGTTGTTGTTGTTGTTGTTGAGTTTATTGGCGTTTTTCAGTCAGACTTGACTATTTACGCCACTCTGTACGGTGCGTTTGCAGCTGTACTTGTACAGTGGCTAACTGACTGGGCTGAGGCTGGGGGTGGTGGGTTGTTGGCTTGTCGAGTCCTGGTTCGTGTGTGTCACGTCGTCACTGCTGGTTGAAGTCGTTTGATGGCGCTCTTTATTCTGTGTCCTTGCTGCGCAACAGCTCCCGGCAAATATTTTATTTCTTTGTATTAATTAGCATAAATAACTTTATTTTTGTGGTTAATTAAAACAAATTGCTGTCAACCTGAAACAGATTTTGGTTTTGAGGCATACACACCGGGCACTTTTATCATTATGTATGCTATTCCATAATCAAATAGTGTTAACATATCAATACAATAATCTTGCTGATATCAGATACGATAATCTTGTTCTGGGATCGATCATCAAGGGATGGTTACCCATCATAGTAACCGCAGCGTCATTTCTGCCTTATATCTCGAAAAGCTTACCTTAAGACACGAAACGGCCTGCACTACCCTTTGAGCAAATATAAAGTTCTATCCCATGGAATAACTTTCTGGATCATCTTTTGCTCTAAACACGCTATTTTAAGGCTATATATTTCTAAATTGTAGAAACTGGGTCTGTCTTTTTCTATATTATATCACTCTGACTAGGTACTGTGTCATGCGCACTGATTCACTCAGAACACAATCAATGAGCGACGGCTCTCCATGCAAATCGCGATTGGCGGAAATATGAATAGTCATTATCACCCTTCAGCCATTAGGAGAGCTAGAATTTCTGACGTCACCACGTGCAGTGTTAAACCTTGATACCAGACAGACAGGCAGAGAGACAAACGTCAAGCCATCGTTGCGGTTATTCTCTTGCAAATGCCGTGTGAGGCGCCCTTTCTTTTCTTTCCGTCTGCCATTTAAATTTTTCTAACCCTTTGTTTTCTTACTCTAATTTTATTTTCATTGGCGAGAAAAAAAGAAAATCAAACAATAATGCCACCATTTTTAACATTATTGTTATTAGAACTTTTGTAAATGGAATCATCAAAATCATCAACATCATCATTAATTTATCCAAATTCAAAAGGGTAAAATTTAGGATTTCTCCTTTTAGCTAGGCCGTGGTAACATCAGACTAGCCTTATTAGTGGTTTGAAAGAAAGTTTCACCATCTTTTCCATTGCAAAATAGGACCAGGGAATCGTAAGGAGGTATATACGTGGAATGAATAATGGTGATGACAGTATTTTTGATCTCTAAAGAAAGAAGGCAAACTAAAAAAGACAGAGGTTTGGGGGAGAACATTGAGCTTTAAGCGAAAGCGTTTTAGAGTTGCAGTATAACAAATGAACATTTTCAAGGAATTCTACGAAATTGTTGCAGTGAGAGATTGAAGAGAGGAAGATACAAAGTCAGATTCTTTCTTTGGATTATTATTACCCCCTTGGGGGTGGGCCGATCCCGGAGGTACTGCAATACCGGGCCAACCCGTGGCCAGGATGGAGCAAGTCCCTATTCCATGGCCTCGATACAAAAATCAGATTAATATACAAGCGACTCGATGAGTCGCGTTTCAGATATTAAGCTGAAAAGAACAGATACTACACATGATCTTAGCCAAAAGGCCGAGAAGCGATAACCATTGCTTATATCAGATACGATAATCTTGTTCTGGGATCGATCATCAAGGGATGGTTACCCATTACAGTAACCGCAACGTCATTTCTGCCTTATATCTAGAAAAGCTTACCTTAGGACACGAAACGACCTGCACTACCCTTTGAGCAAATATAAAGTTCTATCCCATGGAATAACTTTCTGGATCATCTTTTGCTCTAAACACGCTATTTTAAGGCTATATATTTCTAAATTGTAGAAACTGAGTCTGTCTTTTTCTATATTATATCACTCTGACTAGGTACTGTGTCATGCGCACTGATTCACTCAGAACACAATCAATGAGCGACGGCCCTCCATGCAAATCGCGATTGGCGGAAATATGAATAGTCATTATCACCCTTCAACCATTAGGAGAGCTAGAATTTCTGACGTCACCACGTGCCGTGTTAAACCTTGATGCCAGACAGACAGGCAGAGAGACAAACGTCAAGCCATCGTTGCGGTTATTCTCTTGCAAATGCCGTGTGAGGCGCCCTTTCTTTTCTTTCCGTCTGCCATTTGAATTTTTCTAACCCTTTGTTTTCTTACTCTAATTTTATTTTCATTGGCGAGAAAAACAAAAACAAAATCAAACAATAATGCCACCATTTTTAACATTATTGTTATTAGAACTTTTGTAAATGGAATCATCAAAATCATCAATATCATCATTAATTTATCCAAATTCAAAAGGGTAAAGTTTAGCATTTCTCTTTTTAGCTAGGCCGTGGTAAAATCAGATTAGCCTTATTAGTGGTTTGAAAGAAAGTTTCACCATCTTTTCCATTGCAAAATAGGACCAGGGAATCATAAGGAGGTATATACGTGGAATGAATAATGGTGATGACAGTATTTTTGATCTCTAGCTAAAGAAAGAAGACAAACTAAAAAAGACAGAGGTTTGGGGGAGAACATTGAGCTTTAAGCGAAAGCGTTTTAGAGTTGCAGTATAACAAATGAACATTTTCAAGGAGTTCTACGAAATTGTTGCAGTGAAAGATTGAAGAGAGGAAGATACAAAGTCAGACTCTTTCTTTGGATTTTTATTACCCCCCTTGGGGGTGGGCCGATCCCGGAGGTACTGCAATACCGGGCCAACCCGTGGCCAGGATGGAGCAAGCCCCTATTCCATGGCCTCGGTACAACAATCAGATTAATATACAAGCGACTCGATGAGTCGCGTTTCAGATATTAAGCTGAAAAGAACAGATACTACACATGATCTTAGCCAAAAGGCCGAGAAGCGATAACCATTGCTGTTGTTGTTGTTGTTGTTGTTGAGTTTATTGGCGTTTTTCAGTCAGACTTGACTATTTACGCCACTCTGTACGGTGCGTTTGCAGCTGTACTTGTACAGTGGCTAACTGACTGGGCTGAGGCTGGGGGTGGTGGGTTGTTGGCTTGTCGAGTCCTGGTTCGTGTGTGTCACGTCGTCACTGCTGGTTGAAGTCGTTTGATGGCGCTCTTTATTCTGTGTCCTTGCTGCGCAACAGCTCCCGGCAAATATTTTATTTCTTTGTATTAATTAGCATAAATAACTTTATTTTTGTGGTTAATTAAAACAAATTGCTGTCAACCTGAAACAGATTTTGGTTTTGAGGCATACACACCGGGCACTTTTATCATTATGTATGCTATTCCATAATCAAATAGTGTTAACATATCAATACAATAATCTTGCTGATATCAGATACGATAATCTTGTTCTGGGATCGATCATCAAGGGATGGTTACCCATCATAGTAACCGCAGCGTCATTTCTGCCTTATATCTCGAAAAGCTTACCTTAAGACACGAAACGGCCTGCACTACCCTTTGAGCAAATATAAAGTTCTATCCCATGGAATAACTTTCTGGATCATCTTTTGCTCTAAACACGCTATTTTAAGGCTATATATTTCTAAATTGTAGAAACTGGGTCTGTCTTTTTCTATATTATATCACTCTGACTAGGTACTGTGTCATGCGCACTGATTCACTCAGAACACAATCAATGAGCGACGGCTCTCCATGCAAATCGCGATTGGCGGAAATATGAATAGTCATTATCACCCTTCAGCCATTAGGAGAGCTAGAATTTCTGACGTCACCACGTGCAGTGTTAAACCTTGATACCAGACAGACAGGCAGAGAGACAAACGTCAAGCCATCGTTGCGGTTATTCTCTTGCAAATGCCGTGTGAGGCGCCCTTTCTTTTCTTTCCGTCTGCCATTTAAATTTTTCTAACCCTTTGTTTTCTTACTCTAATTTTATTTTCATTGGCGAGAAAAAAAGAAAATCAAACAATAATGCCACCATTTTTAACATTATTGTTATTAGAACTTTTGTAAATGGAATCATCAAAATCATCAACATCATCATTAATTTATCCAAATTCAAAAGGGTAAAATTTAGGATTTCTCCTTTTAGCTAGGCCGTGGTAACATCAGACTAGCCTTATTAGTGGTTTGAAAGAAAGTTTCACCATCTTTTCCATTGCAAAATAGGACCAGGGAATCGTAAGGAGGTATATACGTGGAATGAATAATGGTGATGACAGTATTTTTGATCTCTAAAGAAAGAAGGCAAACTAAAAAAGACAGAATTTTGGGGGAGAACATTGAGCTTTAAGCGAAAGCGTTTTAGAGTTGCAGTATAACAAATGAACATTTTCAAAGAGTTCTACGAAATTGTTGCAGTGAGAGATTGAAGAGAGGAAGATACAAAGTCAAATTCTTTCTTTGGATTATTATTACCCCCTTGGGGGTGGGCCGATCCCGGAGGTACTGCAATACCGGGCCAACCCGTGGCCAGGATGGAGCAAGCCCCTATTCCATAGCCTCGGTACAAAAATCAGATTAATATCCAAGCGACTCGATGAGTCGCGTTTCAGATATTAAGCTGAAAAGAACAGATACTACACATGATCTTAGCCAAAAGGCCGAGAAGCGATAACCATTGCTTATATCAGATACGATAATCTTGTTCTGGGATCGATCATCAAGGGATGGTTACCCATTACAGTAACCGCAACGTCATTTCTGCCTTATATCTAGAAAAGCTTACCTTAGGACACGAAACGACCTGCACTACCCTTTGAGCAAATATAAAGTTCTATCCCATGGAATAACTTTCTGGATCATCTTTTGCTCTAAACACGCTATTTTAAGGCTATATATTTCTAAATTGTAGAAACTGAGTCTGTCTTTTTCTATATTATATCACTCTGACTAGGTACTGTGTCATGCGCACTGATTCACTCAGAACACAATCAATGAGCGACGGCCCTCCATGCAAATCGCGATTGGCGGAAATATGAATAGTCATTATCACCCTTCAACCATTAGGAGAGCTAGAATTTCTGACGTCACCACGTGCCGTGTTAAACCTTGATGCCAGACAGACAGGCAGAGAGACAAACGTCAAGCCATCGTTGCGGTTATTCTCTTGCAAATGCCGTGTGAGGCGCCCTTTCTTTTCTTTCCGTCTGCCATTTGAATTTTTCTAACCCTTTGTTTTCTTACTCTAATTTTATTTTCATTGGCGAGAAAAACAAAAACAAAATCAAACAATAATGCCACCATTTTTAACATTATTGTTATTAGAACTTTTGTAAATGGAATCATCAAAATCATCAATATCATCATTAATTTATCCAAATTCAAAAGGGTAAAGTTTAGCATTTCTCTTTTTAGCTAGGCCGTGGTAAAATCAGATTAGCCTTATTAGTGGTTTGAAAGAAAGTTTCACCATCTTTTCCATTGCAAAATAGGACCAGGGAATCATAAGGAGGTATATACGTGAAATGAATAATGGTGATGACAGTATTTTTGATCTCTAGCTAAAGAAAGAAGACAAACTAAAAAAGACAGAGGTTTGGGGGAGAACATTGAGCTTTAAGCGAAAGCGTTTTAGAGTTGCAGTATAACAAATGAACATTTTCAAGGAGTTCTACGAAATTGTTGCAGTGAAAGATTGAAGAGAGGAAGATACAAAGTCAGACTCTTTCTTTGGATTTTTATTACCCCCCTTGGGGGTGGGCCGATCCCGGAGGTACTGCAATACCGGGCCAACCCGTGGCCAGGATGGAGCAAGCCCCTATTCCATGGCCTCGGTACAACAATCAGATTAATATACAAGCGACTCGATGAGTCGCGTTTCAGATATTAAGCTGAAAAGAACAGATACTACACATGATCTTAGCCAAAAGGCCGAGAAGCGATAACCATTGCTGATATCAGATACGATAATTTTGTTCTGGGATCGATCATCAAGGGATGGTTACCCATCATAGTAACCGCAGCGTCATTTCTGCCTTATATCTCGAAAAGCTTACCTTAAGACACGAAACGGCCTGCACTACCCTTTGAGCAAATATAAAGTTCTATCCCATGGAATAACTTTCTGGATCATCTTTTGCTCTAAACACGCTATTTTAAGGCTATATATTTCTAAATTGTAGAAACTGGGTCTGTCTTTTTCTATATTATATCACTCTGACTAGGTACTGTGTCATGCGCACTGATTCACTCAGAACACAATCAATGAGCGACGGCTCTCCATGCAAATCGCGATTGGCGGAAATATGAATAGTCATTATCACCCTTGAACCACTAGGAGAGCTAGAATTTCTGACGTCACCACGTGCCGTGTTAAACCTTGATACCAGACAGACAGGCAGAGAGACAAACGTCAAGCCATCGTTGCGGTTATTCTCTTGCAAATGCCGTGTGAGGCGCCCTTTCTTTTCTTTCCGTCTGCCATTTAAATTTTTCTAACCCTTTGTTTTCTTACTCTAATTTTATTTTCATTGGCGAGAAAAAAAGAAAATCAAACAATAATGCCACCATTTTTAACATTATTGTTATTAGAACTTTTGTAAATGGAATCATCAAAATCATCAACATCATCATTAATTTATCCAAATTCAAAAGGGTAAAATTTAGGATTTCTCCTTTTAGCTAGGCCGTGGTAACATCAGACTAGCCTTATTAGTGGTTTGAAAGAAAGTTTCACCATCTTTTCCATTGCAAAATAGGACCAGGGAATCGTAAGGAGGTATATACGTGGAATGAATAATGGTGATGACAGTATTTTTGATCTCTAAAGAAAGAAGGCAAACTAAAAAAGACAGAATTTTGGGGGAGAACATTGAGCTTTAAGCGAAAGCGTTTTAGAGTTGCAGTATAACAAATGAACATTTTCAAAGAGTTCTACGAAATTGTTGCAGTGAGAGATTGAAGAGAGGAAGATACAAAGTCAAATTCTTTCTTTGGATTATTATTACCCCCTTGGGGGTGGGCCGATCCCGGAGGTACTGCAATACCGGGCCAACCCGTGGCCAGGATGGAGCAAGCCCCTATTCCATGGCCTCGGTACAAAAATCAGATTAATATCCAAGCGACTCGATGAGTCGCGTTTCAGATATTAAGCTGAAAAGAACAGATACTACACATGATCTTAGCCAAAAGGCCGAGAAGCGATAACCATTGCTTATATCAGATACGATAATCTTGTTCTGGGATCGATCATCAAGGGATGGTTACCCATTACAGTAACCGCAGCGTCATTTCTGCCTTATATCTCGAAAAGCTTACCTTAAGACACGAAACGGCCTGCACTACCCTTTGAGCAAATATAAAGTTCTATCCCATGGAATAACTTTCTGGATCATCTTTTGCTCTAAACACGCTATTTTAAGGCTATATATTTCTAAATTGTAGAAACTGAGTCTGTCTTTTTCTATATTATATCACTCTGACACTAGGTACTGTGTCATGCGCACTGATTCACTCAGAACATAATCAATGAGCGACGGCTCTCCATGCAAATCGCGAATGGCGGAAATATGAATAGTCATTATCACCCTTCAACCACTAGGAGAGCTAGAATTTCTGACGTCACCACGTGCCGTGTTAAACCTTGATACCAGACAGACAGGCAGAGAGACAAACGTCAAGCCATCGTTGCGGTTATTCTCTTGCAAATGCCGTGTGAGGCGCCCTTTCTTTTCTTTCCGTCTGCCATTTAAATTTTTCTAACCCTTTGTTTTCTTACTCTAATTTTATTTTCATTGGCGAGAAAAAAAGAAAATCAAACAATAATGCCACCATTTTTAACATTATTGTTATTAGAACTTTTGTAAATGGAATCATCAAAATCATCAACATCATCATTAATTTATCCAAATTCAAAAGGGTAAAATTTAGGATTTCTCCTTTTAGCTAGGCCGTGGTAACATCCACAGAACTCTTATATAGAGTTCTGTGGGTAACATCAGACTAGCCTTATTAGTGGTTTGAAAGAAAGTTTCACCATCTTTTCCATTGCAAAATAGGACCAGGGAATCGTAAGGAGGTATATACGCGGAATGAATAATGGTGATGACAGTATCTTTGATCTCTAAAGAAAGAAGGCAAACTAAAAAAGACAGAATTTTGGGGGAGAACATTGAGCTTTAAGCGAAAGCGTTTTAGAGTTGCAGTATAACAAATGAACATTTTCAAGGAATTCTACGAAATTGTTGCAGTGAGAGATTGAAGAGAGGAAGATACAAAGTCAAATTCTTTCTTTGGATTATTATTACCCCCTTGGGGGTGGGCCGATCCCGGAGGTACTGCAATACCGGGCCAACCCGTGGCCAGGATGGAGCAAGCCCCTATTCCATGGCCTCGGTACAAAAATCAGATTAATATACAAGCGACTCGATGAGTCGCGTTTCAGATATTAAGCTGAAAAGAACAGATACTACACATGATCTTAGCCAAAAGGCCGAGAAGCGATAACCATTGCTTACATCAGATACGATAATCTTGTTCTGGGATCGATCATCAAGGGATGGTTACCCATTACAATAACCGCAACGTCATTTCTGCCTTATATCTCGAAAAGCTTACCTTAGGACACGAAACGACCTGCACTACCCTTTGAGCAATTATAAAGTTCTATCCCATGGAATAACTTTCTGGATCATCTTTTGCTCTAAACACGCTATTTTAAGGCTATATATTTCTAAATTGTAGAAACTGAGTCTGTCTTTTTCTATATTATATCACTCTGACTAGGTACTGTGTCATGCGCACTGATTCACTCAGAACACAATCAATGAGCGACGGCTCTCCATGCAAATCGCGATTGGAGGAAATATGAATAGTCATTATCACCCTTCAGCCATTAGGAGAGCTAGAATTTCTGACGTCACCACGTGCCGTGTTAAACCTTGATACCAGACAGACAGGCAGAGAGACAAACGTCAAGCCATCGTTGCGGTTATTCTCTTGCAAATGCCGTGTGAGGCACCCTTTCTTTTCTTTCCGTCTGCCATTTAGATTTTTCTAACCCTCACGGTTTTCTTACTCTAATTTTATTTTCATTGGCGAGAAAAAAAAAACAAAATCAAACAATAATGCCACCATTTTTAACATTATTGTTATTAGAACTTTTGTAAATGGAATCATCAAAATCATCAATATCATCATTAATTTATCCAAATTCAAAAGGGTAAAATTTAGCATTTCTCTTTTGGGCTAGGCCGTGGTAAAATCAGACTGGCCTTATTAGTGGTTTGAAAGAAAGTTTTACCATCTTTTCCATTGCAAAATAGGACCAGTGAATCCTAAGGAGGTCCATGTAATGAATAATGATGATGGCAATTAGAAAAAAGAGACAAGACTGGTAACAAAGAAATCAATATGAACAGGTTAGGATATGTTAGAGCGCCATCTACGGACACATCGTGTTCTTGGGACATACATAATCGCTGGGTGCAACAAAGAAGTACGTCAGTACTATTTTTTTGAAACACGAGTTACATTACGTTGCGGTTTGGTCTATTGCACAGCACAATGAACTGCCTTTCGTCATCGGCTGCTTTCACAGTTTTGTTTGTTTGTTTTTACTATAAAAAAACCCTATATCAATGTAAACTTAAAAGTAGGTGTAATGTCACTGAAAAGAAAGAGTAAGATTTTTACAAGCACGTGGTGAAATGATCAAAATTGGATGAGAAAGTAAGGACGTTATGAAATTTTAAAGATTCGATAATTTTCATCAGACTTTGTTGAAATTTGAACTGTTGTGCTTTCATAATATTGTACTATTTCTTTGAACTTCCCTTCACTGGCAAAACACGCGTGGAAGCCTAAACCCTGAGCTATGAAGCCACATATATGTCTGTGTGTTTGTTTGTTTTTGTTTTTGTTTTTTCTGCTATCTATCTCTTCCCTTGACATCACTCTGGTACGCTGGTTACCGTTTGTTTTCACACCATTAGCATGACATTATCAATAACTATTAAAAGTAAATATGTTAAGCAATCATTAGCGAAGAAGTTTCTTAAAGCGGCAAATATCAAATTACACTTCACTGCACTTTCATGTTGGCTTTGAATAAAATCAAACAAACAGAATATCGGAAGTGACCTCAAACATTTTTCCCCGCAGAATATGTCAGTGGTGGATCTACGGGGGGGGGGGGGGGGGAGGCGTGGAGGGAGGCAGGGGATCTAACCCCCTGCCCCCTTGGGCTGTCAAGTGAAAATGTGATGTGCATAGGGGGGGGGGGGCGGTATTATGCAATGCTTTCCATGGTCTCCATTGTGTTAGATACCAGGAAAACATCACTTACGGGGTTTCAAAATAGGGAAAAAAAAAGCCACAAACACAAAAACAAGCAAACATACAAATCTCCGGGGGGGGGGGGGGGGGTCACCCTCTTCTCGGACTCTCTCCCCACTACTATATTTTAGCAGTCCCCTCCATTTCCAATAGCCTACCTGTTTATCTATTGTTTGACACATGTTAAGTGGGCCCATAATTCCATTATGATTTAGTTTTAATTTCACTACCTTTATAATAGCAACTCACCTATAGACAGATAGTTGAAATATTTTGTATTTCGTAGAATCATGTTATGTTTATGATTGTATATGATTTTGTTGGTACAAGAACACAGCACTGACGACATTTAAGTTAAAAAGTGTCGTAGGTGCCACTTATTCTAAAACCAAGATTTTTGTATTCATTTCTATTGGTGATGACATCGCATCACCCGAGCTGATTTGCATATGCAATAAGTATTTAATCAATTTTTGTGTAAATAAGTGCAACTTTAAAATTCCACATAACTCTCTTGCTTCCAATGTTACTGAGACCTCTGTATATCATTCTGTAGGTATTGAATAATTCCATATACCAAAGTCAATTCGAACACGGAGCGGAATTTCACTGTTGAGCAGTGTGTAAAAACACGTATATTGGAGACCTTATCAGGTTGAAATCGAGAATACCGACCTTAGTTTCTTGACAATCATGATATTATGTTTAACATAACCAGGATTTTATCGGGATTGACTTACCATAAAAAGATACCGTGATAAGTTTTGTGTTCCGTAACCCCTCCCCCCCCCCCCCTCCGTCCCACCACCTTCACCAAAGAAAAAAAGAAAGGGGGGGGGGGACTACTACGTCGATAATCAAATGTCAACGAAAACTATGGCATATTCTACAGTGTGTTATGGTGCGGAGGGTAAATCTCTCGCTATATTATCTTTTTTTTTTCACGTAGTAGAAACTCACCACACCTCTACCGTACCAAGTGTCTACCTCGAGAATGCAATTACAGGTCAAAGATGATCGTTGTCTTAGAGACCCGCCTACGAAACTTTCACCCGCTAGTTGAAGTTCAGGTAGGGGATTTATAAAATTGGATCCTCGCCAGTGGCAGGTGGTTGGTATACGACGGAGCGTCCGTTTTCAACTTCACTGTAATATTAGGGAAATATGCCTCAACTTCATAAGGGGTCAGGTGTATGTGACCCCCAAGAAAACAGGTTAGCGCTTAGTGAGGTCCAGGACAAAATTTCCCGCGGGTGCGACGCTTGCTCGTATTTTCATTCAATCCACGTAGTGGAGTGTGTCACCAATACAAGAGATGTCGGCCCATTGTTTGTGGATCGATAATAATAGAACGAACTAAAAGCGTACAGTGTGACAGCCTGCAAACAGGCGGTATCGTGTAAGAGCGTACACACAATGCCGCTAATGCTGGAAGCGTGCGTCCACACGTACCTCGTACCTCGGCGCGGAGCAGCTACTCACGACAGTAAAGGGGTCGATGCGGAATGCGTGTACACGAGAGCACTGGGAGAGGAGATCGAGTCAAGTACCGAGTTACGGACGCGCGCTCACGGAGGGGGAATGGTGATGCAAAGCTTTTAGCAGACGATGACTTCCGTGACTGAGATAGCGATACTCGTCGTCGATTACTGACCGCGGAACATCGTCTGTTGCTCGAATGGTCATTTTCGTGTGACAGCTTTCTTGCTGGAGACTGCACGCACTCTGCGGAGGTCCCGTGTCACGGGAACTTGCCCGGCTTCATCCCGGTCGTGGATGTGAAACGGATTACGCTCGCTTCGGCGAGCTAGCGCTGCTGCAACGATGGAATGTATAGTAGTCGGCATTCAACAAGCATTGATCTGTGTCAAAGCAGACTGTCGATAATCTGGTATACTATTATCATGTTCGTTTAAGTATTTCCCCCATTTGTAGGATTGGCTTCCCTATCAGACTTCAAAACATACGCTTCCTTGGATTTATCGCATCGGTTGATTCGTCGCTGTTGGGGCGGAATTACACTCCACCGCGGGAAGTTGGAACACTGTGGCTACATCACCGAAGCGCAATGTAAAGGAACACCTATCTTCTCTGGGGAAAGTGTACTTGATATCTTTTGCATCATAAATGATACCGCAAACATATGTTTTTCTTCCAGATTTATAATTTCAAGAGCACTGTAGGCACTTGACATCAAGATTATAGGCATCAGCTCTGTGTGTTGTATGATGTATAACCATTTTAGCTTTTGTTTGCTCTTTTTGCCAGTGAGTTGACATAGCACACATGTGCATGCTGCTTCTCAGACGTGAACTTATTGATGAGGATATTTTATCAAACATAGAGCCTTTATTTTCGCCTTTTTATAGCGATAACTGATGATGGTGTTTGTTATTGGATAGCAGAGATAGCTCGTGCTAGCAGACATGGCTACAAATACCCTGCATTTGTACCGCACTCTCCCGCTAAACGACAGCGAGAATACTCAGCTCTTCACTTTCAAGTTGGGGTTAATGAACCTGGACGAATTCAAATCCCGCTCCGTCCGATCCACCGTCATCAATTATCAGGGCCAGGATTGGTACCTGAGCTGCAAGTACGCAGAGGGGAAGCGACATGAGTTCCTGGGCGTATACGTGTATTGGGGAAGCCCCGCGGAGGGTGTGCGATGTCGGGCCGACTTTCGCATCATCACCCGAAACGTCCTTGACCCTACCAAGAGCCTCGTCACCGAAGGGAGCCAAGTAGAGTTCAGTGCTCCCCAGTCGCCGGGGTGGGGTAAAAGGGAGTTTGCACCTCTCAGGGAGCTTTTCACGCCGGGCCAGGGATTCTTGCTAGAACCGGAGAAAGTCGTCATCATCGAACTTGCCATGAAATCTTGCTCGACACTCTTCGAGCAGTCCGTGGATTTCGCGCAGCTCTTGAAAAATCGCGAGCAGCCTTATCCATCTTTCTTCACTGCCAACTTTCCGCTTGCTGGAATGGAATTCTACCTCTCTCTGTATCCTCTCGGTGATCGCGAAGAAGCCGACGGACACGTCTCCGTGTATCTCCACCGTTTCCTAGGCAACGATGCTGAGTCATCGCTTATCGGATGTCGGATACGCTATCGATTCTTTCTCGGCCACAGTCGCACGTGTCCTGCGAGTTCAAAGACATTTGAATTCTCCTTCAAGAACGAGCAAGGCTACGGTCGTTTCAAGGCTTTCGAGCCCCTGAACGGCAGCGATAACCTCCTGTTTCGTGGGGCAGTTCCTCTCGGGGTCGAGATCGTCTCCATCACACCGTTCGCCCAGCCGGAGATCAGACTGACCACAAGAGGCTATTATCACACCGACAATTTCGTCTTTGAGGATGCCACCTTTCCTGATCACCGGGGCAACATCTGGCGCCTGTCTGCGACCAACGGCTCGCATTTCCTGTCACTACGCCTCAACGCCAGCGACAAGAACAGGTTGTTCTCGGCACCAGGACTGGTCACCAACCAGACCCGACTGCCCAAGAGGGAGGAGTGTACCAAGTTTGTCCAGTGGAGAGCGTTTGTGCTGTCCAGAACTGACCGGAAGAAGACTCTGTCCGTCAACGGATGCCCCCTTACGGCGTACTACTCCAGGGGCCTGATGAGCACCAATTATAACATGTCTACCCAGATACCTCTCAGCAAGGTAAGGACATCACAGTGTGGGCATCACTAACTTATTCTTTTCACTAATGTAATAGAAGTCTAGAGAAATGCTCTATAGGCCTATGCCATTGAAAAATGAATGACGTATTCATGTTGTTTTTGAATGAATGCTTGGATAGAGGGCTCGGTCTATGAAAGAGTGATTAATTATGATGAGATTTTGATACATACATGTATTCCTATACTGCATTATACGTTTTGTATTCTACTTTGTACCTTTATCACATTCATTGATCAGCATCAGTTCAATTTGATGAGATTCATACATGTGCCCATCTCTTATCTAGGAGGCTGCGGGATAGTTTGTCATCACCGTGAAATCTTCGAGAAGAGAAGTGTGTTATAGTTTCAACCTCGCACGAAACTCTGTGATACTTGATACGTAGAACTAACGTGTACTCGGGAAAATGCCAATGTATTCATGTGAGTACAAAACCGGCGGTATACCCAAAGGAGCTCTGCGGGAAGTCACGCTGTATGAATCGTTTAATCTAGATTTGTCTTGTGAAGCCACGTGACATAGTGATACCCTGTCAATTGTGCCTAAACAGAAATGTCGGCTTGGAATAACTAATGATTTATTCCAAGCTATCATTCCTATTTTATTCGCCTTTCCCGTTTTCTTTCGAAGCACTTGTAGTCATAACTATGATTTGCTACGAGTAGGAATTGAGAGTAATGTCAATAAATTCTAGTTTGCTCTTATTGATCCTTTTTTCCACTTTTATCCTGTCCTTTTAATCCTTTTAAATTCTCTGATTTTCATTACATCTGACTTCATTGACGTGTGTAACCAGCTAAAGGAATATGAATGACACACACACACACACACACACACACACACAGATTTGTTGCATTTAACACTGTTTTTTAATGGAATTATGGCCATCTTTTTATGTAATATTAGGGAATGATTAGATAAATCCAATCATACTGATGACTTATTATGTAGAGACTGATGTTCAATTATTCTAAACAGATTCGGATGGTTTCTATTTGAGAGAATATGTTAACAATATGCTACGGGACAATTATAATATGATATGAATTAGTGATGTGATATGATATACATGTAGCATAATGCTTCTTATCATCAAGTAATGAATATCGTATAATGTTACTTAATTATTCACCAGAGTTTGGTGTTTCCTATCGTGAAGAATATACCAGAAAAGAACATGCTGTAAGGCTCGTTCGCTCACTGAAGAGAGAAACATTCCAAAGACTAATTGTGTTGATTCATTATGGACTTGACAAACAAACCTTATCATTATAGAAGCCACTGAATATCATTTACCACATGTTTGCTCTTAGCAGGCTGTGCATATTTCAGGATATCAAGAATCGATAGATATACAGCATTGTACTTTGTACGGTGATCTATCACTTGGTCTACTCCCACTTCGCCTAATAGCCTTTAGTCTCAACTCACATGGTCTAATCCTGTTTTGTCTACAACCAGTTCGTCTAATGACCATTTAGTCCAATTGCCACTTAGCCTCATTGCCAATTGGTCTACTTCCAGATGGGCTATGCCCACTTCGTCTAACACCCACAGTTAATTAGACAAAATGGGAAAAAGTCCAAGGAGACAGAACTGCAATTAGACCATCTGGTCATTAGACGAAACGATAAGTAGCCAAACTGGGCATTTAGACCAAGTGAGAAGTAGACTAAATGAACATTAGACGAAACTGATAGTAGACCAGGTGAGTTTAGCTGTAGTGGTGTTAGACGAATTGGGAAGTAGACCATCTGATAGTAGACCAAGTGGCAATAAACCCTTTGTTCTCTTTCAAACCTGATTTGTTCCCCGCACTACAAGATCAAATAACTCAAACTGACGAGTCTAAATTTGAACACCGTTGCAATTTTGTTGCACTTAAAGAAACGGCTCTACTCTGTAATGAAACAAGTAGAAAGTGGCTATCATGAAAGGGTGTTCGAATGTTTACGATGTGTTTTCGCCAGCTGATACCCGATTTTGTTCTTACTCCGTATGAGTTCGGAATTGAGCTGAAATTATTCGAAGAAATTGCAGATTTGTTAGAGTATACCGAAGGCTGATGACTTACGCTGTGTTGTTTGCCAGTGGCATGGTGGCAATCATTTTCTTAGTCAGGTGATTTTGCCAGAATACTTTGTTCGTCATTGTGCAAATCGTTAAATTCTGTGGATGAAGCATTAGACAGGAAGTCGGTTTTTAAATCTCGGGCAAAGTTTTAACCATAAAGCTGCACTCAATGGTTTAACATAGCACATGATGCCACTGAAGTAGCTATCAGAGGGAGTTTGAATCCATGGTGGCGCCAGAATGGGAGTGGATATTCTCCCGGGGGCGCGGTGTGGGGGGGGGGGGGGGTGGTCTTCACCTTATCCACTACCCTGGTTCTATACCGACGAGTCGCCTGTTCTGCTTTCACCCCCCTGACAAACCTTGGCCTCTACACCAATCCTTCTTCAGCCTTCCTAGGGGTCAACATCCTGTCACTGAAGTCAAACTTTTATGCGATTCTACAGTAATGTACGAATAGAGTACGGTCATGATACCTGTGTTTTTCTGTTGCATCAAGCTCTGTTTATCCATTTTTGTTTTCTTCAAAATTGTCCGTAAATTTGTAGCGGGCCAGTACCCCAATTTTGATACTTACGAGTGACACTTTGCTGTCAAAATCATGACACGGCATGTGGATAGGTTTGATTAAGGTCACCCAAGACGTTTAGTGGTTGGGTGATGCTGACAGTTCGGTGCAAAGTCCATGTAGTAACAAAGATACCAAGCAGGCCCTATTTAGTGAGTTCACCTGAAAAGTACATGTAGGCCTATACACAATGCGTTTGCATGGTTTGCGGGTACGGCTTCTCGCGCATGTGATAACTCTATGATTAGATCGGATCTTTTTCTTTATATTACATCAAACAAATGCCACAAGAAACACTTTGTCTCGACCCACTAGGCCACTATTTCGTGGATTTGATATTGATTGTAACACCCAAAGGGACGTAGCGCTAGCGGTGTCTGTCATGTAATGAAAACGCAAATTTGTATCGACAAATCTGAAAAAATATATACAGCCTTGTATATCTCGGCATGTGCCTTTACTGTGTACAGTAGACGACCTTCGGACTCTACGACATCAACGACATCAAATTGGTGCCTGTAGGTACAATCGACTTGGTAGTCATATGGAGCTAGTAAATATGGCGACAGTGTACTTTGTCGCCTAGTCAAGGAGAGAACGTCATTTTCTATACAAATGTTGACACCAGCAAGTCTTGATAAATGGGCATCGTTAATTGCGCGGGCTATTTATTGTATGAGTGTTGGGGACGCGCCAACCGGCGCCCGGATTTTCATTATTGTGTGTCAGAGGCTTCCGTGATATTATATCATGACAAGATAGGAATATAGTAGGCGAATGTGAGCGAAATTACGGTTTATAAATATTATGCTGAAATAGTTTAATTTTGCAACTGCGAATGCGTGCCCGAGGGTTGGCCGCCATGGCAATTCTGTGGAGTTTTCACTGTCATGTGTATGTGTGTGTGTGTGTGTGGGGGGGGGGTAGGAGGGGAAATAGAGAGACAGAGAGACAGACAGTCAGAGACAGACAGACAGACAAACAGACAGAGGGAGAGGGAGGGAAGGAGAGAAGAACCGGTTCTAGAGATGGTACAGACGATGGGAGGACCATTTTAGCAACATTATTGAATATTCACACTTTCATTCACACATCTGCCCTGTGTTTGGTGGCATGGCTATGCGTAGCGCGAAAATGAAAGAAACAAAAATGATATAGGCCTATGGAAGCCGATGGCAGGGTTTTATCACTCCGTCTTTACTGCGTTAATCGAGAGTTGCGAGCCAACAAGGGTCAATGATCAACACTTGTGTGTGTAACTGCGTCCCGACAAGGAATTATACATGTTTGCATTGGGAATAACCGAGCAACGGCTGTTTGCTTTAGGCATTCTCTGTAGTTCCGTAATTTGAATTTTTTAGCATTTTGTCATAATTATGTCACGGCAACAACCAAACACAGTACAAAGTATATCACTGGGCAAACCAGTATTAAGATCATCAAAATACAAATTGGAACATTATAGAAACTAAGTACAAAAGTAAACGCAGTGCCATAATATTGAGCAAATAAAGATAATGCAAGCTTGTTTTCTAATAAAATAATGACAGAATCAAAGCTTTATAGATCCATAACGACGGAGTAGAGAATACTAGTATCCTATTACAGTGAGTGACGATACAGAGAAATATACTGTGATCTAAAAGTAATTGCAATCCAAATAAGCAACAATGAAATGTCCTGTGTAACGGTATGTCGAGTGAAGAATTGAGTAAATGGTAATTATCCGTCCTGCTGGGAACAGATTTTTAGCTTTCTACCGAGATTTGCTTGAACCATGGAGCTCCATGCTTGAACCAACACGGAGTCGAAGACTCTCGACATTGAGCTACGTACAAGGGGCCCCATGCTCTCAGCTAACCCCCACCCCTCTCTTTGCTCGGTAGGCCTATGACCTATAAGCTACTAATACTACCTCATTTCTTATACAGTGGAACTAAGGGAGTCAATGACACGACGGGATTGCGGGTTCGCTCAAGAAATCGCGCACTTTATTCTAGAAAAAAAAATATTTTTTTTTACATTGGCGTTCTGTATGCCTGTCAATTGCGGGAAATCGAACAAGCTATTCTCGTGAAACTATCATCTCTATAATTAGTCTCCCGCTACGACTGCCGGAGATGACTGCCAGAAGATATAAAATGGGTCACATCTGAATTCAGCCGTCCACTATCATCACTCACCCATCAGATTTTGATCATCTACATGAATATTTATGGTGGGATCATCGTTGCTCAGTGGTCAAGGCTCTGGGCTCTTAAACAAAACGTCCTCAGTTCCAATCCTGAGCGGTGCGTATCCCATTATGAAAAGGAAACTTCTAGAAATCTGACCGGGAGAAGGCCTACCAAATGGGTACCTGGTTTGAGGACAGTGCTTACTCCAGGGCTACCCTGGTAACGAAACGTTATCATTGTTATTATTATCATTATTATCATTAGTAGTAGTAGTAGTAGCAGTAGTAGCAGTAGTAGTAGTAGTAGTAGTGTCGTCATCATCATCGTTATTATTACATTATTATTATTATTATTATTATTATTATTATTATTATTATTATTATTATTATTATTACTATTATTATTATTATTATTATTACTATCATCATCATGACGTCTTCTTTGATTTATCGCAAGGCGACTGGCAGACATTAGAAGAAAACGAAACAAGATTCAACACAATCCTTTTGTTCCCTGGTTGCCGAACGTGTACGAGTTCTCTCAAGCTGAAATTTGACTCAAGCCATTCTGGTTCCTAAATGCTGTCTGTCAGACCAATATTTTGTTAAAATTGGGAGGTCTTGAAAAAGCCGCGGCTTCTATCTTTCGACACGCCCTAATTACAAGACGCTCCGAGGGTTCGCCCGCAGCATTGCCTATAAGCGGAGTGATGCCTTTCGTCCTGCAGCATGTAGCAAGTCTTCATATACATGTTTATGCCTGTCATTGCCATCGACAACAGGCTCGTACGCTGTATTGATGGTACTGGAGGAAGACAGTAATGAAAGAGTTAACACCGCGCCAGGGAGGCAGAAGTTACTTCCGTGACAACAACATTGTATCGACGGCTCCGCGCTAACATTTTCTGCGCTTGGACCTTTCAGCGCTTGAACCTTTCACTACGCAAGACAGTGCTTATTTGCCACCTCGCATGGAACGCATCAATGGCAATTGTATTTCCATAGTGATTGGTATTGGTTGTTGGAGGGGGGGGGGGCAGGACAGTTGGATGGCAATAATGTAAAGAAAATTGAATCTGATCTAGGCTTGAATTGATTACAGCTCCCATTTTAGCACGACCACAGTGTCCATTTGGCAGTCTGCGGCCATATTGCAGTGTGGAGGGCAATGGTAATTTCAGGCAACACGTTCCCCGGTGAGTGAATCCTCCTCACCTACCACCGCGTATGATACAAGAATTGTCCTGCCGAGGATGACGCGAGGTCAGTTCTGTTGAGGTTAATGGCGTCAAGGCGTAGAAAGTACAAGGCCCCAATGATAAGTATCGAACGAGAGAGCATTCTGGTGGACAGCCTGTGTGGAGCAATATAGTACTCAGTAATAATAGTCAAAGTTATATTAGAATGAATATTAGAATGAGAGAAATCTTGATGTTTTGTTTGATGACACCTGGGTGAATTGTGGTATTATGTAGAATTGGAAAGAAGTAATTCCCCCTAAAGAGTTGTGCAATACCGAATTGCCTAAGACGGAAAGCATAACGTCAAGTTTCCGCACGCTCGCAAATTCATGAGTGTCCATTCTCTTCTTGAATGTCATCTCCATATCTGGTCTCAAATTTCTGATGGTGTTTCCTGGTATCATTTCTGATGGTGTTTCCTGGTATTGCATGGCAATAGTCTCATGAATCCATCGACATGAACTTTGAACATTTGTGTTGTTGTTTTTTCTGATGTGAAATTTAATTGTCATTGTGATCAAAACATGACACAGGGTGCGACATAGGGACAAATCATGCAAAACGAAATCTCTTGAAAGCTGTTGTAAGAGATGGTTGACAGAAAATTTGTGTGTGCTTTTTCGGGTACGAAGGGCTGTTTGTGTGTGTGTGTGTGTGTGTGTGTGTGTGTGTGTGTGTGTGTGTGTGTGTAACTTCATCGCATCTTGTGTGGTTGACGTCTTTTGAAATGACGTTATACTCTAAAATCTGCACTTGACAATAAAGCAATATAGGGGTCGTTATGATGTGCAAACTCATGCATATTTAATGCTATTAGTATCAACAAATGTTATGGATTCGGTTAAGCAAAAAATCTTTAAACGAATCCGAATGCCCCCAGGAGTCCTAGTTTGGTATAATCGAAAACTTTGGCAATCTGAAAATATCGGGAGAAATATCACTTTCAAATGTTTGCGCTGGGATGGTTTGCTAATAACTGTCAGACATGAAACTCTATATATGACGTGGACTGGAATATCACAGTTGCGCTCATCACACGAGAAGTATGGGAAAATAGAGTGAGGGGTAAGCAAACAACAATGTGTAAAGACAGTAGGGCTGGGTGCATTTTTATCTTTGGTGAGGTGCTATAATGCAAGCCTGTATCAAGGATTTTTAGGTAAGCCTATTTTTGATACCTCCTTGCTTTTGTTTGATCCGTGCATTGCAGACCTATTCAATTCCATTCAATTCAATTCAAGCCAATTCAAGCCAATTCAATCTAATTTAAATTAATTTAATTTAATTCAATTCAATTCAATTCAATTCAGTTCAATTTAATTTAATCTAATTTAGTTTAATTTGATTTAATTCAATGCAATTCTATTCAATTGTTTATTTATTTCCATCATCAAAAAAAAAAGAAAAAGAAAACATGATTCAAAGCTGTACAAGTTGTCGATTTATCTTTCATTCATCCAATAAGGACAGTTTCTTCGAATACAATATAAAGTATAATTCACGAATGATATTATAAAAAAAAAGAAACAATGCACACTTTGACATGGTAACAAACAAAAAAGTAAGTAATCATAACGACAAGAGACAAAAAAAAAAAGAAGCTAAAAGCCAAGCTTATAAGACGGGGGACACTGGAATGAAGACAGCGCCAATATTGCACGGCATTTGGTGATGATAACACAATCTTACATAATTTGATGCTATAATATGATGTAATATATTGTGACAGGATATATTGAAATGTGATAAAGCACGCCATGTTGAAATGATATCATAATATGCGATAGAATTACATGTGATTATTGTCGATCTTGATATTCAGTCCATAGCTATAGGCAAATTGCGTATGACTCCACAGCTAAACCGTCTTGATGCAACGCAGAATTGATATCCACATTTCTTATCATATACGAGACCATACACCATTTGTAATTAACGGGGGATCATGAGATAAGAAAGTAATATAAATGTAAATTTCATCTACCACCGGGCCTCCACTGCTTATCGAAGTGGAGTAACATCGTACCCACATGTATCCTCCGGAAATACTTAGCCTTCCGTACGTGTATTTTGTTGTCTTACGCTTCCCCTGACTTTTCATGTCGACTTGGAGAAATCCTTACTGGCTTCATCGCTCTTGTTTCAATCACCACCCTTCCCGCGCAAACCACCGTTCTGGGCAAACCCGTGCGAGGAGTTTGAGCAGGTGAAGGGAATACGAGGAGAGGGATGAGGGCATGGATAACTGCAAACTGCTTTGCAGCTGTGCCAATAGAGACGTGATGAGAACTTTAACCACCAGCTCCTGGATTACAGCAAACGGATTCTTTGATTCTTTGTGGAATTAGTGGTTCCTTAACCCTGTCAGTGCCACCGTTTCAAAATGCTGTCGATCTTGTATAACGATCGGGTTGCCAGTGGTATTATCAGAATAATACATTATAGAAATGTCTCTTCGGCATGATATAGGCAGGGAGGTGGAAGGTTCCACCTCCCTGATATTGACATACTATGTATCAAAGCATACGAGTATGCACATATGTATCATGTACATATATAGGCTTACATATACGCAAAATACTTCAAAATTGAGAGCGAGTGAAATTACTGTTTGCGGTAAAACTACCCAGCTTGAAGAGTGGCAATTTAGCTAATCAATGTCTGTAAGGATGTTTAACGAGATGGCGTATATGAGGAAAACGTGGTTGATAGCATGGTATTTTTTTACTTCGATGTAGGGAAATTTGTCAATCAGCTGCCATGGTATGTTGTACAGACAAGGCAGTCATGAAACATAATTGCGATTTGTGACTAATACTGGTAGAGTTTTATTCCTATAGGTAAAGTCCTTTCGAGCCCCTGTAATCATTACCGACCGTTCGAGTGCCTTCATCGTTATATTTAGATCTTATTTCTGATATTGTTTAGGGCGGTGAAAACGGGCTTGCGAGTTCATTCACGTGCGTCTGGTGCCCTACATGTGGATCGTATAAGAATAGTTGCCTCCCCGAAGATTTCGTCCAAGAGTTTTCAATTTGCAATTGTACGATAAGATGATGCAGTTGAACTGTTTGATATTGATTTTTCTTTTTCTTTTTTTTGTGGGGGTGGGGTTATTCTTTCTTGTTCACCCCTTACCACTCTCTTCACCACCTCATCATCAGGGTGTCGGCACCATCGACTATAAGGCATCGCTCTAAGTATCCTTGAAAACGGACTGTAGTTACTTATGTATCTATTCCCTCCAAGAGGCGCGTATACATTCTCCACAAGACAGCATTTTGGAGACGATGAACCTTCCACTATTACTGTTCGGTCACGTGACCCAGACTTAATCAAAGACAAAAAGAAGAAGACAAAGGAAAATAAAGAAAAAAAGAATGGCGCGTGCCCGTCGATGACGCAGACGATTTCCTCTTCCTTTTTACGACTTGCCACTTCGTGACTTTACCCGACACTCGCGCCCAGATGGATGAAAGTCATCGATCCGTCGAGCAAGAAAACGTTTTCTGTGCCCCTTTCTAATGTCACCGTAAAATTGACATCAGCTTGGATGGGGGTGACTCACTCTCCTCCTCCCCCCCCCACCCCCTCCTCCATTTCTCTTCATCTCTTCTTCTTTGGCTGCAAACGCTCATATGTAATAAGAAGACATTTTCGTCTATGCTCTGCAGTTTAAGGTGAAATCGGCACCTCTGATGGAGTTCGTTGTCGTTTTCCTTTCTTAATTTTGCATGTAGGGCACATTGGTGGATGCAATCTTCAAAGTTGATAAGACGAAAAAGAATGTGAAGAATCAACAGCACGACGAGCATTTATTACAATACAGTTAACACACACGTTTTCAGAGATATAGATAAATGGATGGTTTATTGCTACAATAGATCGATGGGTGGATAGATAGATAGATGTAGATAGATAGATAGATAGATAGATAGATAGATAGATAGATAGATAGATAGATGGGTAGATAGATAGATAGATAGATAGATAGATAGATAGATAGATGGACAGATGTATAATAGATAGATAGATAGATCAGGGAGGTGGAAAGAGACTTCCACCTCCCTGGATAGATATACAGGTATATACATGTAGATAGATGGACAAAGAGCGAGAAGCATGATATTTTTACGGTTGTGATTTAGAAAATGTCATAGATGAACTCCTCTCTTATAATTAATGGCTGCGAAGAAGGCTTATACAACTTTTCACTTGAATTGTTTTGTGAATCAATCGTGACCCGTGAAAAAAAAGATGTGCATATGATGTGTATTTCGAATGTGCTGCCTACCCATTTGTAGTTATTTCGTTGATTTTTTAATTGATTGATCGATCTATCGATGAGTAATCAATTAATTCATTTATTCATCTATTTAGCGATGTGTCCATCCAGAGCTTCATTTTATCCATTTTCATCACATATTTTTGCATAGAGGGGCCTACAGCCAGCATGAAGGCAAAACATAAAATCATGGTGATGCAAAGGAAAACATGCTCAAGTTACCGACAGGATTAAAGAATAGAAAAAGTTGAAATATGAATCAATACAGCTTGTCCCCCCCCCCCCCCCCCGGGTATCTTGTTCCAACTGTATAGTGTAAGCTAATGTGAAGTCACTGAACTCACGAGGAGTTGGCTGTTAACTTAATATCATACAGCATCTCTCAAAGGAGTGATCCGTACCATTTTCCTAGAACAGAGACACGATTTCTACGACTCACACATGTTACGCCGTATGTGGCGAATTTGACAAACCAAGTAATATTTCTTTAAAATGGGTCTGATGGTATGAATTTGTAAAAGAAACCGAGGCATGATGTTTCTATAAAGTTTAGACAGAGAGAACTCGTGATAGAGAGATGGGCTCGTGTGATGAAAATGCTTCTCTTGAAGAAAGGGGAAAAGCTTGTCCGAATAAAGTGTATGCCCGCGATAATGCTGAATGCAACAGTTTACACTTATAGCTGTGCCATGATGGAGCCGAACGGCGTCCCCAGCTTGACCTGTGTTGCATTGTTTCTTTGTCTCAATCTGTTTGAGAGGAGGCGGAGGAGGGAGAGAGGGGAGGGGGCTAGGATGGGGAGGGACGAACGCCTGGCATTGAACTACGCAGTGTGTTTAGTCGCAGGTGCTCAGCCATTGCTGGATTAAAAAAAAAAGGCCGCGGTGGCGGATCCAAGGATAAACCTCCCAAACAAAACCTCTTCGGAGAGCATCTGGTGCCGCATGTTCTTCATATAATAACATAATGTTGTTTATGTCACTTCTTTTCATCCTTTTATTCAATTGCAACGAATCCACTGTATAATTTCAAATACGCTGCAGCACTAGTGCATTCTTTTACATGATATATATCATGTATAGACACCCTCAGGCCAACAGAAGGACACAGAAAATACTTCTTGTATATATACGTGATGTAACAATCCTATCTCTATAAGAATGTTTGTATGTAGAAATGAATGTATGTTTGTATGTGTGTGTGTATGTGTGTATGTCTAGGTGTAAGGATGCATTTACGGAAGTATGCGATTGGATATGATGTGTTTTTGTGTGTGTATCTTTCATATCAGAATATTTTAGAGAAATTATTTTTTTTTCATTTTGTTTCATTAATCATTTCTGCTTCTCTTTGGATATGGATAATGGATAAAGCGGGGAAAAGTAACATTTGATAAGGAGATCTGAAAATGTTACCATTTTTATAATCCTTACAATGATTATGCTTTGCCAGTATACCAGTTACGTGATAAGAACCTATGATAATTGATTGATGGAGGGTGTTTGCACAGTTCAATTTCCATAAGGGAGGGACGGGGGGGGGGGGAGGAAAAAAAAGATATTTTAGGTATACATGAATATTGGAGAATATCAATTTAGCTCTTCCGAAGGGCAGGATATTGAAATATGTTCATTAGTTGTTATGGTCTGTTCAGTAATGGATGTCAGGATATGCGTATACGATGTATCATTATAAGGTGACCTTCTCCGTATATACCACCATGAAACCGTGTCTGTATAATCAGCCTAATTGCAACGCGTTTAGTTAGGAAGTATGTTTTATTGAAAGTGATGTGTCCATGAGAAGCCGTTTGTGTGTGCGTATGGTGTGTGTGTGTGTGTGTGTGTGTGTCAATGTGGAAAACAGTGCATGTTTTCGTGTGGCATAGGTTGCATACAGCTTCACTTGTAAAGAGGAAAACTGGGCGTAGCTTACTGAGGGTTATATCCTCGAAATGATCAGCTGTCAATATATTGATGAATGTCTTGCTCATTTTGATGGTTTACACAATTTGATGTGTATTTGATTGAAATTTAGTTTAATTTTTCTGCATCCCTCTCGTTAAAATCACAGAAAACTGTTTCCGTATAGGCGAGAAGAAAGAAAAGGATAATTGACACAAGTGTTTTAAGTGAACTGTATTGTTTAACCTCACGTAGATATGGAAAGTATAACCAGGCATCGCCCATTCTCCACTCCCCCCCCCCCCCATTTATACAAGACAAAAAAAAGTAATACATAGGCCTACTACTAGTCCGTAGTATCATTTCCCATATCATGATCATCCAACGAAATGTATAGTGGCAAGTGCGAGGTTTCAAAGAAGCACGAAACATCGCATAAATAATATAAGTGAAGAACAAAACCGAGTTTACCATTCTCACGATCTTTTGATGCAATGTCGCCCCCGATGCGTGATAGATAATACCAATCGGATGTTCTAGATGCGATGGATGGATGATAGAGTCATAGGGATCGGATGAGCGGATGGATGCGTAGTGCTTGTGACCTTGGGACGACACTGCAGCAAGGGAAATGCTCGCCTCATATAGGGAAGGTCGTGGTAAAGAGGATTTTTCGTTGTTGTTGTTGTTGTTGTTGTCGTCGTCGTCGTTGTTGTTGTTGTTTTACTACTGGCGTTAAGAGTGATAGGAGTGTTTTACGGAATAAATCCATACTCGAGAAGTGGCGGGGCGGGAGAGGGGCTTGTTGGGTATACGTATTGTAGGGTAGAAGTTTTTGTTACTAGAGTAGTGATCATAATCTCATGCAATACACTCGCAATACAACAAAATTTTGGCGATATCACAATATCAAAATGTCAACAGTTTATTGCAGAACTATTATTTACGTTTCGTTCATTCATTCCAATAAAAGATCAGTGGTTACAAATGAAAATGTTCAATCAAAATGAAATCAAGCACATAAGTCAAGCAAATAAAATCAGAATGTACCAATTTGCCATACCAAACAGTACATGAAAATGAAAAAGAGAACTAGATAAAAAGCTTGAGGCCTTGTATGAAATAAGTTCTCTCAGGTATGAGTGCTTATAGGGCAAACTGAATGTCATAGAACTTCAAACATCAGTAACAACAACAAATACAAAGTAATGTAAGAATAATATCAAAATGTACAGACAAAAACAATAATGTTCAGTATTTGACAAGAAAATACTTTTTAAAGGATTTTTAAACATAAACATTAAAGGCGTAATTTACCATTTGCAGATGAAACAAAAACCCAGCATTAGTGCTTTAAAATAGTTCTGAAATGTGAGTTAGGGATAGAAACGACCACTGTAAAAATTTGAATCGGTAAAATCGATGTTAACTATTGCTAAATATACGAAATGTGAACAATAGTTATAATAAAAAATTTTCAAGACTAAACCGTCTACAGTTACGGTTTATTGAGAAAAATACAGATATCTCCTTATATTTTAGGCTTTATCGCGAAAATTTTATATGATGGGATGTTTTGTGGTACAACAGACCTACACATATATGCATTAAATGTCATATCTTGAAAATTTTTTAAATCATTGTTCCCAAAAGTAAACAGGGCCTCAAAGAGAAACCTCTCTATGAGTGTTTCTCCCCCTCCCCCTCCACACACACACACACACACACACACACACATACACACAGATAATACACATAATGTATGATATACATTACATTTATGAATACATGTGTGTGAACGTATACTCTGTGTCTCTGGGTTTGTTAGGTTTTCTCTCTCTCCCTCTCTCTCTCTGTCAAACGACGAATCTGTACACGCAAACGTGAATAACAAGAAGAAAAATGAGCTCGACATTCGTCCTGTCCTGGGCGAAGAAAGGCTGATTCGTTAACGAAGGATAATCGGGGATTTTAATGGATTGCCATCCATCTCACGGCCTTGATTGTCAGAAGCCCTATTCGAGGTGTCCATGTATCAATTGTGGGGCGTGCATTAATGATCACCTCGTATCACGTGATTAGGGAAAGCGGATAACCTTCGGTTTTGTGACAATTTCCGCTCAGGTGGTTCCAGGCTTCACAGCTCGTCATCAAGAGGCTCAAGATACAAAGTATGTTTTGATGAAGACCGTCGTTTTATTCTCTACTAATACCCCAAGTATGCACTCACGTGACATGGGACGAAATGATGTTTGCACCCTTTGCCGACGAACCGAGGTGCAAGGCTATTGTGACGTCACGGCCGAATTTCGACGTATCGCCATACACACTGCTCCTGTCAACTTGACCTTTACATCCCCCGATGTAACCAATTTGTGACGGGACAGGGCTAGTGCGTGCTGGACAGCAAATTGTAATGAAGGGCACGGGATTTTCATTTCTGATTAGGTATCTCAGTGGAAATCACGTGATGTATATATGAGAGTCTGAATGCAAAAATAGATAAATGTCATTTCCGGTTTTTGTTGTTTTTTTTTTGTACGGTCATCATCAAATAAAGAAAAATAAAATCTTTCGAATGGTACTGCACTCGTTATATAAAGAGAAATATTTGTGAAATTAATGTTGAATTTTCACATATATTTCAATCGTGGTTTGTTTGTTTTTTTAACAGAGGATATATGCTGTGTGTGTGGGTTTTTTTTTTTTTTTTCATTCAACGCTTCTATAGTCATTAATACATGTTACTCTTGTTGCTGGAAATTCCAAAATCATGGTCTTTTGGCATTCCGTGCGTCGGAGAAGTGGGAGAAATATTGACTTATGGAGAAGGGAAGGGGCTTTTTACCCTCCATGACTGGGAGGCTACTCCAGCCCGTATTTCCAACAGAAAAGACCTACCTGACTCACTGTGTAAACATATTCACAATCTTTGCCTCGTGGTCATAATTTAACATATTTAGCACTCTCGAAATCTTCTACTCTGAGGACGGGACAGAAGCGGTGTAATTTCTGAGCATATATACCGAGAAAGAATAATAATACATCCGGAAAATATTTGTAGGTATATCAGTTACGAATCGGGGATCCATTTTTGTTCTGAATGTTGCACATATCTGTCAGATTCACATCTGTGCCACATCGTGAAAAATCCGTAGTACTTTCCCTAACTCAGCATGTTTACAGTTAAAGAAAGAAAGTAGGCACCACTGCGGCTTCCAATTGTAACTCGCTTGAAGAATGCAATCATTTATTATTGGTCATCTGTGGGCTCTGGCTGTGCATTTAATTCGTATACTCTGAATTTTTTGTTTATTATCATAAATGGCTCAAAGACGCCTTAGACTACCAGGAGAAATTAAAGAAAATTCAATAGGCCCATATTTCCATTGTTTCGGCTGCCAGCTAATATGGATGATTTGAGCTTTAAATATCTCTGATACGATTCTGATGCCAAATATATAATTTAGAAGGCATAAAGCTGGTGAAATTTTTTGTAGATATACTATATATAGGAATGATAAAATTCTTCTAGAAAATTGTAATTCGAAGACACAGCAGGCCTATACCTACTTTTAGATTTGCGCAATCTCAGCCCGCACGTTGCCCACCATCTACTATAAATAATTCATCTAACCCCTTGAGAGCTTGGCTCATGGAATATGATTATACGAAGGAACACAGAAACGTACTTTGTTGAGTGGACTTTCTTTTTCATTCCTTGTAAAACATCTTAAATAACCATTCCCTCGACAAAACTGTGGGTTTATCGCACTCATGGGACAGAGATAATCGCCTTTGCAAAATTTATACATCAAAGGACTGCTCCATTTCCATTTTGTGGCTTGATAGTGGTTTCCTCCCTCGCGTTTCGCCGGCACAACAGTTCGTATTGTGAATCGATTGATATATACGCGGGGGATTTCATTCATGCTTGATTTGATGTCGATACACCATTACTGCAGATACTTCAGAGCCATTAGCTGCAAATTCAATAACCAAGCAACAAACCTTATTTGCATGGGTTATGTCGTCTGTCTATTGTATATATGTCATATCATTCACCTGCCAAAATACCTGTCTTACTATCGCAATAGTATAGATGACATGTCAGCGACCGGTTTATTTGCGTATCCGGATTAATCAATGAATCATTTTACCTGCCACTTTTTCGTTTAATTATTATCATTATCATCATTATTTGCAATATGGTTTCATCTATGTCATATGTTGCAGCTTTGACATTTAAAGTTTTGTAAAAAAAAAAAAATACACACGAATAAGAGCGATTTCAAGCACGATAGTGCGTGAGCAAAAATGTATAACGGCGATTTGACTATGCATTTGAGCAACGTTAATTTAGTATTAGATATTTCAAAGAGAACCTGATGACTCACTGTGGCGGATGGAGAAAGTTGTCGCCTTCCCTAGCCCACAAGGAACATAGTGATTACAGATTCTTGCTCTTTTTTTACATTCATGTTATTTTAGTTTTCTTTTCTACATGCTGTTATTACTGTATTTTCATTTCGACACAACTACGCACACACATATTCACACCCATGCGACCCTCCCCCTTATTGGACATGCATATTCAAAGTGTAACTAGAGACTGTAATTTGTCATCACTGACAAATTAAGGTGATCCGATTTTTTTTTAATCAATGATTCGAGTCTTGATAGTGCAAAGTCTCAGCTACAACATATTAAAATCTGAGAGAAATTCACCGAAGCATAAGTAAGATAGTGCTCGATAAAGAGAGTCGTGTCAATTTTCACATCTAAAAAATTCCCTCCCATAGAGATAATACGTCATAGCGAAGATAGAAAAAGAAGTACATTTGACCTTTGACCCCACTTTGCACAGACAAGATGGCATCTGAGCAAAAAGTGATTATTTTATGAAATGATCCCTGTAACATGGTCTTTACGTGTGCAAAATATGGGAAAGATAAGACATGTATTCACCAAGATACAGGATGAAACATTTATGACCTTTGACCCTAATTTACATACCCAAGATGGCGTCTGATCAAGTAGTTGTTATTTTATGAAATAATGTACGTGACATGAACTAAACATGTGCAAAATATGGTGGTGATAGGGTATGTTTTTCTTGTGTTATTGCACATAAAGTTGTAAAAAGAAAAATATTACAATACATCGAAGATAAACTTTAATTTCAACCAAGTTTTTTCACGTGATCCCGACAACGTATGAAAAAACGAAGGGCACATTGACGATAGCCCTAGGTCTCAGCTACAACATATTAAAATCTTAGAGAAATTCACCGAAGCATAAGTGAGCTAGTGCTCGATAAAGATAGTCATGTCAATTTTCACTTCCATAAAAATTGCACTCCCATAGAGATTACACGTAAACTGGTCAAATTTGACAAGGTTACCTTCAATCCATTTTTTCGAGGTGATGTCGTCATCTAATCACAATTGTGTGATACATTAATGAAAGAGCATTACATAAGCTACAACATATTGAAATTTGGGTGAAAATTGGCTAAGGATAAGTGAGATACGCTCGAGTAAACTTGAAATTTGATGACGTCATTTTGAAAATTTACTCTTTTTACTTTATTAAGAAATTTGATATCTTTTAATCATTTTGTCAGCATAGCCAGCCCATGAAATGACATGTACAACTCATTAGCTTTTAGAATATGTCAAGAAAATGGGGGGTCACCGTCCATCCTGACGAGTAAAATCCGATTTAAAATTGGCGGTTTTTTGGCATAGTTGCACTGTGTATTCCCATTGACGCACGCGCGGAATTTTGAATTTGACGGGCCCGTATGACGTCATATTGAATCGGATCGACTTGAAACTTGGTAGAAATATTCCTTGACATTTTGGACATCCGATCCGTGTGAAAAAATTGAAAATTTCTATTTCATATTAGCTGTGCGTGCGAATTTGTGCGCGCGCGTACGCGTCCGTCCGATTTTTTCAATTTTTCAAAAAATGCTCCAAATGGTCTGAAACGTGTGCAAAAAAATTTTGAGCTCGATTTGAGCATACAAATATTTCAACGCGCGCGTACGCGCGCGTTTTGAAATAAAAATAAATTTTGAGAATATGGGTAGAATTCCGTTGACTTGAAATATATGTGACGTAAATTTCATTGAAATATTCCATTCCATTAATGAGATATGCATGAAAATGTGTTTTCATATAATGACGTCATAGTGACGTCACGGTCGACTGATCACTATGATTTTACTTGCGCTGTCGTCTTTGCGACATAATACATATATGGTATAAGTTTGACATTAAGAGGCAATGCACTTTCTGAGCTAACCTCTGCACAACTTTTGAGGAGAAATAAAGAAAGAAACAAAGAACTAGAGATTGTAATTTGTCATTACTGACAAATTAAGGTGATCCGATTTTTTTTTTTCATCAATGATTCGAGTCCTGATCGCAATAGGCATGACCATACAGGTTTCGTCTGTTGTTAAAAACGTTGGCCGTGTGATGTTTGAATTCTCGTTTAGAAAAGGGAGTCATATCTGCCATCTTTGGTACCAAATTCCGTATACACTAGATAACGAAGATACAACAACAAATACATATGACCTTTGACCCACCTTTACACTCCCAAGATGGCATCTGAGGAAAAAGTGGTTATTTTGTGAAATGATTCTTGCGACATCGTCTATACGTGTGCAAAATATGGGAAAGATAGAACAGGTATTCGCCAAGATACAAGATGAAACATTTATGACCTTTGACCCTAATTTACATACCCAAGATGTTGTCCGATCAAGTAGTTGTTATTTTATGAAATAATGTACGTGACATGAACTAAACATGTGCAGAATATGGGGGTGATAGGGCGTGTTTTTCTTGAGTTATTGCAAAGAAAGTTGCAGAAAGAAAGAAATATCTCAATACATAGAAGATAAGCTTTAATTTCAACCAAGTTTTTTATCGTGATCCCGACATCGTATGAAAAAACAAAATAAATTTAACGATAGCGCAAAGTCTCAGCTACAACATATTAAAATCTGGGAGAAATTCACTGAAGGGTAAGTGAGCTAGTGCTCGATAAAGACAATCATGTCAATTTTCACATTTAAAAAAATTCCCTCCCATAGAGATAACACGTCATAACGAAGATACAAAAAGAAGTACATATGACCTTTGACCTCAATTTGCACAGACAAGATGGCATCTGAGTAAAAAGTGGTTATTTTGTGAAATGATCCTTGTAACATGGTCTTTGCGTTTGCAAAAAAAATGGGAAAGATGGGACATGTATTTACTAAGATAGAGGAGGAAACACTTATGACCTTTGACCCTAATTTACATACCCAAGATGGTGTCCAATCAAGTAGTTGTTATCTTATGAAATAATTCACGTGACATGAACTAAACATGTGCAAAATATAGAAGTGATAGGGCGTGTTTTTCTTGAGTTATTGCAAAGAAAGTTGCAGAAAGAAAGAAATATCTCAATACATCGAAGATAAGCCTGAATTTCAACCAAAATATTTGACGTGATTCCGACATCGTATGAAAAAACAAAGGGCACACTTACGGTAGCGTAAAGTCTCAGCTACAACATATCAAAATCTGGGAGAAATTTACCGAAGGGTAAGTGAGCTAGTGCTCGATAAAGATAGTCATGTCAATTTTCATTTCCAGAAAAACTGCACTCCCATAGAGATAACACGTAAACTGGTCAAATTTGACAAGATTACTTTCAATCCATTTTTACGAGGTGATACCGTTATCCAATCAAAATGTAATTATGTTATGTTTGAAAGAACATTAAATAAGCTACAACATACTGAAATCTGGGTGAAAATTGACAAAGGACTAGTGAGATACGCTCGAATGAACTTGATATTTGATGACGTCATTTTGAAAATTTACTTTTTTTACTTTATTAAGAAATTTGCTATCTTTTAATCATTTTGTCAGCCTTGCCACCCCATGAAATGACATGTACAACTCATCAGCTTTCAAAATATGTACAGAAAATGGGGGGTCACCGTCCATCCTGACGAGTAAAATTGGATTTAAAATTGGCGGTTTTTTGGCATAGTTGCACTGTATATCGCCATTGACGCGCGCGCGGAATTTCAACTTTGACGGGCCCGTATGACGTCATATTGAGTCGGATTGACTTGAAACTTGGTAGAAATATTCCTTGACATTTCAGACAGCCGATAAGTGTGAAAAAACGGGAAATTTCTATTGCATATGAGCTGTGCGTGCGTATATGTGCGCGCGCGTACGCGTCCGTCCAATTTTTTCAATTTTTCAAAAAATGCTCTAAATGACCTGAAACGTGTGCAAAAAAAATTTGAGCTCGATTGGAGCATGTCAACATTTTAACGCGCGCGTACGCGCACGGTTTGAGTGTAAACTGAAATGTGAGAAAATGTGTAGAATACGCCTGATTTGAACTATATGTGACGTAAATTTCATTGACAAATTCCATTCCATTAATGAGATATTAATGAAAATGTGTTTTCATATAATGACGTCATAGTGACGTCACGGTCCATTGATCACAATGATTTTACAAAATCTGTCGTCTTTGTGACATGATACATATATGGTATAATTTTGAAATTGATAGGCAGAGGACTTTCTGAGTTAATCTCTGCACAACTTTTGTCCAGAAATAAAGAATCAGTACAGATACAATAGGTGATCCGAAGGATACTCGGATCACCTAACTAGAGATTGTAATTTGTCATCACTGACAAATTAAGGTGATCCGATTTTTTTTTAATCAATGATTCAAGTCCTGATCGCAATAGGCATGACCATGCAGGTTTCATCTGTGTTCAGAGACATTGGCCGTGTGATGTTTGGATTCTCATTTAGAAAAGGGAGTCATATCTGCCATCTTTGGTACCAAATCTGTATACACTATAACGAAGATACAGCAACAAGTACATATGACCTTTGACCCCACTTTGCACAACCTAGATGGCATCTGAGCAAAAAGTGGTTATTTTGTGAAATGATTCTTGTAACATGATCTTTGCGTGTGCAAAATATGGCAAAGATAGGACATGTATTCACCAAGATACAGGATGAAACATTTGTGACCTTTGACCTTAATTTACATACCCAAGATGTTGTCCGATCAAGTAGTTGTTATTTTATGAAATAATGTACGTGACATGAACCAAAGATGTGCAAAATATGGGGGTGATAGGGGCTGTTTTTCTTGAGTTATTGCAAAGAAAGTTGCAGAAACATAGAAATATCTCAATACATCGAAGATAAGCTTTAATTTCAACCAAAAGTTTTGACGTGATCCCGACATCATTTGAAAAAACAAAGGGCACGTAACGATAGCGCAAAGTCTCAGTTACAACATATTAAAATCTGAGAGAAATTCACCGAAGGGTAAGTGAGCTAGTGCTCGATAAAGACAATCATGTCAATTTTCACATCTAGAAAAATTCCCTCCCATAGATATAACACGTCATAACGAAGAAACAGAAAGAAGTACATATGACCTTTTGACCCCACTTTGCACAGACAAGATGGCATCTGAGCAAAGAGTGGTAATTTTGTGAAATGATTCTTGTAACATGATCTTTGCGTGTGCAAAATATGGGAGAGATAGGACATGTATTCACTTAGATACAGGATGAACCATTTATGACCTTTGACCCTAATTTACATACCGAAGATTGTGTCCGATCAAGTAGTTGTTATTTTATGAAATGATGTACGTAACATGAACTAAACATGTGCAAAATATTGGGTAGATAGGGCTTGTTTTTCTTGAGTTATTGCAAAGAAAGTTGCAAAAGGAAATTAATATGAAAATACATCGAAGATAAGCTTTAATTTCAACCAAGTTTTTGGACGTGATTCCGACACCATATGAAAAAATGGAGGGCACATTAACGATAGCCCAAAGTCTCAGCTACAACATATCAAAATCTGGGAGAAATTCACCGAAGTATAAGTGAGCTAGTGCTCGATAAAGATAGTCATGTCAATTTTCATTTCCAGAAAAACTGCACTCCCATAGAGATAACACGTAAACTGGTCAAATTTGACAAGATTACTTTCAATCCATTTTTACGAGGTGATACCGTTATCCAATCAAAATGTAATTATGTTATGTTTGAAAGAACATTAAATAAGCTACAACATACTGAAATCTGGGTGAAAATTGACAAAGGACTAGTGAGATACGCTCGAATGAACTTGATATTTGATGACGTCATTTTGAAAATTTACTTTTTTTACTTTATTAAGAAATTTGCTATCTTTTAATCATTTTGTCAGCCTTGCCACCCCATGAAATGACATGTACAACTCATCAGCTTTCAAAATATGTACAGAAAATGGGGGGTCACCGTCCATCCTGACGAGTAAAATTGGATTTAAAATTGGCGGTTTTTTGGCATAGTTGCACTGTATATCGCCATTGACGCGCGCGCGGAATTTCAACTTTGACGGGCCCGTATGACGTCATATTGAGTCGGATTGACTTGAAACTTGGTAGAAATATTCCTTGACATTTCAGACAGCCGATAAGTGTGAAAAAACGGGAAATTTCTATTGCATATGAGCTGTGCGTGCGTATATGTGCGCGCGCGTACGCGTCCGTCCAATTTTTTCAATTTTTCAAAAAATGCTCTAAATGACCTGAAACGTGTGCAAAAAAAATTTGAGCTCGATTGGAGCATGTCAACATTTTAACGCGCGCGTACGCGCACGGTTTGAGTGTAAACTGAAATGTGAGAAAATGTGTAGAATACGCCTGATTTGAACTATATGTGACGTAAATTTCATTGACAAATTCCATTCCATTAATGAGATATTAATGAAAATGTGTTTTCATATAATGACGTCATAGTGACGTCACGGTCCATTGATCACAATGATTTTACAAAATCTGTCGTCTTTGTGACATGATACATATATGGTATAATTTTGAAATTGATAGGCAGAGGACTTTCTGAGTTAATCTCTGCACAACTTTTGTCCAGAAATAAAGAATCAGTACAGATACAATAGGTGATCCGAAGGATACTCGGATCACCTAACTAGAGATTGTAATTTGTCATCACTGACAAATTAAGGTGATCCGATTTTTTTTTAATCAATGATTCAAGTCCTGATCGCAATAGGCATGACCATGCAGGTTTCATCTGTGTTCAGAGACATTGGCCGTGTGATGTTTGGATTCTCATTTAGAAAAGGGAGTCATATCTGCCATCTTTGGTACCAAATCTGTATACACTATAACGAAGATACAGCAACAAGTACATATGACCTTTGACCCCACTTTGCACAACCTAGATGGCATCTGAGCAAAAAGTGGTTATTTTGTGAAATGATTCTTGTAACATGATCTTTGCGTGTGCAAAATATGGCAAAGATAGGACATGTATTCACCAAGATACAGGATGAAACATTTGTGACCTTTGACCTTAATTTACATACCCAAGATGTTGTCCGATCAAGTAGTTGTTATTTTATGAAATAATGTACGTGACATGAACCAAAGATGTGCAAAATATGGGGGTGATAGGGGCTGTTTTTCTTGAGTTATTGCAAAGAAAGTTGCAGAAACATAGAAATATCTCAATACATCGAAGATAAGCTTTAATTTCAACCAAAAGTTTTGACGTGATCCCGACATCATTTGAAAAAACAAAGGGCACGTAACGATAGCGCAAAGTCTCAGTTACAACATATTAAAATCTGAGAGAAATTCACCGAAGGGTAAGTGAGCTAGTGCTCGATAAAGACAATCATGTCAATTTTCACATCTAGAAAAATTCCCTCCCATAGATATAACACGTCATAACGAAGAAACAGAAAGAAGTACATATGACCTTTTGACCCCACTTTGCACAGACAAGATGGCATCTGAGCAAAGAGTGGTAATTTTGTGAAATGATTCTTGTAACATGATCTTTGCGTGTGCAAAATATGGGAGAGATAGGACATGTATTCACTTAGATACAGGATGAACCATTTATGACCTTTGACCCTAATTTACATACCGAAGATTGTGTCCGATCAAGTAGTTGTTATTTTATGAAATGATGTACGTAACATGAACTAAACATGTGCAAAATATTGGGTAGATAGGGCTTGTTTTTCTTGAGTTATTGCAAAGAAAGTTGCAAAAGGAAATTAATATGAAAATACATCGAAGATAAGCTTTAATTTCAACCAAGTTTTTGGACGTGATTCCGACACCATATGAAAAAATGGAGGGCACATTAACGATAGCCCAAAGTCTCAGCTACAACATATCAAAATCTGGGAGAAATTCACCGAAGTATAAGTGAGCTAGTGCTCGATAAAGATAGTCATGTCAATTTTCATTTCCAGAAAAACTGCACTCCCATAGAGATAACACGTAAACTGGTCAAATTTGACAAGATTACATTCAATCCATTTTTACGAGGTGACGCCGTCCTTCAGTCAAAATGTTGTTATTACATAAGTGAAAGACCATTAAATAAGCTTCAACATACTGAAATCTGAGTGAAAATTGGCGAAGGATAAGTGAGATACGCTCGAATGAACTTGAAATTTGATGACGTCATTTTGAAAAGTTACTTTTTTTACTTTATCAAGAAATTTGATATCTTTTAATCATTTTGCCAGCATTGCCACCCCATGAAATGACATGTACAACTCATCAGCTTTCAGAATATGTAAAGAAAATGGGGGGTCACCGTCCATCCTGACGAGTAAAATCGGGTTTAAAATTGGCGGTTTTTTGGCATAGTTGCACTGTTTAGCGCCATTGACGCGCGCGCGGAATTTCAACTTTGACGGACCCGTATGACGTCATGTTGAGTCGGATTGACTTGAAACTTGGTAGAAATATTCCTTGACATTTCGGACATCCGATCCGTGTGAAAAAATTGAAAATTTCTATTTCATATGAGCTGTGCGTGCGAATATGTGCGCGCGCGTACGCGTCCGTTCAATTTTTTCAATTTTTCAAAAAATGCTCCAAATGGTCTGAAACGTGTGCAAAAAAGTTTTGAGCTCGATTTGAGCATACAAATATTTCAACGCGCGCGTACGCGCGCGTTTTGGGATAAAAATGAATTTTGAGAATATGAGTAAAATTCGCATAACTTGAAATATATGTGACGTAAATTTCATTGAAATATTCTATTCCATTAATGAGATATGCATGAAAATGTGTTTTCATATAATGACGTCATAGTGACGTCACGGTCGACTGATCACTATGATTTTACTTGCGCTGTCGTCTTTGCGACATGATACATATATGGTATAAGTTTGACATTGGGAGGCAAAGCACTTTCTGAGCTAGCCTCTGCACAACTTTTGAGGAGAAATAAAGAAAGAAACAAAGAAAGAAGAAAGATTCAGTACAGATACAGAAGGTGATCCGAGAGGATACTCGGATCACCTAACTAGAGATTGTAATTTGTCATCACTGACAAATTAAGGTGATCCGATTTTTGTTTAATCAATGATTCGAGTCCTGATTGCAATAGGCATGACCATACAAGTTCCATCTGTGTTTAGAGACATTGGCCGTGTGGTGTTTGCATTCTCATTTAGCAAAGGGAGTCATATCTGCCATGTTTGGTACCAAATTCTGCATACACTATAACAAAGAAACAGCAACAAGTACATATGACTTTTGACCCACCTTTGCACTCCCAAGATTGCATCTGATGAAATAGTGGTTATTTTGTGAAATGATTCTCGCGACATCGTCTATACGTGTGAAAAATATGGGAAAGATATAAGGACAGGTATTCACCAAGATACAAGATGAAACATTTATGACCTTTGACCCTAATTCACATATCCAAGATGTCCGATCTAGTAGTTGTTATCTCATTAAATAATGTACGTGACATGAACTAAACATGTGGGGTGATAGGGCGTGTTTTTCTTGAGTTATTGCAAAGGAAGTTGCAGAAAGAAAGAAATATCTCAATACATAGAAGATAAGCTTTAATTTCGACCAAGTTTTTTTTATCTTGATGCCGACAACGTATGAAAAAACGAAGGGCACAGTTATGGTAGCGTAAAGTCTCAGCTACAACATATTAAAATCTGGGAGAAATTCACCGAAGGGTAAGTGAGCTAGTGCTCGATAAAGACAATCATGTCAATTTTCACATTTAAAAAAATTCCTTCCCATTGAGATAACACGTCATAACGAAGATACAAAAGAAGTACATATGACCTTTGACCTCAATTTGCACAGACAAGATGGCATCTGAGTAAAAAGTAGTTATTTTGTGAAATGATCCTTGTAACATGGTCTTTGCGTGTGCAAAATATGGGAAAGATAGTACAGGTATTCACTAAGATACAGGATGAAACACTTATGACCTTTGACCCTAATCTACATACCCAAGATGGTGTCTGATCAAGTAGTTCTTATTTTATGAAATAATTTACGTGACATGAACTTAACATGTGCAAAATATGGAAGTGATAGAGGCCGTTTTTCTTGAGTTATTGCAAAGAAAGTTGCAGAAAGAAAGAAATATCTCAATACATCGAAGATAAGCTTGAATTTCAACCAAAATCTTTGACGTGATCCCGACAGCGTATGAAAAAATGAAGGGCACATTTACGGTAGCGTAAAGTCTAAGCTACAACATATTAAAATCTGGGAGAAATTTACCGAAGGGTAAGTGAGCTAGTGCTCGATAAAGATAGTCATGTCAATTTTCATTTCCAGAAAAACTGCACTCCCGTAGAGATAACACGTAAACTGGTCAAATTTGACAAGATTACTTTCAATCCATTTTTACGAGGTGATACCGTTATCCAGTCAAAACTTTGTAATTTTGTGTTTGTAAGAACATTAAATAAGCTATAATATACTGAAATCTGGGTGAAAATTGACAAAGGACTAGTGAGATATGCTCGAATAAACTTGAAATTTGATGACGTCATTTTGAAAATTCACTTTTTTTACTTTATTAAGAAATTTGATATCTTTTGATCATTTTGTCAGCATTACCACCCCATGAAATGACATGTACAACTCATCAGCTTTCAAAATATGTAAAGAAAATGGGGGGTCACCGTCCATCCTGACGAGTAAAATCGGATTTAAAATTGGCGGTTTTTTGGCATAGTTGCACTGTATATCGCCATTGACGCGCGCGCGGAATTTAAACTTTGATTGGCCCGTATGACGTCATATTGAGTCGGATCGACTTGAAACTTGGTAGAAATATTCCTTGACATTTCAGACATTCGATCCGTGCGATAAAACGGGAAATTTCTATTGCATATGAGCTGTGCGTGCGTATATGCGCGCGCGCGTACGCGTCCGTCGATTTTTTTTGAAATGCTGTAAATGACCTGAAACGTGTGCAAAACAATTTTGAGGTTGATTAGAGCATGTTTAAATTTCAACGCGCGCGTACGCGCTCGTTTACTATGAACGTGACCAAATTTTATGAAATATATCAATAGACCTTGACTTGAACTATATATCTTAATTTCATTCAAAAATTCCGTTCCATTAATGAGATATTGATGTAAACGTGATTTCAGATAATGACGTCATAATGACGTCACGGTCAACTGATCACATTGATACACTAGATCTGTCGTCCTTAGGACATGATACATACATGGTATAAGTTTGAAAGTGATAGGTGGGGGACTTTTTGAGTTAACCGCTGCACAAGATTTGAGGAGAAAGAAATAAAGAAGAAAGAATCCGTACAGATACAATAGGTGATCCGAGAGGATACTCGGATCACCTAATAAAATCTGAGAGAAATTCACCGAAGCATAAGCAAGATAGTGCTCGATAAAGAGAGTCATGTCAATTTTCACATCTAAAAAATTCCCTCCCATAGAGATAACACGTCATAGCGAACATAGAAAAAGAAGTACATATGACCTTTGACCCCACTTTGCACAGACAAGATGGCATCTGAGCAAAAAGTGGTTATTTTATGAAATGATCCCTGTCACATGGTCTTTACGTGTGCAAAATATGGGAAAGATAGGACCTGTATTCACCAAGATACAGGATGAAACATCTATGACCTTTGACCCTAATTTACATACCCAAGATGGTGTCTGATCAAGTAGTTGTTATTTTATGAAATAATGTTCGTGACATGAACTAAAGATGTGCAAAATATGGTGGTGATAGGGTATGTTTTTCTTGATTTATTGCACATAAAGTTGCAAAAAGAAAGAAATATTTCAATACATCGAAGATAAACTTTAATTTCAACCAAGTTTTTTCACGTGATCCCGACAATGTATGAAGAAACGAAGGGCACACTTACGATACCTCTCCGTCTCAGCTACAACATGTTAAAATCCTAGAGAAATTCACCGAAGCATAAGTGAGCTAGTGCTCGATAAAGATAGTCATGTCAATTTTCATTTCCATAAAAATTGCACTCCCGTAGAGATTACACGTAAACTGGTCAAATTTAACAAGGTTACCTTCAATCCATTTTTTCGAGGTAATGTCGTCATCAAATCAAAATTGTGTAATTACATAAATGAAAGATCATTTCATAACCTACAACATATTGAAATTTGGGTGAAAATTGGGAAAGGATAAGTGAGATAGGCTCGAGTAAACTTGAAATTTGATGACGTCATTTTGAAAATTTTCTTTTTTAAATTTATTAAGAAATTTGATATCTTTTAATCATTTTGTTAGCATAGCCAGCCCATGAAATTACATGTACAACTCATCAGCTTTCAGAATATGTAAAGAAAATGGGTGGTCACCGTCCATTCTGACGAGTAAAATCCGATTTAAAATTGGCGGTTTTTTAGCATAGTTGCACTGTGTATCCCCATTGACGCACGCGCGGAATTTTGAATTTGACGGGCCCGTATGACGTCATATTGATTCGGATCGACTTGAAACTTGGTAGAAATATTCCTTGACATTTTGGACATCCGATCCGTGTGAAAAAATTGAAAATTTCTATTTTATATTAGCTGTGCGTGCGAATATGTGCGCGCGCGTACGCGTCCGTCCAATTTTTTCAATTTTTCAAAAAATGCTCCAAATGGTCTGAAACGTGTGCAAAAAAAATTTGAGCTCGATTTGAGCATACAAATATTTCAACGCGCGCGTACGCGCGCGTTTTGAGATAAGAATAAATTTTGAGAATATGAGTAGAATCCACTTGACTTGAAATATATGTGACGTAAATTTCATTGAAATATTCCATTCCATTAATGCGATATTCATGAAAATGTGTTTTCATATAATGACGTCATAGTGACGTCACGGTCGACTGATCACTATGATTTTACTTGCGCTGTCGTCCTTGCGACATGATACATATATGGTATGAGTCTGACATTGAGAGGCAATGCACTTTGTGAGCTAACCTCTGCACAACTTTTGAGGAGAAATAAAGAAGAAACTAGAGATTGTAATTTGTCATCACTGACAAATTAAGGTGATCCGATTTTTTTTTAATCAATGATTCGAGTCCTGATCGTAATAGGCATGACAATACAAGTTTCATCTGTGTTTAGAGACATTGGCCGTGTGAGGTTTGGATTCTCATTTAGAAAAGGGAGTCATATCTGTCATCTTTGGTACCAATTCTGTATACACTGAATAACGAAGATACAGCAACGAATACATATGACCTTTGACCCACCTTTACACTCCCAAGATGGCATCTGAGGAAAAAGTGGTTATTTTGTGAAATGATTCTTGCGACATCGTCTATATTCGTGTGCAAAATATGGCAAAGATAGGACAGGTATTCACCAAGATGCAAAATGCAAAGTCTTAGGTACAACATAAAATCTGGGAGAAATTCACCGAAGGGTAAGTGAGAGCTAGTGCTCGATAAAGAAAAGCATGTCGATTTTCACATTAAAAAAAATCCCTCCCATAGAGATAACACGTCATAACGAAAATACAGAAAGAAGTACATATGACCTTTGACCTCACTTTGCACACCCAAGATGGCGTCTGAGCAAAAAGTGGTTATTTTGTGAAATGATCCTTGTTACATGGTCTTTGTGTGTGCAAAATATGGGAAAGATAGGACATGTATTCACCAAGATACAGGATGAAACATTTATGACCTTTGACCCTAATTTACATACCCAAGATGGTGTCTGATCAAGTAGTTGTTATTTTATGAAATAATGTACGTGACATGAACTAAACATGTGCAAAATATGGGATTGATAGCCATTGTTGTTGTTCATCTATTGCACAGAAAGTAGTAGAAAGAAAGAAAAATAAAGAAAAAAATATGTTATTTTATAGAAATTTGAAGGAGAAGCATAAAAAAATCAGAAAAAGATAAAGTTAGGAAGGGAGATTAAGACTAACTAAAGAAAAAGAAGAAAAAAGTGTTTAAAAAAATGAAAAAAAATATTGGCAGGGGTGAGCCTCGAACCAGGGACCTTAGGATTACGAGTCGGATGCGCTATGCAATGACCTATTTCATGCTCCATAGGCCCTGTGTATTAAGCAAAATGACGCTGCATCGAAGCCACGTGCCATTTTCAACCAAGTTTTTTGACGTGATGCCGACGTCGTATGAAAAAATGAAGGGCACAATACGATAGCCCAAAGTCTCAGCTACAACATACTAAAATCTGGGAAAAATTCACCGAAGCATAAGTGAGCTAGTGCTCGAAAAAGAGAGTCATGTCAATTTTCACTGCCAGAAAAACTGCTCTCCCATAGAGATAACACGTAAACTGGTCAAATTCTACAAGGATACATTCAATCCATTTTTACGAGGCGATGACGTCATCCAATCAAAATGTTGTTTTTACATTAATGAAAGAACATTTCATAAGCTACAACATACTGAAATATGGGAGAAAATTGGCAGAGGATAAGTGAGATACGTTCGAGTAAACTTGTAATTTGATGACGTCATTTTGAAAATTTACTTTTTTTACTTTATTAAGAAATTTGATATCTTTTAATCATTTTGTCAGCATTGCCTACCCATGAAATGACATGTACAACTCATCAGCTTTCAATATATGTAAAGAAAATGGGGGGTCACCGTCCATCCTGACGAGTAAAATCGGATTTAAAATTGGCAGTTTTTTGGCATAGTTGCACTGTATATCGCCATTGACGCGCGCGCGGAATTTCAACTTTGACGGCCCCGTATGACGTCATATTGAGTCGGATTGACTTGAAACGTGGTATAAATATTCCTTGACATTTCAGACATGCGATCAAAGTGAAAAAACTGGAAATTTCAATTGCATATGAGCTGTGCGTGCGTATATGCGCGCGCGCGTACGCGTCCGTCCGATTTTTTCAATTTTTCAAAAAATGCTCCAAATGGTCTGAAACGTGTGCAAAAAAATTTTGAGCTCGATTGGAGCATACAAATATTTCAACGCGCGCGTACGCGCACGTTTTAAGAGAAAATATGAATTTTGAGAACATGAGTAGAATGCGCATAACTTTAAATATATGTGACGTAAATTTCATTGAAAAATTCTATTTCATTAATGAGATATGATTGAGAATGTGTTTTCATATAATGACGTCATAGTGACGTCACGGTCGACTGATCACAATGATACATTAGATTTGCCGTCTTTGGGACATGATGCATACATGATATAATTTTGAAATTGACAGGCAGCGGACTTTCTGAGCTAACCTCTGCACAACTTTTGAGGAGAAATAAAGAAGAAGAAAAACAAAGAATCCGTACAGATACAGAAGGTGATCCGAGAGGATACTCGGATCACCTAACTAGAGATTGTAATTTGTCATCACTGACAAATTAAGGTGATCCGATTTTTTTTATCAATGATTCGAGTCCTGATCGCAATAGGCATGACCATACAAGTTTCATCTCTGTTTAGAGACATTGTCCGTGTGATGTTTGCATTCTCATTTTGAAAAGGGAGTCATATCTGCCATCTTTGGTACCAAATTCTGTATACACTGAATAACGAAGATACAGCAATGAATACATATGACCTTTGACCCACCTTTGCACTCCCAAGATTGCATCTGATGAAATAGTGGTTATTTTGTGAAATGATTCTCGCGACATCGTCGATACGTGTGAAAAATATGGGAAAGATAGGACAGGTATTCACTAAGATACAAGATGAAACATTTATGACCTTTGACCCTAATTTACATACCCAAGATGTTGTCCGATCTAGTAGTTGTTATTTTATGAAATAATGTACGAGACATGAACTAAACATGTGCAAAATATGGGGGTGATAGGGCGTGTTTTTCTTGAGTTATTGCAAAGAAAGTTGCAGAAAGAAAGAAATATCTCAATACATAGAAGATAAGCTTTAATTTCAACCAATTTTTTATCGTCATCCCGACATCGTATGAAAAAACAAAGGAAATAAAACGATAGCGCAAAGTCTCAGCTACAACATATTAAAATCTGGGAGAAATTCACCGAAGGGTAAGTGAGCTAGTGCTCGATAAAGACAATCATGTCAATTTTCACATTAAAGAAAATTCCCTCCCATAGAGATAACACGTCATAACGAAGATACAAAAAGAAGTACATATGACCTTTGACCTCAAATTGTACAGACAAGATGGCATCTGAGTAAAAAGTGGTTATTTTGTGAAATGATCCTTGTAACATGGTCTTTGCGTATGCAAAATATGGGAAAGATAGGACATGTATTCACTAAGATACAGGGTGAAACACTTATGACCTTTGACCCTAATTTACATACCCAAGATGGTGTCCGATCAAGTAGTTGTTATTTTATGAAATAATTCACGTGACATGAACTAAACATGTGCAAAATATAGAAGTGATAGAGGCCGTTTTTCTTGAGTTATTGCAAAGAAAGTTGCAGAAAGAAAGAAATATCTCAATACATCGAAGATAAGCCTGAATTTCAACCCAATTTTTTGACGTGATTCTGACATCGTATGAAAAAACAAAGGGCACACTTACGGTAGCGTAAAGTCTCAGCTACAACATATTAAAATCTGGGAGAAATTTACCGAAGCTTAAGTGAGCTAGTGCTCGATAAAGATAGTCATGTCAATTTTCATTTCCAGAAAAACTGCACTCCCATAGAGATAACACGTAAACTGGTCAAATTTGACAAGATTACTTTTAATCCATTTTTACGAGGTGATACCGTTATCCAATCAAAATATTGTAATTTTATGTTTGAAAGAACATTAAATAAGCTACATCATACTGAAATCTGGGTGAAAATTGACAAAGGACTAGTGAGATATGCTCGAATGAACTTGAAATTTGATGACGTCATTTTGAAAATTTACTTTTTTTACTTTATTAAGAAATTTGATATCTTTTAATCATTTTGTCAGCATTGCCACCCCATGAAATGACATGTACAACTCATCAGCTTTCAAAATATGTACAGAAAATGGGGGGTCACCGTCCATCCTGACGAGTAAAATCGGATTTAAAATTGGCAGTTTTTTGGCATAGTTGCATGTATATCGCCATTGACGCGCGCGCGGAATTTCAACTTTGACGGGCCCGTATGACGTCATATTGAGTCGGATTGATTTGAAACTTGGTATAAATATTCCTTAACATTTCAGACATCCGATCAAAGTGAAAAAACTGGAAATTTCAATTGCACATGAGCTGTGCGTGCGTATATGCGCGCGCGCGTACGCGTCCGTCCGATTTTTTCAATTTTTCAAAAAATGCTCCAAATGGTCTGAAACGTGTGCAAAAAAATTTTGAGCTCGATTGGAGCATACAAATATTTCAACGCGCGCGTACGCGCACGTTTTAAGAGAATATATGAATTTTGAGAACATGAGTAGAATGCGCATAATTTGAAATATATGTGACGTAAATTTCATTGAAAAATTTCATTCCATTAATGAGATATGATTGAGAATGTGTTTTCATATAATGACGTCATAGTGACGTCACGGTCCACTGATCACAATGATACATTAGATTTGTCGTCTTTGGGACATGATGCATACATGGTATAATTTTGAAATTGATAGGCAGCGGACTTTCTGAGCTAACCTCTGCACAACTTTTGCGGAGAAATAAAGAAACAAAGAAGAAGAAAGAATCCGTACAGATACAGAAGGTGATCCGAAGGATACTCGGATCACCTAACTAGAGATTGTAATTTGTCATCACTGACAAATTAAGGTGATCCGATCTTTTTTTTTATCAATGATTCGAGTCCTGATACTGCAAAGTCTCAGCTACAACATATTAAAATCTGAGAGAAATTCACCGAAGCATAAGTAAGATAGTGCTCGATAAAGAGAGTCATGTCAATTTTCACATCTAAAAAAATTCCCTCCCATAGAGATAACACGTCATAGCGAAGATAGAAAAAGAAGTACATGTGACCTTTGACCCCACTTTGCACAGACAAGATGGCATCTGAGCAAAAAGTGGTTATTTTGTGAAATGATCCTTGTTACATGGTCTTTGTGTGTGCAAAATATGGGAAAGATAGGACATGTATTCACCAAGATACAGGATGAAACATTTATGACCTTTGACCCTAATTTACATACCCAAGATGGTGTCTGATCAAGTAGTTGTTATTTTATGAAATAATGTACGTGACATGAACTAAACATGTGCAAAATATGGGATTGATAGCCATTGTTGTTGTTCATCTATTGCACAGAAAGTAGTAGAAAGAAAGAAAAATAAAGAAAAAAATATGTTATTTTATAGAAATTTGAAGGAGAAGCATAAAAAAATCAGAAAAAGATAAAGTTAGGAAGGGAGATTAAGACTAACTAAAGAAAAAGAAGAAAAAAAGTGTTTAAAAAAATGAAAAAAAAATATTGGCAGGGGTGAGCCTCGAACCAGGGACCTTAGGATTACGAGTCGGATGCGCTATGCAATGACCTATTTCATGCTCCATAGGCCCTGTGTATTAAGCAAAATGACGCTGCATCGAAGCCACGTGCCATTTTCAACCAAGTTTTTTGACGTGATGCCGACGTCGTATGAAAAAATGAAGGGCACATTTACGATAGCCCAAAGTCTCAGCTACAACATACTAAAATCTGGGAAAAATTCACCGAAGCAAAAGTGAGCTAGTGCTCGAAAAAGAGAGTCATGTCAATTTTCACTGCCAGAAAAACTGCTCTCCCATAGAGATAACACGTAAACTGGTCAAATTCTACAAGGATACATTCAATCCATTTTTACGAGGCGATGACGTCATCCAATCAAAATGTTGTTTTTACATTAATGAAAGAACATTTCATAAGCTACAACATACTGAAATATGGGAGAAAATTGGCAGAGGATAAGTGAGATACGCTCGAGTAAACTTGTAATTTGATGACGTCATTTTGAAAATTTACTTTTTTTACTTTATTAAGAAATTTGATATCTTTTAATCATTTTGTCAGCATTGCCTACCCATGAAATGACATGTACAACTCATCAGCTTTCAATATATGTAAAGAAAATGGGGGGTCACCGTCCATCCTGACGAGTAAAATCGGATTTAAAATTGGCAGTTTTTTGGCATAGTTGCACTGTATATCGCCATTGACGCGCGCGCGGAATTTCAACTTTGACGGCCCCGTATGACGTCATATTGAGTCGGATTGACTTGAAACGTGGTATAAATATTCCTTGACATTTCAGACATGCGATCAAAGTGAAAAAACTGGAAATTTCAATTGCATATGAGCTGTGCGTGCGTATATGCGCGCGCGCGTACGCGTCCGTCCGATTTTTTCAATTTTTCAAAAAATGCTCCAAATGGTCTGAAACGTGTGCAAAAAAATTTTGAGCTCGATTGGAGCATACAAATATTTCAACGCGCGCGTACGCGCACGTTTTAAGAGAAAATATGAATTTTGAGAACATGAGTAGAATGCGCATAACTTTAAATATATGTGACGTAAATTTCATTGAAAAATTCTATTTCATTAATGAGATATGATTGAGAATGTGTTTTCATATAATGACGTCATAGTGACGTCACGGTCGACTGATCACAATGATACATTAGATTTGCCGTCTTTGGGACATGATGCATACATGATATAATTTTGAAATTGACAGGCAGCGGACTTTCTGAGCTAACCTCTGCACAACTTTTGAGGAGAAATAAAGAAGAAGAAGAAGAAAAACAAAGAATCCGTACAGATACAGAAGGTGATCCGAGAGGATACTCGGATCACCTAACTAGAGATTGTAATTTGTCATCACTGACAAATTAAGGTGATCCGATTTTTTTTATCAATGATTCGAGTCCTGATACTGCAAAGTCTCAGCTACAACATATCAAAATCTGAGAGAAATTCACCGAAGCATAAGTAAGATAGTGCTCGATAAAGAGAGTCATGTCAATTTTCACATCTAAAAAATTCCCTCCCATAGAGATAACACGTCATAGCGAACATAGAAAAAGAAGTACATATGACCTTTGACCCCACTTTGCACAGACAAGATGGCATCTGAGCAAAAAGTGGTTATTTTATGAAATGATCCCTGTAACATGGATTTTACGTGTGCAAAATATGGGAAAGATAGGTCATGTATTCACCAAGATACAGGATGAAACATTTATGACCTTTGACCCTAATTTACATACCCAAGATGGCGTCTGATCAAGTAGTTGTTATTTTATGAAATAATGTTCGTGACATGAACTAAACATGTGCAAAATATGGTGGTGATAGGGTATGTTTTTCTTGAGTTATTGCACATAAAGTTGCAAAAAGAAAGGAATATCTCAATACATCGAAGATAAACTTTAATTTCAACCAAGTTTTTTCACGTGATCCCGACAACGTATGAAAAAACAAAGGGCACACTTACGATAGCCCTACGTCTCAGCTACAACATATTAAAACCTTAGAGAAATTCACTAAAGCATAAGTGAGCTAGTGCTCGATAAAGATAGTCATGTCAATTTTCATTTCCATAAAAATTGCACTCCCATAGAGATTACACGTAAACTGGTCAAATTTGACAAGGTTACCTTCAATCCATTTTTTCGAGGTGATGTCGTCATCTAATGAAAATTGTGTATTTAATTTATGAAAGAGCATTTCATAAGCTACAACATATTGAAATTTGGGTGAAAATTGGCAAAGGATAAGTGAGATACGCTCGAGTAAACTTGAAATTTGATGACGTCATTTTGAAAATTTACTTTTTTTACTTTATTAAGAAATTTGATATCTTTTAATCATTTTTTCAGCATCGCCAACCCATGAAATGACATATACAACTCATCAGCTTTCAGAATATGTAAAGGAAATGGGGGGTCACCGTCCATCCTGACGAGTAAAATCGGATTTAAGATTTGCGGTTTTTTGGCATAGTTGCACTGTCTATCGCCATTGACGCGCGCGCGGAATTTCAACTTTGACGGGCCCGTATGACGTCATATTGAGTCGGATTGACTTGAAACTTGGTAGAAATATTCCTTCACATTTCAGACATCTGATCACAGTGAAAAAAATGGGAAATTTCGATTGCATATGAGCTGTGCGTGCGTATATGCGCGCGCGCGTACGCGTCCGTCCGATTTTTTCATTTTTTCAAAAAATGCTCTAAATGGTCTGAAACGTGTGCAAAAAAATTTTGGGCTTGATTGGAGCATACAAATATTTCAACGCGCGCGTACGCGCACGTTTTAAGAGAAAATATAAATTTTGACAATATGAATAGAATTCGCTTGACTTGAAATATATGTGACGTAAATTTCATTTAAAAATTCCATCCCATTAATGAGATATGATTGAGAATGTGTTTTCATATAATGACGTCATAGTGACGTCACGGTCAACTGATCACAATGATTTTACTTGATCTGTCGTCTTTGGGACACGATACATACATGGTATAAGTTTGAACTTGATAGGCATAGCACTTTCTGAGCTAACCTCTGCACAACTTTTGAGGAGAAATAAAGAAAGAAACAAAGAAAGAAGAATAAAGAATCAGTACAGATACAGAAGGTGATCCGAGAGGATACTCGGATCACCTAACTAGAGATTGTAATTTGTCATTACTGACAAATTAAGGTGATCCGATTTTTTTTTTCATCAATGATTCGAGTCCTGATCGCAATAGGCATGACCATACAGGTTTCGTCTGTTGTTAAAAACGTTGGCCGTGTGATGTTTGAATTCTCGTTTAGAAAAGGGAGTCATATCTGCCATCTTTGGTACCAAATTCCGTATACACTAGATAACGAAGATACAACAACAAATACATACTAGAGATTGTAATTTGTCATCACTGACAAATTAAGGTGATCCGATTTTTTTTTTTAATCAATGATTCGAGGTCTGATCGCAATAGGCAACACCATACAGGTTTCATCTGTGTTTAGAGACATTGGTTGTGTGATGTTTGGATTCTCATTTAGAAAAGGGAGTCAAATCTGTCATCTTTGGTTCCAAATTCTGTATACACTAGATAACGGAGATACAGCAACAAATATATAATTTAGGCATGACCATACAGGTTTCATCTGTGTTTAGGGACATTCGCCGTGTGATATTCGGAATCTCATTTAGAAAAGCGAGTCAGATCTGCCATCTTTGGTACCATATTCCGTATAACACGTCATAATAAAGAGACAGAATGAAGTATATTTGACCACTGACCTCACTTTGCACAGCCAGGATGGCATCTAAGCAAAATGTGGTTATTTTGTAAAATGATTGTTGTAACATGGTCTTTGCGTGTGCAAAATATGGAAGAGACAGGACATGTATTCACTAAGATACAGAATGAAACATTTATGACCTTTGACCCTAATTTACATACCCAAGATGGTGTCTGATCAAGAAGTTGTTATTTTATGAAATAATGTACGTGACATGAACTAAACATGTGCAAAATTTGAGGGTGATAGATGCTGTTTTTCTTGAGTTATTGCAAAGAAAGTTGCAGAAAGAAAAGAAACATCTCAATACATTGAAGATAAGCTTTAAATTCAACCACGTTTTTTAACGTGATCCCGACATCGTATGAAAAAAACGAAGGGTAAAATACAATAGCCCAAAGTCTCAGCTACAACATATTAAGATCTGGGAGAAATTCACCGAAGCATAAGTGAGCTATTGCTCGAAAAAGATTGTCATAGCTTCATTCGCAGAAAAACTGCACTCCCATAGAGATAACACGTCATAATGAAGATACAGAAAGAATATAATATGACCTTTGACCCTACCTTGCACAGACATGATGGCATCTGAGCAAAAAGTGGTTATTTTGTGAAATGATTCTTGTAACATGGTCTTTGTGTGTGCAAAATATGGGAGAGATAGGACATGTATTCACCAAGATACAGGATAAAACATTTATGACCTTTGACCCTAATTTACATACCCAAGATGGTGTCCGATCAAGTAATTGTTATTTTATGAAATAATGTACGTGACATGAACAAAACATGTGCAAAATATGGGATTAATAGCCATTGTTGTTGTTCATCTATTGCACAGAAAGTAGTAGAAAGAAAGAAAAATAAAGAAAAAATTATGTTATTTTTATAGAAATTTGAAGGAGAAGCATGAAAAAATCAGAAAAAGATAAAGTTAGGAAAGGAGATTAAGACTAACTAAAGAAAAAAAGGAAAAAAGTGTTCAAAAAAAAAACTGGCAGGGGTGAGCATCGAACCAGGGACCTTAGGATTACGAGTCGGATGCGCTATGCAATGACCTATTTCATGCTCCATAGGCCCTGTGTATTAAGCAAAATGACGCTGCATCGAAGCCACATGCAATTTTTCAACCAAGTTTTTCGATGTGATACCAACGTTGTATGAAAAAATGGAGGGCACATTAACGATAGCCCAAAGTCTCAGCTACAACATACTAAAATCTGGGAGAAATTCACCGAAGCATAAGTGAGCTAGTGCTCGAAAAAGAGAGTCATGTCAGTTTTCACTGCCAGAAAAACTGCACTCCCATAGAGATAACACGTAAACTGGTGAAATTTTACAAGGATACTTTCAATCCATTTTTACGAGGTGATGACGTTATCCAATCAAAATGTTGTTATCACATTGATGAAAGAACATTTCATAAGCTACAACATACTGAAATCTGGGTGAAAATTGGCGAAATTTAAGTGAGATACGCTCGAGTGAATTTGAAATTTGATGACGTCATTTTGAAAATTTACTTTGTTTACTTTATTAAGAAATTTGATATCTTTTAATCATTTTTTCAGTATCGCCAACCCATGAAATGACATGTACAACTCATCAGCTTTTAGAATATGTCAAGAAAATGGGGGGTCATCGTCCATCCTGACGAGTAAAATCCGATTTAAAATTGGCGGTTTTTTGGCATAGTTGCACTGTGTATCCCCATTGACGCACGCGCGGAATTTTGAATTTGACGGGCCCGTATGATGTCATATTGAGTCGGATCGACTTGAAACTTGATAGAAATATTCCTTGACATTGTGGACATCCGATCCGTGTGAAAAAACTGAAAATTTCTATTGCATATGAGCTGTGCGTGCCGTATATGCGCGCGCGCGTACGCGTCCGTCCGATTTTTTCAATTTTTCAAAAAATGCTCTAAATGGTCTGAAACGTGTGCAAAAAAAATTTGAGCTCGATTTGAGCATACAAATATTTCAACGCGCGCGTACGCGCACGTACCAAGAGAAAATGTGAATTTTGAGAATATGAGTAGAATGCGCATAACTTGAAATAAATGTGACGTGAATTTCATTGAAAAACTTCATTCCATTAATGAGATATGATTGAGAATGTGTTTTCATATAATGACGTCATAGTGACGTCACGGTCGACTGATCACTTTGATTTTAGTTCGATTGCCGTCTTTGGGACACGATACATACATGGTATAAGTTTGAACTTGATAGGCATAGTACTTTCTGAGCTAACCTCTGCACAACTTTTGGGGAGAAATAAAGAAAGAAGAAGAAGACTAGAGATTGTAATTTGTCATTACTGACAAATTAAGGTGATCCGATTTTTTTTTTCATCAATGATTCGAGTCCTGATCGCAATAGGCACGACCATACAGGTTTCGTCTGTTGTTAAAAACGTTGGCCGTGTGATGTTTGAATTCTCGTTTAGAAAAGGGAGTCATATCTGCCATCTTTGGTACCAAATTCCGTATACACTAGATAACGAAGATACAACAACAAATACATATGACCTTTGACCCACCTTTACACTCCCAAGATGGCATCTGAGGAAAAAGTGGTTATTTTGTGAAATGATTCTTGCGACATCGTCTATACGTGTGCAAAATATGGAAAAGATAGGACAGGTATTCGCCAAGATACAAGATGAAACATTTATGACCTTTGACCCTAATTTACATACCCAAGATGTTGTCCGATCAAGTAGTTGTTATTTTATGAAATAATATACGTGACATGAACTAAACATGTGCAGAATATGGGGGTGATAGGGCGTGTTTTTCTTGAGTTATTGCAAAGAAAGTTGCAGAAAGAAAGAAATATCTCAATACATAGAAGATAAGCTTTAATTTCAACCAAGTTTTTTATCGTGATCCCGACATCGTATGAAAAAACAAAATGAAAGTTAACGATAGCGCAAAGTCTCAGCTACAACATATTAAAATCTAGGAGAAATTCACCGAAGGATAAGTGAGCTAGTGCTCGATAAAGACAATCATGTCAATTTTCACATTAAAAAATATTCCCTCCCATAGAGATAACACGTCATTACGAAGATACAAAAAGAAGTACATATGACCTTTGACCTCAATTTGCACAGACAAGATGGCATCTGAGTAAAAAGTGGTTATTTTGTGAAATGATCCTTGTAACATGGTCTTTGCGTTTGCAAAATATGGGAAAGATAGGACATGTATTCACTAAGATACAGGCTGAAACACTTATGACCTTTGACCCTAATTTACATACCCAAGATGGTGTCCGATCAAGTAGTTGTTATTTTATGAAATAATGTACGTGACATGAACTAAACATGTGCAAAATATAGAAGTGATAGGGCGTGTTTTTCTTGAGTTATTGCAAAGAAAGTTGCAGAAAGAAAGAAATATCTCAATACATCGAAGATAAGCCTGAATTTCAACCAAAATTTTTGACGTGATCCCGACATCGTATGAAAAAACGAAGGGCACATTTACGGTAGCGTAAAGTCTCAGCTACAACATATCAAAATCTGGGAGAAATTTACCGAAGGGTAAGTGAGCTAGTGCTCAATAAAGATAGTCATGTCAATTTTCATTTCCACAAAAACTGCACTCCCATAGAGATAACACGTAAACTGGTCAAATTTGACAAGGTTACTTTCAATCCATTTTTACGAGGTGATACCGTTATCCAATCAAAATTTTGTAATTTTATGTTTGAAAGAACATTAAATAATCTACAATATACTGAAATCTGGGTGAAAATTGACAAAGGACTAGTGAGATACGCTCGAATGAACTTGATATTTGATGACGTCATTTTGAAAATTTACTTTTTTTACTTTATTAAGAAATTTGCTATCTTTTGATCATTTTGTCAGCATTGCCACCCCATGAAATGACATGTACAACTCATCAGGTTTTAAAATATGTAAAGAAAATGGGGGGTCACCGTCCATCCTGACGAGTAAAATCGAATTTAAAATTAGCAGTTTTTTGGCATAGTTGCACTGTATATCGCCATTGACGCGCGCGCGGAATTTCAACTTTGACGGGCCCGTATGACGTCATATTGAGTCGCATTGATTTGAAACTTGGTATAAATATTCCTTGACATTTCAGACAGCCGATAAGTGTGAAAAAACGGGAAATTTCTATTGCATATGAGCTGTGCGTGCGTATATGTGCGCGCGCGTACGCGTCCGTTCAATTTTTTCAATTTTTCAAAAAATGCTCCAAATGACCTGAAACGTGTGCAAAAAAAATTTGAGCTCGATTGGAGCATGTCAACATTTTAACGCGCGCGTACGCGCACGGTTTGAGTGTAAACTGAAATGTGAGAAAATGTGTAGAATACGCTTGATTTGAACTATATGTGACGTAAATTTCATGGAAAAATTCCTTTCCATTAATGAGATATTAATGAAAATGTGTTTTCATATAATGACGTCATAGTGACGTCACGGTCCATTGATCACAATGATTTTACAAAATCTGTCGTCTTTGTGACATGATACATATATGGTATAATTTTCAAATTGATAGGCAGAGGACTTTCTGAGTTAATCTCTGCACAACTTTTGTCCAGAAATAAAGAATCAGTACAGATACAATAGGTGATCCGAAGGATACTCGGATCACCTAACTAGAGATTGTAATTTGTCATCACTGACAAATTAAGGTGATCCGATTTTTTTTAATCAATGATTCGAGTCCTGATCGCAATAGGCATGACCATACAAGTTTCATCTGTGTTTAGAGACATTGGTCGTGTGATGTTTGCATTCTCATTTAGAAAAGGGAGTCATATCTGCCATCTTTGGTACCAAATTCTGTATACACTGAATAACGAAGATACAGCAATGAATACATATGACCTTTGACCCACCTTTGCACTCCCAGATTGCATCTGATGAAATAGTGGTTATTTTGTGAAATGATTCTCGCGACATCGTCTATACGTGTGAAAAATAAGGGAAAGATAGGACAGGTATTCACTCAGATACAAGATGAAACATTTATGACCTTTGACCCTAATTTACATACCCAAGATGTTGTCCGATCTAGTAGTTGTTATTTTATGAAATAATGTACGAGACATGAACTAAACATGTGCAAAATATGGGGGTGATAGGGCGTGTTTTTCTTGAGTTATTGCAAAGAAAGTTGCAGAAAGAAAGAAATATCTCAATACATAGAAGATAAGCTTTAAATTCAACCAATTTTTTATCGTAATCCCGACATCGTATGAAAAAACGAAGGCAACAAAACGATAGCGCAAAGTCTCAGCTACAACATATTAAAATCTGGGAGAAATTCACGGAAGGGTAAGTGAGCTAGTGCTCGATAAAGACAATCATGTCAATTTTCATATTAAAGAAAATTCCCTCCCATAGAGATAACACGTCATCACGAAGATACAAAAAGAAGTACATATAACCTTTGACCTCAATTTGCACAGACAAGATGGCATCTGAGTAAAAAGTAGTTATTTTGTGAAATGATCCTTGTAACATGGTCTTTGCATGTGCAAAATATGGGACAGATAGGACATGTATTTACTAAGATACAGGATGAAACACTTATGACCTTTGACCCTAATTTACATACCCAAGATGGTGTCTGATCAAGTAGTTGTTATTTTATGAAATAATTCACGTGACATGAACTAAACATGTGCAAAATATAGAAGTGATAGAGGCTGTTTTTCTTGAGTTATTGCAAAGAAAGTTGCAGAAAGAAAGAAATATCTCAATACATCGAAGATAAGCCTGAATTTCAACCCAATTTTTTGACGTGATTCTGACATCGTATGAAAAAACAAAGGGCACACTTACGGTAGCGTAAAGTCTCAGCTACAACATATTAAAATCTGGGAGAAATTTACCGAAGCTTAAGTGAGCTAGTGCTCGATAAAGATAGTCATGTCAATTTTCATTTCCAGAAAAACTGCACTCCCATAGAGATAACACGTAAACTGGTCAAATTTGACAAGATTACTTTCAATCCATTTTTACGAGGTGATACCGTTATCCAATCAAATTATTGTAATTTCATGTTTCAAAGAACATTAAATAAGCTACCTCATACTGAAATCTGGGTGAAAATTGACAAAGGACTAGTGAGATACGCTCGAATGAACTTGAAATTTGATGACGTCATTTTGAAAATTTACTTTTTTTACTTTATTAAGAAATTTGATATCTTTTAATCATTTTGTCAGCATTGCCACCCCATGAAATGACATGTACAACTCATCAGCTTTCAAAATATGTACAGAAAATGGGGGGTCACCGTCCATCCTGACGAGTAAAATCGGATTTAAGATTGTCATTTTTTTGGCATAGTTGCACTGTATATCGCCATTGACGCGCGCGCGGAATTTCAACTTTGACGGCCCCGTATGACGTCATATTGAGTCGGATTGACTTGAAACTTGGTAGACATATTCCTTGACATTTCAGGCAGCCGATAAGTGTGAAAAAACGGGAAATTTCTATTGCATATGAGCTGTGCGTGCGTATATGAGCGCGCGCGTACGCGTCCGTCCAAATTTTTCAATTTTTCAAAAAATGCTCCAAATGGTCTGAAACGTGTGCAAAAAAAAATTTGAGCTCGATTTGAGCATACAAATATTTCAACGCGCGCGTACGCGCACGTTTTAAGGTATAGATGAATTTTGAGAATATGAGTAGAATGCACCTGACCTGAAATATATGTGACGTAAATTTCATTGAAAAAATCCATTCCATTAATGAGATATGATTGAGAATGTGTTTTCATATAATGACGTCATAGTGACGTCACGGTCGACTGATCACCATGATTTTAGTTCGATTGCCGTCTTTGGGAGACGATACATATATGGTATAAGTTTGACATTGAAAGGCAATGCACTTTCTGAGCTAACCTCTGCACAAATTTTGTCCAGAAACAAAGAAAGAAAGATTCCGTACAGATACAGAAGGTGATCCGAGAGGATACTCGGATCACCTAAAGAAGAAGAAAGAATCCGTACAGATACAATAGGTGATCCGAGAGGATACTCGGATCACCTAACTAGAGATTGTAATTTGTCATCACTGACAAATTAAGGTGATCCGATTTTTTTTTTAATCAATGATTCGAGTCCTGATCGTAATAGGCATGACAATACAAGTTTCATCTGTGTTTAGAGACATTGGCCGTGTGAGGTTTGGATTCTCATTTAGAAAAGGGAGTCATATCTGCCATCTTTGGTACCAATTCTGTATACACTGAATAACGAAGATACAGCAACGAATACATATGACCTTTGACCCACCTTTACACTCCCAAGATGGCATCTGAGGAAAAAGTGGTTATTTTGTGAAATGATTCTTGCGACATCGTCTATATTCGTGTGCAAAATATGGCAAAGATAGGACAGGTATTCACCAAGATGCAAAATGCAAAGTCTTAGGTACAACATAAAATCTGGGAGAAATTCACCGAAGGGTAAGTGAGAGCTAGTGCTCGATAAAGAAAAACATGTCGATTTTCACATTAAAAAAAAATCCCTCCCATAGAGATAACACGTCATAACGAAAATACAGAAAGAAGTACATATGACCTTTGACCTCACTTTGCACACCCAAGATGGCGTCTGAGCAAAAAGTGGTTATTTTGTGAAATGATCCTTGTTACATGGTCTTTGTGTGTGCAAAATATGGGAAAGATAAGACATGTATTCACCAAGATACAGGATGAAACATTTATGACCTTTGACCCTAATTTACATACCCAAGATGGTGTCTGATCAAGTACTTGTTATTTTATGAAATAATGTACGTGACATGAACTAAACATGTGCAAAATATGGGATTGATAGCCATTGTTGTTGTTCATCTATTGCACAGAAAGTAGTAGAAAGAAAGAAAAATAAAGAAAAAAATATGTTATTTTATAGAAATTTGAAGGAGAAGCATAAAAAAAATCAGAAAAAGATAAAGTTAGGAAGGGAGATTAAGACTAACTAAAGAAAAAGAAGAAAAAAAGTGTTTAAAAAAATGAAAAAAAAACATTGGCAGGGGTGAGCCTCGAACCAGGGACCTTAGGATTACGAGTCGGATGCGCTATGCAATGACCTATTTCATGCTCCATAGGCCCTGTGTATTAAGCAAAATGACGCTGCATCGAAGCCACGTGCCATTTTCAACCAAGTTTTTCGACGTGATGCCGACGTCGTATGAAAAAATGAAGGGCACACTTACGATAGCCCAAAGTCTCAGCTACAACATACTAAAATCTGGGAAAAATTCACCGAAGCAAAAGTGAGCTAGTGCTCGAAAAAGAGAGTCATGTCAATTTTCACTGCCAGAAAAACTGCTCTCCCATAGAGATAACACGTAAACTGGTCAAATTCTACAAGGATACATTCAATCCATTTTTACGAGGCGATGACGTCATCCAATCAAAATGTTGTTTTTACATTAATGAAAGAACATTTCATAAGCTACAACATACTGAAATATGGGAGAAAATTGGCAGAGGATAAGTGAGATACGCTCGAGTAAACTTGTAATTTGATGACGTCATTTTGAAAATTTACTTTTTTTACTTTATTAAGAAATTTGATATCTTTTAATCATTTTGTCAGCATTGCCTACCCATGAAATGACATGTACAACTCATCAGCTTTCAATATATGTAAAGAAAATGGGGGGTCACCGTCCATCCTGACGAGTAAAATCGGATTTAAAATTGGCAGTTTTTTGGCATAGTTGCACTGTATATCGCCATTGACGCGCGCGCGGAATTTCAACTTTGACGGCCCCGTATGACGTCATATTGAGTCGGATTGACTTGAAACGTGGTATAAATATTCCTTGACATTTCAGACATGCGATCAAAGTGAAAAAACTGGAAATTTCAATTGCATATGAGCTGTGCGTGCGTATATGCGCGCGCGCGTACGCGTCCGTCCGATTTTTTCAATTTTTCAAAAAATGCTCCAAATGGTCTGAAACGTGTGCAAAAAAATTTTGAGCTCGATTGGAGCATACAAATATTTCAACGCGCGCGTACGCGCACGTTTTAAGAGAAAATATGAATTTTGAGAACATGAGTAGAATGCGCATAACTTTAAATATATGTGACGTAAATTTCATTGAAAAATTCTATTTCATTAATGAGATATGATTGAGAATGTGTTTTCATATAATGACGTCATAGTGACGTCACGGTCGACTGATCACAATGATACATTAGATTTGCCGTCTTTGGGACATGATGCATACATGATATAATTTTGAAATTGACAGGCAGCGGACTTTCTGAGCTAACCTCTGCACAACTTTTGAGGAGAAATAAAGAAGAAGAAGAAGAACGAGAGATTGTAATTTGTCATCACTGACAAATTAAGGTGATCCGATTTTTTTTTAATCAATGATTCGAGTCCTGATCGCAATAGGCATGACCATGCAGGTTTCACCTGTGTTCAGAGACATTGGCCGTGTGATGTTTGGATTTTCATTGAGAAAATCGAGTAAATATCTGCCATCTTTGTTACCAAATTCTGTATAATACACTTTAACGAAGATACAGCAACAAGTCCATATGACCTTTCACCTACCTTTACACTCCCAAGATGGCATCTGAGAAAAAAGTAGTTATTTTGTAAAATGATTCTTGCGACATCGTCTATACGTGTGCAAAATATGGGAAAGATAAGACATGTATTCACCAAGATACAGGATGAAATATTTATGACCTTTGACCCTACTTTACATACCCAAGATGGTGTCTGATCAAGCAGTTGTTATTTCATGAAATAATTTACGTGACATGAACTAAACATGTGGAAAACATGGGGGTGATAGGGTATTTCTTTTATTAGTTATTGCAAAGAAGGTTGCAGAAAGAAAGAAATATCTCAATACATCGAAGATAAGCTTTAATTTCAACCAAGATTTTTAACGTGATTCTGACATTGTATGAAAAAATGAAGGGCTTATAACGATAGCGCAAAGTCTCAGCTAAGACATATTACAATCTGCGAGAAATTCACCGAAGGGTAAGTGAGCTAGTGCTCGATAAGGACAATCATGTCAATTTTCATATTAAAAAAAATCCCTCCCATAGAGATAACAGGTCATAACGAAGATACAGAAAGAAGTACATATGACATTTGATCCCAATTTGCACAGACAAGATGGCATCTGAGCAAAAAGTGGTTATTTTGTGAAATGATCCTTGTAACATGGTCTTTACGTGTGCAAGATATGAGAAAGATAGGACATGTATTCACCAAGATACAGGATGAAACATTTATGACCTTTGACCCTAATTTACATACCCAAGATGGTGTCTGATCAAGTAGTTGTTATTTTATGAAATAATGTTCGTGACATGAACTAAACATGTGCCAAATATGGGGGTGATAGAGGCTGTTTTTCTTGGGTTATTGCAAAGAAAGTTGCAGAAAGAAAGAAATGTGAAAATATAACATCGAAGATAAGCTTTCATTTCCACCAAGTTTTTTGACGTGATACTGACGTATGAAAAACTGGAGGGCACACTCACGATAGCCCAGAGTCTCAGCTACAACATATTAAAATCTTGGAGAAATTCACCGAAGGTTAAGTGAGCTAGGGCTCGATAAAGACAATCACGTCAATTTTCACATCTAGAAAAATTCTCTCCAATAGAGATAACACATCATAACGAAGACACAGAAAGATGTACATATGACCTTTGACCCCAATTTGCACAGGCAAGATGGCATCTGAGCAAAATGTACTTATTTTGTGAAATGATTCTTGTAACATGGTCTTTACGTGTGCAAAATATGGGAAAGATAGGACATGTATTCACCAAGATACAGGATGAAACATTCATGACCTTTGACCCTAATTTACATACCCAAGATGGTGTCCGATCAAGTAGTTGTTATTTTATGAAATAATGCACGTGACATGAACTAAACATGTGCAAAATATGGAAGTGATAGAGGCTGTTTTTCTTGAGTTATTGCAAAGAAAGTTGAAGAAAGAAGGAAATATCTCAATACATCGAAGATAAACTTGAATTTCAACCAAAATTTTTGACATGATCCCGACATCGTACGAAAAAACAACGGCCACACTCACGGTAGCGTAAGGTCTCAGCTATAACATATTAAAATCTGGGAGAAATTTACCGAAGGGTAAGTGAGTTAGTGCTCGATAAAGATAGTCATGTCAATTTTCATTTCCAGAAAAACTGCACTCCCATAGAGATAACACGTAAACTCGTCGAATTGGAAAAGATTGCATTCAATCCATTTTTACGAGGGGATACCATCATCCAATCAAATTTTTGTAAGGTATTAATGAAAGATCATTTAATAAGCTACAACATAATGAAATCTGGGTGAAAATTGACAAAGGATTAGTGAGATACGCTCGAATGAACTTGAAATTTGATGACGTCATTTTGAAAATTTACTTTTTACTTTATCAAGAAATTTGATATCCTTTAATCATTTTGCCAGCATTGCCACCCCATGAAATGACATGTACAACTCATCAGCTTTCGAAATATGTAAAGAAAATGGGGGGTCACCGTCCATCCTGACGAGTAAAATCCGATTTAAAATTGGCGGGTTTTTGGTATAGTTGCACTGTATATCGCCATTGACGCGCGCGCGGAATTTCAACTTTGACGGGCCCGTATGACGTCATATTGAGTCGGAGTGACTTGCAACTTGGTAGAAATATTCCTTGACATTTCATACATTCGATCCGTGTGGAAAAACGGGAAATTTCTATTGTATATGAGCTGTGCGTGCGTATATGTGCGCGCGCGTACGCGTCCGTCGATTTTTTTTGAAACACTTTAAATGACCTGAAACGTATGCAAAACAATTTTGAGCTTGATTGGAGCATGTTAAAATTTCAACGCGCGCGTACGCGCTCGTTTACTATGAACATGAGTACATTTTATGAAATATATCAATAGAACTTGACTTGAACTATATGATATGTAAATTTCATTGACAAATTCTATTCCGTTAATGAGATATATATGTAAAGGTGATTTCAGATAATGACGTCATAATGACGTCACGGTTGACTGATCACAATGATGCACTAGATCTGTCGTCCTTATGACACGATACATACATGGTATAAGTTTGAATGTGATAGGCGAAGGACTTTTTGAGTTAACCTCTGCACAACATTTGAGGAGATATAAAGAAAGAATCAGTACAGATACATAAGGTGATCCGAGAGGATACTCGGATCACCTAACAAAGAATCCGTACAGATACAGAAGGTGATCCGAGAGGATACTCGGATCACCTAACTAGAGATTGTAATTTGTCATCACTGACAAATTAAGGTGATCCGATTTTTTTTTAATCAATGATTCGAGTCCTGATCGTAATAGGCATGACAATACAAGTTTCATCTGTGTTTAGAGACATTGGCCGTGTGAGGTTTGGATTCTCATTTAGAAAAGGGAGTCATATCTGCCATCTTTGGTACCAATTCTGTATACACTGAATAACGAAGATACAGCAACGAATACATATGACCTTTGACCCACCTTTACACTCCCAAGATGGCATCTGAGGAAAAAGTGGTTATTTTGTGAAATGATTCTTGCGACATCGTCTATATTCGTGTGCAAAATATGGCAAAGATAGGACAGGTATTCACCAAGATGCAAAATGCAAAGTCTTAGGTACAACATAAAATCTGGGAGAAATTCACCGAAGGGTAAGTGAGAGCTAGTGCTCGATAAAGAAAAGCATGTCGATTTTCACATTAAAAAAAATCCCTCCCATAGAGATAACACGTCATAACGAAAATACAGAAAGAAGTACATATGACCTTTGACCTCACTTTGCACACCCAAGATGGCGTCTGAGCAAAAAGTGGTTATTTTGTGAAATGATCCTTGTTACATGGTCTTTGTGTGTGCAAAATATGGGAAAGATAGGACATGTATTCACCAAGATACAGGATGAAACATTTATGACCTTTGACCCTAATTTACATACCCAAGATGGTGTCTGATCAAGTAGTTGTTATTTTATGAAATAATGTACGTGACATGAACTAAACATGTGCAAAATATGGGATTGATAGCCATTGTTGTTCATCTATTGCACAGAAAGTAGTAGAAAGAAAGAAAAATAAAGAAAAAAATATGTTATTTTATAGAAATTTGAAGGAGAAGCATAAAAAAATCAGAAAAAGATAAAGTTAGGAAGGGAGATTAAGAATAACTAAAGAAAAAGAAGAAAAAAAGTGTTTAAAAAAATGAAAAAAAAAATTGGCAGGGGTGAGCCTCGAACCAGGGACCTTAGGATTACGAGTCGGATGCGCTATGCAATGACCTATTTCATGCTCCATAGGCCCTGTGTATTAAGCAAAATGACGCTGCATCGAAGCCACGTGCCATTTTCAACCAAGTTTTTCGACGTGATGCCGACGTCGTATGAAAAAATGAAGGGCACATTTACGATAGCCCAAAGTCTCAGCTACAACATACTAAAATCTGGGAAAAATTCACCGAAGCAAAAGTGAGCTAGTGCTCGAAAAAGAGAGTCATGTCAATTTTCACTGCCAGAAAAACTGCTCTCCCATAGAGATAACACGTAAACTGGTCAAATTCTACAAGGATACATTCAATCCATTTTTACGAGGCGATGACGTCATCCAATCAAAATGTTGTTTTTACATTAATGAAAGAACATTTCATAAGCTACAACATACTGAAATATGGGAGAAAATTGGCAGAGGATAAGTGAGATACGCTCGAGTAAACTTGTAATTTGATGACGTCATTTTGAAAATTTACTTTTTTTACTTTATTAAGAAATTTGATATCTTTTAATCATTTTGTCAGCATTGCCTACCCATGAAATGACATGTACAACTCATCAGCTTTCAATATATGTAAAGAAAATGGGGGGTCACCGTCCATCCTGACGAGTAAAATCGGATTTAAAATTGGCAGTTTTTTGGCATAGTTGCACTGTATATCGCCATTGACGCGCGCGCGGAATTTCAACTTTGACGGCCCCGTATGACGTCATATTGAGTCGGATTGACTTGAAACGTGGTATAAATATTCCTTGACATTTCAGACATGCGATCAAAGTGAAAAAACTGGAAATTTCAATTGCATATGAGCTGTGCGTGCGTATATGCGCGCGCGCGTACGCGTCCGTCCGATTTTTTCAATTTTTCAAAAAATGCTCCAAATGGTCTGAAACGTGTGCAAAAAAATTTTGAGCTCGATTGGAGCATACAAATATTTCAACGCGCGCGTACGCGCACGTTTTAAGAGAAAATATGAATTTTTAGAACATGAGTAGAATGCGCATAACTTTAAATATATGTGACGTAAATTTCATTGAAAAATTCTATTTCATTAATGAGATATGATTGAGAATGTGTTTTCATATAATGACGTCATAGTGACGTCACGGTCGACTGATCACAATGATACATTAGATTTGCCGTCTTTGGGACATGATGCATACATGATATAATTTTGAAATTGACAGGCAGCGGACTTTCTGAGCTAACCTCTGCACAACTTTTGAGGAGAAATAAAGAAGAAGAAGAAGAAAAACGAGAGATTGTAATTTGTCATCACTGACAAATTAAGGTGATCCGATTTTTTTTAATCAATGATTCGAGTCCTGATCGCAATAGGCATGACCATGCAAGTTTCATCTGTGTTTAGAGACATTGGCCGTGTGATGTTTGGATTCTCATTTAGCAAAGGGTGTCATATCTGCCATGTTTGGTACCAAATTTTATACACTATAACGAACAAACAGCAACAAGTACATATGACCTTTGACCCACCTTTGCACTCCCAAGATGGCATCTGATGAAATAGTGGTTGTAATTTGTCATTACTGACTAATTAAGGTGATTCGATTTTTTTTTTAATCAATGATTCGAGTCCTGATCGCAATAGGTATGACCAAACAGGTTTCATCTGTGTTTAGAGACATTGGCCGTGTGATGTTTGGATTCTCATTTTGAAAAGTGAGTCATGTCTGCCACCTTTGGTGCTGATTCTGTATACACTAGATAACGATGATACAGCAACAAATACATATGATCTTTGACCCACCTTTACACTCCCAAAATGGCATCTGAGGAAAAGGGGGTTATTTTGTGAAATGATTCTCGCGACATCGTCTATACGTGTGCAAAATATGGGAAAGATAGAACAGGTATTCACCAAGATACAAGATGAAACATTTATGACCTTTGACCCTAATTTACATAACCAAGATGGTGTCCGATCAAGTAGTTGTTACCTTATAAACTAATGTACGTGACATGAACAAAACATGTGCAAAATATGGGGGTACTAGGGAATGTCTTTCATGTGTTATTGCAAAGAAATTAGCAAAAAGAAAGAAATATGAAAATACATCGAAGCTAAGCTTTCATTTAAGAGAAGTTTGTCGATGTGATTTCGACGTCGTTTGAAAAAACGGAGGAAACATTGCCGATAGCGCAAAGTCTCAGCTACAATTCATATTAAAATCTGGGAGAAATTCACCGTAGGATAAGTGAGATAGTGCTCGATAAAGACATTCATGTTAATTTTCTTTTCAAGAAAAACTGCACGCCTATAGAGATAACTCGCAAATGGGTCAAATTTTACAAGGTTACCTTCAATCTATTTTTACGAGGTGAAGACTTCATCAAGCGAAAAATTTGATTGATTAAAACTTATAGAGCATTAAATAAACTACAGCATACTGAAATCTGGGTGAAAATTGGCCAAGGATAAGTGAGATACGCTCGAGTAAACTTGAAATTTGATGACGTCATTTTGAAAATTTACTTTTTTTACTTTATTAAGAAATTTGACATCTGTTAATCATTTTGCCAGCATAGCCATCCCATGAAATGACATGTACAACTCATCAGCTTTCAAAATATGTAAAGTAAATGGGGGGTCATCGTCCATCCTGACGAGTAAAATCGGATTTAAAATTGGTGGTTTTTTGGCATAGTTGCACTGTATATCGCCATTGACGCGCGCGCGGAATTTCAACTTTGACGGGCCCGTATGACGTCATATTGAGTCGGATTGACTTGAAACTTGGTAGAACTATTCCTTGACATTTCATACATTGGATCTGCGTAAAAAAACGGGAAATTTTCATTGTATATGAGCTGTGCGTGCGTATATGTGCGCGCACGTGCGCGTCCGTCAATTTTTTTTGAAATACTTTAAATGACCTGAAACGTGTGCAAAACAATTTTGAGGTTGATTGGAGCATGTTAAAATTTCAACGCGCGCGTACGCGCTCGTTTAATATGAACGTGAGTACATTTTATGAAATATATCAATAGAACTTGACTTGAACTATATGATATATAAATTTCATTGACAAATTCCATTCCGTTAATGAGATATATATGTAAACGTGATTTTAGATAATGACGTCATAATGACGTCACGGTTGACTGATCACAATGATGCATTAGATCTGTCGTCCTTATGACATGATACATACATGGTATGAGTTTGAATGTGATAGGCGAAGGACTTTTTGAGTTAACCTCTGCACAACATTTGAGGAGATATAAAGAAAGAATCAGTACAGATACATAAGGTGATCCGAGAGGATACTCGGATCACCTAATGAAGCTAAGCTTTGATTATTTTAGCCGAGTTTTTCGACGTGTTTTTGACGTCGTATGAAAAAACAGAGGAGCCATTACGATAGCGCAAAGTCTCAGCTACAACATATTAAAATCTGGGAGAAATTCACCAAAGGGTGGGTGAGCTAGTGCTCGATAAAGACAATCATGTCAATTTTCACATCTAGCAAAATTTCCTCCCGTAGAGATAACACGTCATAATGAAGATAAAGAAGGAAGTACATATGACCTTTGATCCCACTTTACACAGACAAGATGGCATCTGAGCAAAAAGTGGTTATTTTGTGAAATGATCCTTGTAACATGGTCTTTACGTGTTCAAAATATGGGAAAGATAGGACCGGTATTCACCAAGATACAGGATGAAACATTTATGACCTTTGACCCTAATTTACATACCCAAGATGGCGTCTGATCAAGTAGTTGTTATTTTATGAAATAACGTACGTGACATGAACTAAGCATGTGCAAAATATGGTGTTGATAGAGTATGCTTTTCTTGAGTTATTGCAAAGAAAGTTGCAGAAAGAAAGAGATATTTCAATACATCGAAGATAAGCTTTAATTTCAACCAAGTTTATTGACGTAATCCCGACATGGTATGAAAAAACAAACGGCACACTTATGATAGCCCAAAGTCTCAGCTACAACATATTGAAATCTGGGAGAAATTCACCGAAGCATAAGTCAGCTAGTGCTCGATAGAAATAGTCATGTCAATTTTCATTTCCAGAAAAACTGCACTCCCATAGAGATAACACGTAAACTGGTCAAATTTGACAAGGTTACTTTCAATCCATTTTTATGAGGTCATGCTGTCATTTAATCAAAATTGTTTTATTACGTAACTGATAGAGCATTTAATAAACTACAGCATACTGAAATCTGGGTGAAAATTGGCCAAGGATAAGTGAGATACGCTCGAGTAAACTTGAAATTTGATGACGTCATTTTGAAAATTTACTTTTTTTACTTTATTAAGAAATTTGACATCTGTTAATCATTTTGCCAGCATAGCCATCCCATGAAATGACATGTACAACTCATCAGCTTTCAAAATATGTAAAGTAAATGGGGGGTCATCGTCCATCCTGACGAGTAAAATCGGATTTAAAATTGGTGGTTTTTTGGCATAGTTGCACTGTATATCGCCATTGACGCGCGCGCGGAATTTCAACTTTGACGGGCCCGTATGACGTCATATTGAGTCGGATTGACTTGAAACTTGGTAGAACTATTCCTTGACATTTCATACATTGGATCTGCGTAAAAAAACGGGAAATTTTCATTGTATATGAGCTGTGCGTGCGTATATGTGCGCGCACGTGCGCGTCCGTCAATTTTTTTTGAAATACTTTAAATGACCTGAAACGTGTGCAAAACAATTTTGAGGTTGATTGGAGCATGTTAAAATTTCAACGCGCGCGTACGCGCTCGTTTAATATGAACGTGAGTACATTTTATGAAATATATCAATAGAACTTGACTTGAACTATATGATATATAAATTTCATTGACAAATTCCATTCCGTTAATGAGATATATATGTAAACGTGATTTTAGATAATGACGTCATAATGACGTCACGGTTGACTGATCACAATGATGCATTAGATCTGTCGTCCTTATGACATGATACATACATGGTATGAGTTTGAATGTGATAGGCGAAGGACTTTTTGAGTTAACCTCTGCACAACATTTGAGGAGATATAAAGAAAGAATCAGTACAGATACATAAGGTGATCCGAGAGGATACTCGGATCACCTAATGAAGCTAAGCTTTGATTATTTTAGCCGAGTTTTTCGACGTGTTTTTGACGTCGTATGAAAAAACAGAGGAGCCATTACGATAGCGCAAAGTCTCAGCTACAACATATTAAAATCTGGGAGAAATTCACCAAAGGGTGGGTGAGCTAGTGCTCGATAAAGACAATCATGTCAATTTTCACATCTAGCAAAATTTCCTCCCGTAGAGATAACACGTCATAATGAAGATAAAGAAGGAAGTACATATGACCTTTGATCCCACTTTACACAGACAAGATGGCATCTGAGCAAAAAGTGGTTATTTTGTGAAATGATCCTTGTAACATGGTCTTTACGTGTTCAAAATATGGGAAAGATAGGACCGGTATTCACCAAGATACAGGATGAAACATTTATGACCTTTGACCCTAATTTACATACCCAAGATGGCGTCTGATCAAGTAGTTGTTATTTTATGAAATAACGTACGTGACATGAACTAAGCATGTGCAAAATATGGTGTTGATAGAGTATGCTTTTCTTGAGTTATTGCAAAGAAAGTTGCAGAAAGAAAGAGATATTTCAATACATCGAAGATAAGCTTTAATTTCAACCAAGTTTATTGACGTAATCCCGACATGGTATGAAAAAACAAACGGCACACTTATGATAGCCCAAAGTCTCAGCTACAACATATTGAAATCTGGGAGAAATTCACCGAAGCATAAGTCAGCTAGTGCTCGATAGAAATAGTCATGTCAATTTTCATTTCCAGAAAAACTGCACTCCCATAGAGATAACACGTAAACTGGTCAAATTTGACAAGGTTACTTTCAATCCATTTTTATGAGGTCATGCTGTCATTTAATCAAAATTGTTTTATTACGTAACTGATAGAGCATTTAATAAACTACAGCATACTGAAATCTGGGTGAAAATTGGCCAAGGATAAGTGAGATACGCTCGAGTAAACTTGAAATTTGATGACGTCATTTTGAAAATTTACTTTTTTTACTTTATTAAGAAATTTGACATCTGTTAATCATTTTGCCAGCATAGCCATCCCATGAAATGACATGTACAACTCATCAGCTTTCAAAATATGTAAAGTAAATGGGGGGTCATCGTCCATCCTGACGAGTAAAATCGGATTTAAAATTGGTGGTTTTTTGGCATAGTTGCACTGTATATCGCCATTGACGCGCGCGCGGAATTTCAACTTTGACGGGCCCGTATGACGTCATATTGAGTCGGATTGACTTGAAACTTGGTAGAACTATTCCTTGACATTTCATACATTGGATCTGCGTAAAAAAACGGGAAATTTTCATTGTATATGAGCTGTGCGTGCGTATATGTGCGCGCACGTGCGCGTCCGTCAATTTTTTTTGAAATACTTTAAATGACCTGAAACGTGTGCAAAACAATTTTGAGGTTGATTGGAGCATGTTAAAATTTCAACGCGCGCGTACGCGCTCGTTTAATATGAACGTGAGTACATTTTATGAAATATATCAATAGAACTTGACTTGAACTATATGATATATAAATTTCATTGACAAATTCCATTCCGTTAATGAGATATATATGTAAACGTGATTTTAGATAATGACGTCATAATGACGTCACGGTTGACTGATCACAATGATGCATTAGATCTGTCGTCCTTATGACATGATACATACATGGTATGAGTTTGAATGTGATAGGCGAAGGACTTTTTGAGTTAACCTCTGCACAACATTTGAGGAGATATAAAGAAAGAATCAGTACAGATACATAAGGTGATCCGAGAGGATACTCGGATCACCTAACTAGAACCGGAATTTGTCAACACTGACAAATTAGGTGATCCGATCTCTTCGAAAATCAATGATTTGAGTCCTGATCCAAATATTCATGATCATACAGGTTTCATCTGTGTTGACGGAACATTGGCCGTGTGATGTTTGGATTCTCATTTAGAAAAGGGAGTGAGACCTGCCATCTTTGGTACCGAATTCCGTATACACTAATGGAAATACAGAATGCAGTATATTTGACCTTTGACCGCACTTTGCACACCCAAGATGGCGTCTAAGCAAAAAGTGATTATTTCATGAAATGATTCTTGTAACATGGTCTTTGCGTGTGCAAAATATGGGAAAGATAGGACATGTATTCACCAAGATACAGGATGAAACATTTATGACCTTTGACCCTAATTTACATAACCAAGATGGTGTCCGATCAAGTAGTTGTTATTTTATGAAATAATGTACGTGACATGTACTAAACATGTGCAAAATATGGGATTGATAGCCATTATTGTTGTTCATCTATTGCACAGAAAGTAGTAGAAAGAAAGAAAAATAAAGAAAAAATTATGTTATTTTATAGAAATTTGAAGGAGAAGCATAAAAAAAGCAGAAAAAGATAAAGTAAGGAAAGGGAGATTAAGATTAACTAAAGAAAAAGAAGAAAAAAGTGTTAAAAAAATTTTAAAAAATATATTGGCAGGAGTGAGCCTCGAACCAGGGACCTTAGGATTACGAGTCGGATGCGCTACGCAATGACCTATTTCATTCTCCATAGGCCCTGTGTATTAAGCAAAATGACGCTGCATCGAAGCCTCGTGCCATTTTCAACCAAGTTTTTCGACGTGATGCCGACATCGTATGAAAAAATGGAGGGCACATTTACGATAGCCCAAAGTCTCAGCTACAACATACTAAAATCTGGGAGAAATTCACCGAAGCATAAGTGAGCTAATGCTCGAAAAAGAGAGTCATGTCAATTTTCACTGCCAGAAAAACTGCTCTCCCATAGAGATAACATGTAAACTGGTCAAATTTGACAAGATGACTTTCAATCCATTTTTACGAGGTGATGCCGTCCTCCAATCAAAATGTTGTAATAATATTGATGAAAGATCATTTAATAAGCTACAACATACTGAAATCTGGGTGTAAATTGGCAAAGGATAAGTGAGATACGCTCGAGTGAACTTGAAATTTGATGACGTCATTTTGAAAATGTACTTTTTTTACTTTATCAAGAAATTTGATATCTTTTAATCATTTTGCCAGCATCGTCAACCCATGAAATAACATGTACAACTCACCAGCTTTTAGAATATGTAAGAAAAATGGGGGGTCACCGTCTATCCTGACGAGTAAAATCGGATTTAAAATTGGCGTTTTTTTGGCATAGTTGCACTGTATATCGCCATTGACGCGCGCGCGGAATTTCAACTTTGACGGGCCCGTATGACGTCATATTGAGTCGGATTGACTTGAAACTTGGTAGAAATATTCTTTGACATTTTAGGCATCCAAGAAGTGTAAAAAAACGGGAAATTTTCATTGCATATGAGCTGTGTGTGCGAATATGTGCGCGCGCGTACGCGTCCGTCCAATTTTTTCAATTTTTCAAAAAATGCTCCAAATGGTCTGAAACGTGTGCAAAAAAAATGTGAGCTCGATTTGAGCAGACAAATATTTCAACGCGCGCGTACGCGCACGTTTTAAGAGAAAATATGAATTTTGAGAATATGAGTAAAATGCGCATAACTTGAAATGTATGTGACGTAAATTTTATTGCAAAATTCTATTCCATTAATGAGATATGAATGAAAATGTGTTTTCATATAATGACGTCATAGTGACGTCACGGTCGACTGATCACTATGATTTTACTTGATCTGTCGTCTTTGGGACATGATACATATATGGTATGAGTTTGACATTGAAAGGCAGTGCACTTTCTGAGCTAACCGCTGCACAAATTTTGGTTAGAAATAAAGGAAAATAAAAAGAAGAACAAAGAACTAGAGATTGTAATTTGTCATCACTGACAAATTAAGGTGATCCGATTTTTTTTTATCAATGATTCGAGTCCTGATCGCAATAGGCATGACCATACAAGTTTCATCTGTGTTTAGAGACATTGGCCGTGTGATGTTTGCATTCTCATTTAGCAAAGGGAGTCATATCTGCCATGTTAGGTACCAAATTCTGTATACACTATAACGAAGAAACAGCAACAAGTACATATGACCTTTGACCCACCTTTGCACTCCTAAGATTGCATCTGATGAAATAGTGGTTATTTTGTGAAATGATTCTCGCGACATCGTCTATACGTGTGAAAAATATGGGAAAGATAGGACAGGTATTCACTAAGATACAAGATGAAACATTTATGACCATTGACCCTAATTTACATACCCAAGATGTTGTCCGATCTAGTAGTTGTTATTTTACGAAATAATGTACGAGCCATGAACTAAACATGCGCAAAATATGGGGGTGATAGGGCGTGTTTTTCTTGAGTTATTGCAAAGAAAGTTGCAGAAAGAAAGAAATATCTCAATACATAGAAGATAAGCTTTAATTTCAACCAAGTTTTTTTATCGTAATTCCGACATCGTATGAAAAAAACGAATGGCACATAACGATAGCGCAAAGTCTCAGCTACAACATATTAAAATCTGGGAGAACTTCACCGAAGGGTAAGTGAGCTAGTGCTCGATAAAGACAATCATGTCAATTTTCACATTTAAAAAAATTCCCTCCCATAGAGATAACACGTCATAACGAAGATACAAAAAGAAGTACATATGACCTTTGACCTCAATTTGCACAGACAAGATGGCATCTGAGTAAAAAGTGGTTATTTTGTGTAATGATCCTTGTAACATGTTCTTTGCGTGTGCAAAATATGGGAAAGATAGGACATGTATTCACTAAGATACAGGGTGAAACACTTATGACCTTTGACCCTAATTTACATACCCAAGATGGTGTCCGATCAAGTAGTTGTTATTTTATGAAATAATTCACGTGACACGAACTAAACATGTGCAAAATATGGAAGTGATAGAGGCCGTTTTTCTTGAGTTATTGCAAAGAAAGTTGCAGAAAGAAAGAAATATCTCAATACATCGAAGATAAGCCTGAATTTCAACCCAATTTTTTGACGTGATTCTGACATCGTATGAAAAAACAAAGGGCACACTTACGGTAGCGTAAAGTCTCAGCTACAACATATTAAAATCTGGGAGAAATTTACCGAAGCTTAAGTGAGCTAATGCTCGATAAAGATAGTAATGTCAATTTTCATTTCCAGAAAAACTGCACTCCCATAGAGATAACACGTAAACTGGTCAAATTTGACAAGATTACTTTCAATCCATTTTTACGAGGTGATACCGTTATCCAATCAAAATTTTGTTATTTTATGTTTGAAAGAACATTAAATAAGCTACATCATACTGAAATCTAGGTGAAAATTGACAAAGGACTAGTGAGATACGCTCGAATGAACTTGAAATTTGATGACGTCATTTTGAAAATTTACTTTTTTTACTTTATTAAGAAATTTGATATCTTTTAATCATTTTGTCAGCATTGCCAACCCATGAAATGACATGTACAACTCATCAGCTTTCAAAATATCTACAGAAAATGGGGGGTCACCGTCCATCCTGACGAGTAAAATCGGATTTAAAATTGGCGGTTTTTTGGCATAGTTGCACTGTATATCGCCATTGACGCGCGCGCGGAATTTCAATTTTGACGGGCCCGTATGACGTCATATTGAGTCGGATTGACTTGAAACTTGGTAGAAATATTCCTTGACATTTCAGACAGCCGATAAGTGTGAAAAAACGGGAAATTTCTATTGCATATGAGCTGTGCGTGCGTATATGTGCGCGCGCGTACGCGTCCGTCCAATTTTTTCAATTTTTCAAAAAATGCTCCAAATGATCTGAAACGTGTGCAAAAAAAATTTGAGCTCGATTTGAGCATGTCAACATTTTAACGCGCGCGTACGCGCACGGTTTGAGTGTAAACTGAAATGTGAGAAAATGTGTAGAATACGCATGATTTGAACTATATGTGACGTAAATTTCATGGAAAAATTCCTTTCCATTAATGAGATATTAATGAAAATGTGTTTTCATATAATGACGTCATAGTGACGTCACGGTCCATTGATCACAATGATTTTACAAAATCTGTCGTCTTTGTGACATGATACATATATGGTATAATTTTGAAATTGATAGGCAGAGGACTTTCTGAGTTAATCTCTGCACAACTTTTGTCCAGAAATAAAGAATCAGTACAGATACAATAGGTGATCCGAAGGATACTCGGATCACCTAATCAGTACAGATACAGAAGGTGATCCGAGAGGATACTCGGATCACCTAACAAAGAATCCGTACAGATACAGAAGGTGATCCGAGAGGATACTCGGATCACCTAAAGAAGAAAGATTCAGTACAGATACAGAAGGTGATCCGAGAGGATACTCGGATCACCTAATTCTCTCCTCATGGTATAACTGCTCATGTGCAAGGTTGAAAAGCAGACGTGGTAATGAAGCTGTAATATCAATCAAGTTAACTTGGCGTGACATCGGAGCAATCAGCGTCACAGGTCATTCAGACAACACAACACACGTGTATCTCTCCCCACCCCACCCTCAAACTCCCCATCCCACCCTCAAGCTCCCCACTCTCCTCCTGCCGGGCTCGTTTATGTCAATTGCAATCTTGTTAGCGCTTTTGATGTCACTTAAGTAGGTTTCGGTGGTCGCCCGTCATAATAAGCCGGTTCACAGTTACCAGACCACGTGCAGATAAAGGTCATTGCATTGCAGACCTTCTCTTGAAATTGACTTGTAACTTTTAACGAAGTTAGAATTGAAAGACTGGGTAGGTTGTCATCATTGTGTTTTTATTATTCACGTATGAACTAGGGGCATATCAAAATGTACAGGTGAATATCTATTCTTTTCAACCAAATTAACAAAAGCCATTCATGCAACGTTTACATGTAAATTTACCACTTTCTGCTTGGCTGTTTTTAACCGCTCTTCTGATTAAAAGACTCGTCCATATTTTGAAAAGTCATTGGAAAGACAAGCAGCAGACAAACAACTAAACATGCGCACACACAATGAGAGACAGAATATACGAACAAACAGGCCGGCACGGACAAGACAGACAGACAGACGGAAAGACACCAAATTAGACAGACAGAGAGTAGAAAAACAGTAGAGACACGGAGGGATAGAAAGGAGATAGAAAGTTGGAAGAGGGAGGGAGACAGAAAGAAAGGAGAATGAACTTTACTCAAGGGGGACGGTTTAGAGGATTTATTTTATGACCATTATAATGTTACACTTTCTCATGACTACTTTGAACTGCTGCTTTAAACGAATGAAAGTTCTGATCTGCAGGCTGCTGGAGAAATCGAATCTCGCCCGTTCTGTTGTCTCAACAAACTTGATAAAGGGGAAATTGGTCTTCAAAAGTCATGCTGCAGGCGAAAAGTGGAAATGCAAACTCGCATTGTGATTGAGTGCGAGTAGTCAGTGGTGTAGAAACTGTGCATGGCATGTCTCCCGTGAGGATGAAGCAGGGATGTTGGAACACCTCCCTGGTTGGAAAGTTTCGTACCTCGTTTTTTTTCTTTTTCTGTGCATTTATGCTTAATGAAGATTAAATGATAACCAACGAAGAAACATACATTCCTCCCTGCTGAAAAAAACAAAACAAAACAAAACTAAACAAAACTAAATTCTAATCAATTCCCTCAAATCAAGGCATTTGACACAGATTTTTTTTTTTTTTTTTTTTTTGCCTCGGTTGGTTTCTTCATAAACCATCGAGAGGGGTCCTAAACCTGTCTGTTTTTTGCTTGCTTTATTTTGTTTTGTCTTGTTTTGGAATACTTGTTGCATGAAGGTTTAGCGCACACTCTCGTATACGGAATGACCCCCCCCCCCCCAAAAAAAAAAAAAAAAAGAAACACACACACAAAAAAAGCAAAACACAAAATCACACACACAATTAAAATTTGTATGCATTCAGGACACTATAGCCCCAACAGTGATCTACTTGTTTCCACCTGGTGTAAATTTGGAGTCAAAAGGGACAGCTTGCTCTGGCTGGGGTTCATCAGATTGACGTCGTGCCAAATAAATCATTCAACTTGTACTGAGAAAGGGAGCCAAAGACCATCATATTATGATTTTGAATTGGGCCATATTTACTTTGCAAGTCCATTGTACGCCGAAATTGACAAGAGCTATTGATATTGCGGAGACCGTAACAGGAAGTTTGAACAATGCTTTCTGTTCCCCATTATATCTCGACGAATGGGAACAAGAGTGCGGCCATGGACGAGGTCGATTATCCATTCACGTTGAATGGAACACTGGTAATTGCCTCCTTTTGACTCTTAACTGTCTTTCAATATGTGGGACTGAGGCATTTGCCATGGACGTTGGCAGAGGGATTTGTTGTTGTAACACAGCTTACTCGTGATGGTCGGCTTATAGAAGTGGTCGGACTACAGTTTGCTCTGTGCTAATTCATAGTGATTTCCTGATGGCGATATCCCTGATTAAAAACAGCTGGATCACGCTATCCAGAATCATGCGTGTACAAGGTGCCTACCCATTCCTATGAATGATAATTGAAAAATATGAAGATCAACACCACTTTGACACTTGCATCGTTATTAATCACTGATTTAACTACTGTATATACAATCACATTACCCATTCACAACCGTGAGTGCGTGTTTTCTGCAATGCCATTGCAATGCTAACAATTATACATTACGTCTTCGTCTTCTTTCTAGCGTAGATAAGGACATGCGCCCCTCTATTTATCAGTTTTAAGGCCTAATGAGCCGTGTTATATCTTGCTGTGTGTTTGCTTTAATGAGACCATGGAGATACCCGTGTCACATAGTAAGGTTATTTCCCTCCTTGCGCTAATACAACACAGTGTTGACGTAAAATAGTATGGTATGTTGCTCAAAGAGACTGGTTGTGTAGGTGTGTTTCTACAAGGCAAACACAATTATGCAAAATCACATCCGATGTTGGCAAACGAATTTTGGGGGAAATAAGATTGGTTATCGTAATTCGCTCACGAATTTGGCTTGTGCCCAGAGGAAAATATGAATACGAGAAACTTTTTTTTTTCCGACTGCCGTTTAAATAGACTTTGAAATTAATAGTTACCTTGATAGGAAACGATGCGATCAAACGACTACAATTTTCTTCAAAACCCAAGACGGTTTAGATTCAGTTGCATTTAAATTCTTTACGAAGTAGAAATAAAGAAGATAATCGTAAAACGTGTACCTCTTCCGAAGAAATATCCCGCTTTGTGTGGGTGCATGGTTTAGTGAACAGCGGGACACAGACTCCTGCACAATTATGAATTTTACAGTTATTCTTTAATCAAAACGCACATTTTTTTAATGGTTCTCTAAAAGTGTTCTTCAAAGGCCAATCTACAGCTCTCTTGCTAAGCTATGATAGATTTGACTGTGGACGTTCTGTCCCTTATGCAGACATATATAGGTAAAAAATTTATTTCACAGAAGAAAGGGACAAATTCAAAAGAAAAAAAATAAATGTGTGGATGATAAAAGAAAGGAACATGGGGCAGTTTGCCTAAATCTGCGCAACTGATCTCCTCTTTTCGTTCCAACATCCATATTTATTTTGTTTTTTAAAAGAAATGTGTGCCTGGAATCATGCCCGGATACATGAAATGGATCTCACTACATACTTTGATTAATTTTGTCGATGTGAGGGCTTATAGGGTGCCAGCGGGAAATGATGAAATATATCGCGCCGAAAGTTAAGTGATCGGAGAACTTGGCTCTGATCAGAGCGTTCTCAGGGGAGGAACGGCGCGCGATTAATTCACGGCGCCACGATATACGTCCGAGATGGAATTGTAGTTTTTAAAGGTGCTCTAACCCTCGTCTTTTACAGCTTCGATGTATAATGACGTCAAGAGAGACGAAATTGAAATAAATCCGCCCTCCACATTCCTAGCAACCCCTTTACACCAGTATCGATGTCCGTGCATGCTATTCTGTCACTCCCCAATGCTCCGTGCCAGAGTAAGCCCCGCGGACTAACACCCTTCTATATACTTCTACTAACTGGTGGCTCCTGATTACTTCCCGCGCTTAGATCGATACGATATACCATGTGATATCGATCCTGTCGATCATGAGATCACGGTACGACATTTCCCCCGTGTCAGTCGGTCAATTAGCAGACTACACTCCAGCTTGCGTGACCACCTGGCGCTATTATTTACACCACGACTTTCAGTTTTGGGATACATGCTTATCTCATACATGTGCATTTGTTACTCCGATGTAATGCGTTTAATACATGGACACAAGTGCAAAGTAACCTTCGCGTGAAACATGTTACTCCCTTTTTGTCGATGGCACTTCTGCTACAATAATTCAGTCATGAATCGGCTTGACAAAAGGCTTTGTCGATGCCGTTATTATACCGATGTAGTGAAATGGATGTAATTGCCATCGTAGTTTATCAGAATTACTGGTAGTGTATTATTCACAAGGTTTGCAGAATTTTACCAAATTTCTTCTGCTATCTTATACTAAAGTCTTCCTCGTCATCAGTAGCGAGGAGATCTGTGACGCTAACGCTAAGACGGGTTGGACAGTGGAAATAGTTGTCTCGCGCATGCGGGTGCAGAACGTTATTTTTTTATTTTTTTTAATTTTTTTTTTTGCCTTTTAACGTCGTTGTATAGAGTCCGAGTCCAAGATTAAAAGTTTGCTATTATGTCTGAGTGAGAGAGAGAAAAAAAAATCTCCTTCTCTGTGTACACCACTGCGTTGTTGTTGTTGTTGTGCTATTCTGTTACTCCGTTTTTTGTTTGTTTTTTTTTTTGTTGATTATCGTCTTTATCATTGTTTCTGTTAATGATTATCGTTATTATCAATATTTTCACTTCAGACGTAGATAGCAACAGTTTATCAGTTTTGTTAATAATGATCACAGGTCATGGTCGACAGATATGGGGTGTTGGTTTTCTGTTTCAAAGCGAAGAAGTAAAATACTTTGTCTGTCATGTGTGAACAGATAGCAAGTCCTCATCTTGGTCCTCATCTAGTATAATTGTACTCTTTAACCACATTCCGACTAATTATGACAGATTAAAAAAAATATACGTGATCAGTCTCGACCCACTTAAACAGAATTTGGATAAATTGTAGTATGTAATGTTTGTAGGAAGTGTTATCATTATAACTCATTCATGAGAGGGGAGCATATAAGGCGAACTCCTGTGGGTCCTCGGTTCTACGTAAGCCCTTGTGTTGGTGCTTTTCAGAACCCTTCATTTTGATGGTAGACAAGAAACATGGATTGCCTTAATTTGGTCAGTAGTAAGTAATTTCACACCCTCATGTATCCTATGATGTCATGAGTATAGCGCATCTTATTGACATCCTATTGACATTCGATGTCAAACAATATGGCAACCATTCCACATAATCAATCATGTTCATCTTCACCTCACATGATAAATATACCACACGTTTTGCTGGTGTGTGTGTGTGGGGGGGGGGGGGTATAGGGTCACCTACAACAGTCCCATTAACCTATATATCGACGTAAGTGTATAACCAATGCCATTTAATCAATAAGTCAAGCTTTGTTGTTTAGATGGTTTTCTGGGGTCTCGCGCAGCTGCAGCTTGTCGATGCGTTAAATTGTTTTAAACGTTGTCTGTGCAAAACCTGTTATGTGTTCCACTGCCCATACTTGAAGAATCAAAGGCCTTTTTCCTGGTGTATTCCGAAAGGATGTATACGCACCGATACTCAACGCAAGTCATACAGAGTTCAACAAGTTCGATCATCTTCTACTATCACGCCACAATACGAGATTTAAAAAGGGCAAAAGTGTACATGTCACGATATTTTTAATTTCATTTTATTTATTTCCCTTCCGACAAACATGCATTTGCTATGATATATGTCATTTACATGTAGTTGTACATGGTTATACAAATTAAGTTCAACATTGTAATGAATTAAATATTGTGAATGGAAGTACAATTATATATCCTATGACTTTAATGACTATAGATATACCGAAACAAAGTTGCTGGAAAGGGAGGGATCTGTTGAAAACAGAACTGGAACTCAAAAACTAAAGCAACCACACTCGACTCAATGTCAGGAGAGTGGCTTTCGGAGTGTCATACTGAAGGGTGAATGATGTTCACTCTACATAGATTGTCGATACTTTTTCAGCTATACGTTTTAATTTTATAACATCCTGTTCGTTGCAGTCCTGCATAGTTGTTCAAGGTGGTAGAAAAGTCTAATCCAAATCAAATTTCGACCTAATCAATGCCACATCCGTGGTGAAGATTGGGAGCTAAGTTAAATTACTGTTATCGCAACAATTTAAGCGCAATTTGAGCGCTTCCCGACAGTAGTTCAATATCTCATCTTCAAGATAAGCACATGATCTTTCCACTGTTGATCACAGCAACGCAAATCAATCAAGCATCACCCTTATGAATCGGTGCCAATATCTGACCTTTTTAGTTAATTATGCATTGTTTGCTCTGAGTCATCAAATTCATTCAGCAGTTTTCCTTTACTTGTGCGGAATTCGGGGCGGGAATATGACTGTCGCATTTAGAAAACAGCAATTATCGCAATAACACTATACTGTAATTACCATGTGATGGGTATACGTCATCAATTCCTCTGTGTCCCAATAGACGGGCCCGTTTACATTTGAATCAACTCAATGACGGAAAGAAAGAGAGCGAGCATCCAACTCATGTACACCTATGCAAACACTATTGCAACAAACCAACAAAAATATAAACCCATGTTTTTATATTGTGAATGCGACAATGTACCATCTTTTGTTGCGTTTGTATAGTTCTCAGGCGCACTCTTCTTGCGTATAGGCAAAATGGTGTGAGAACCCAACATGACCTATTCGCCTGGGAGCAGCGGGGGTTCACCAGCTATCAAGGTGAATTCACCGGCTCGTGCTTAGCACTTTTTTTTCTCTTTTTTCTGTGGGTCGACGATTTTTGCCTCAAATGGAGTTAACATTATTCAGCAGCAAAGTGCCAATTATCCACAAAATTGCGTTTGGATAATCAGCAGGAGACTATATGTGAGTTTGAATTTAACTACTCCATATGCTGTATTTCACAATGTATGCTTACTTTTGAAAAAAAAAAAGTTCCCTGTTATTTTCTCTCACTGGCGAACAAAAGACATATTTCTTCATAATGATTACAATCTGGTCTTTAAGATAATAGTTAGGCATATAATGTTTACAGAGATATTTTGGTCCTATAGAACGAGTGTCTTATGATTGTTATGTCAATGAGAAATAACAGTTTCTGTGCGTTCTATATATTTTCTTCAGATGTTCGTCGTTTTGATTTAGAAAGAGAAATCGAAGAAGACAAATTGCATGTGGAGATGTAGCCGCAATAATAATCAACTCGGACATTGTCACATGCTTTTCGAACCAGGAACCGGCAAGGATTTTTTGATTTTGATGAAGTATTTCATCACTGTATTAGAAATCGAGAAAGTAGTGTTGAATGTGAATGATGCTTTGACAAACGTCCCACCGACATAGATGTAAATTTCTGTCGCATCGCTCCGACGAGCCTAATGAGCCGTTTAGCTGGGTAGTTATGATTGTTGAGATACGTCGCCGGCGTTCCGGGGGAACTCATGCAGAGAGACAGCAGTAGTTACGTTCAGACGGCAGGCCCTAACCTCGAGGTTAGGAAACCTCGAGGTTTAGCTCTTGCCCCCTAACTACGACGTGTGTCCACACGACGAATCTTAACCTCGAGGTTACGAAACCTCGAGGTTAAGCTTCTGCCCCTCGTAACTACGATAGGGTCCCACTCGATGTTAAAACCACAAAACCGGAAGTTTCAGCCCACACTGCTAACAAGGCGTCTATTTATTTTTTAGTCGAACCCTGTCGGACTCGCTTACAGGTACTCTTTTTCTCTGTCATGGTATGCAGAGATAGCACTGCACTGATGACTTTATGCCTTTATGAAGATATTCGTGGAAAACATTTTTTTTTTAGCGTCGGAGAAGAATATAGAATGCAGTAGCGAGTTCGACGTGTTCAGTCTCAGAGATCAAGCGCATGGGAAGAAAGATGATGTTGTGTCGTGCGTCATAGGTTTTTCACGTGTAGTGTATTTGTGGTGTACGTTTGGGAGGTTGACCCGGAAGCAGAGGGAAATTGTGGGGGCTGGAGTTTACGGCGAGGTCACTCTTAACTTCGAGTTCGTTGTGTTTTGTGTCCACACGGTGCTTAACTACGAGTGGGGACCCCCCGCGGCTCGTGGTTAGAGCGCTAACCATAAGATTTCTCGTGGCTCGAAACATCGAGCAAACCTCGAGGTTTGCTAACTACGAGTGCGTCTTCACGGTCCCTAACTACAAGCTCTAACCTCGAAGTTTCCTAACTTCGAGGTTAAGGGCTCCCGTCTGAACGTAACTATTGTCCCTCGGCTTTGCCGCGCCGTTTGATGTTGACTTATTCAATCGCGCCTAATTTCCACGAGGATTTGACTGTATGAATCACACACAGACATTCAATAAATCCATTCTTTTAAAATGACATTCCCAGAAACGAGATTCCTCGATATATTTCTGATAACTGTTCAGTACTCTTCACTCAAAATTATGATATTTTGCACGACTTGCTGAAGTCTTCGTATCATCAATACTATTCACAAATGCAAGGAATGTACGCCGTAGAGTGCCGAGATTCAACAGACACTGGAGGTCCTGTTGTCGTCTGCAAGCGACAAGTGCTGTACGATAATACGAATTTTTGCCGCCAATGCATCTGTCTCCCAATGCCGCCCACTCTACCATCATTTTATCTAGATCTTCACTGCACTACTCTCCGCCCACCTCCGAACGATGCCGTAGCCGACACGGAGTATGATCAGTCTATGTCTTTTCAGTGGAGGTATATCGGCTCTGGCATTCCCCGTGGGACGTTGTGTGAGGGAATTTCAATATAACTCTGTATATCATGTCTGAAGGAAGAGAGAAACTTAATCAAAACGCCTGCGAAGAGTGGATACGATGGGCTATTCCAATAACAGCAAGCCTTTATGCGGGCAATAGAGCTCGGTTGGATGGAAGAAGAAGATGCGATCACTGTGCAGTGAAGGTTTCGCGAGATCTAATAAGATTCCATCTTGAGACGGCCGGAGGAGAGGGGGAAGGGGGAAGTGGGTGGGGAAGGGGGGGGGGAGGTAGCGTGGGCGGCCCAGCATCATTGTATGTCACGTGAAACTTATTACCAATTACCATGGCGATGATTCAGCCTCGAAAAAGCTCAAACGAAAAAGAGAAATCACCCTAATGACACGAAAAAGAGATTTTTTTTTCTTGGTTCATTTGTATTCCCCCCCCCCCCCCCGCAAAACTACAGTGGGAGAAAGCAAACTGCCTGCAGCAGTATGACTGAAAACATTACAACATTCATTCCTCTCACTCTCTCTCACTCTTTAGTGTTTGAATGGATCCTTTTTCCGTTCTTGTGTCCGAGATCTGCATCCAACAAGAGGAGGCGCTGTAGAATGATGCACCTCAGCACGAATACGATGTGACAGGTCGATGATCCTCTTGCTTGACTCTAGTCTTGGTTTAGGGCGCTCCCATTAGCCCGCTGATCTTCCACACTCAGGCGATATCATTGAGTTCATTCCCGAACCTGTCTGAACCTATCTGAAATGTTGCAAAATCGTCTTTCCTGTATTTCCACCATAAAAAATTGAAGTTAAAGGGATGGTATACAGTATTGGTTGAGATGACAATTGGCCTTTTAACTTTTTTGCGAAATACCAAGAAAACACTTATGATATAGTATAGAACATACCATTTTAAGAGGAATTCAAAGTTTATTTGAAGAAAATCGGGTTTGGAATGACTGAAACATCCAAAAACAAAGTAAAACAAAACGATCGTAATAGAGTGTGGGTCCCACACTTTATCAGAATCGCTCTTTTTTGGGGTATATCAGCCATTTCAAAACCAATTTTCATCAAATGAATGTTGAATTCCTCATAGAATTACATGCTCTTTCATATTTCATGAGAGGTTTCTCATTATCTCTAGACCACCAAAAAATGTTAGAAACCTGAAATTAGGTCTCAACCAAAACTAAACCATCCCTTTAAGGTGTGTGCAGAGGGACTAAAAAAAAATTATGATGTGGCCATTTATCATTGCCACAATGTGAATTCAGGGTTCAGGGCTCTCAGGAAGAACAGTAGACCTACCTGCCTGCTGATGGGGCTACCCTCTTGAAATAAGACCGAATAGATAAATATGAATACATTGGAAAAAAACAGTTTACCGTATTACTGTGTATTAGGTAGATAACGATATGATTTAAAACATTTTTTAAAGTCGAGCCAATAACGCACGCGTCACTGACTCCTGCGTGCGATGTAATTTCACTTGGAGACACAAAGTTTGATGATTTGACGTACCACGGAGTAGCTCCAGTCCATGCGACGGGGACGCCACACGACTCGAAGCCCATGGGAAAATACGATGAACCGTGATATTTACCTTGTCATGCCACGCCAGTGATCATCAGAGTAATTACCGGGCAAGAGAAAGATATAAGGCCCTCCGATCTTTGTAGAATCCTCGGCATGACAGATTGTTCATATATTGATAGTAATGGCTTGGTATCATGCAAGATGGACTTTTGGCCTATATACGCTCGGAGGGGTCTACCACTATCTGTTTACCCATGATTCTGCTTTATATCTCCTGTTTAATGTCTAAGGATTGGTGTCACGCTGACAATTCACCAGAATTAGTCAGAAGTGGCTTCCATGGATCAAAGCACATAGATTATCAATCAATGTTGCACACACAATTATTATTTCCCAACAGTATAGTCACATCATTAAATTGTGCAGAATATACGATGGCGGTGAGTACTGGTGAGGTGTAATCAAAGTTGGCTATAATAGTAGGGGCCTACCGGGAAATTCTAGATGGGTTCTTATTCATTTTCGATTTGGAATGAACTCGGCTTCAGCTCGTTCGAATCTTTACAAAATGTTTGTCGCTTTTAAGGTAATTGGTTTGAATTTCTGCCAAGAACAAGGCTCCAATGCAACATTTGCTACAATAAGCACCGCAATGCGTACATTGTGACTATTATGTCTGTGTGTGTCATGAGCGATCAATTGTGATGCTGACATGTGACATTTCCAAAATACAAAGTGACTGAGTTTTCTTCTATGGCATCGCCTGAGTCCACAAGAGCCAGTCCGTTTAACCTTTTAATTACCTTTGAAGAACTTTTAGTACACAATGCCAATGATATTTCGTCATAGTTTTCCTGAGAGGGTTATTGGTATGACACCCCGTCAACCTCCTCCTCGCCAGCATCTCTCGTCCTCGCCCAGCAGGGTGGGATCGGAGTAGGTGCGCCATGATGGAAAGCCATGATTTGCTCAAGGGTGAAAGAACCATGTGGACTTGGCCATCGATGCATCAGCAACCTCGAAATAACATACAATTTCCTGTTCCCCTCACAAAGTGATCCAATTATCCGATTATTGTTGTTGCCCATTTCGATGCAACTCTGGCTGTCCCCGTGGGGTCCTCCATCAAAAAATAGCGGTGGTTGTATTCGTGAGTTTGACCCATTTGGGAGAGTTAAGTTGGATGTCATTATTGAATCTCGACCAAGATGACAGTAGTGTGATAATAAGTCACATAGGAATCGTACCTTTCATTTCATGCGACTGAGCTATTTTGAACACAAAGCCGGCACGTCCCCAGACGGAAAAGAGGAACTGTGTAATCTCGTCAGCGTCATGCGCTGTCTCTACACATGCATGATGGTCACGTTCAAATCATACATCATTTTTTAGAATGTGTCGTAATAATGTCATGTCAAAACAACTGTGCATCCTTATTTACCCAGTGTTGTCTCTTCAGTCCTGGCACTGCTCACCCAGAGGTCCCTCCCAGCATTATTAGGTTTGATTGTTTGCTTGCTTACTTTTGCGTTTGGGTGACGAAGGTATTGTCTAAGGCTGTAATCGCAGGGCACGATTCAAATTCAGAACCGTTCGTTTTGAGAGTCAAGAGCCATATGTACTTGACCTCTATGAGCTTTCCATTTTTGTAACTTCTGTACAAAGAAAGTTTGAGTAAAAGTATTCCATGTTGCCAAAATAAGATGTAAGTAGCTTCTATAGCAATGGTCAAGGAGCCGCACTGACACCAGCTATAGCTCACTCAAATCAGTGAGTTGTAAGACACCTCTCTGCATCGAATGATGTTGGGTTGCCACCAGGGGGCATTTCATGAAGCATTTTGTCCGACAAAGTTGTCGGACAAATTTGCTCTCAGCCAATCAGATGCAAGGATTTCAGTAGCTTGTAACAATTATTTTTGTCAGAAAAATATCCGACCAAACTGCTACATGAAATGCCCCCCTGGATGCCGTTACACACAACAAGACGTTAAGGAAAAACACGGAGGTTCGTCTGCACCCGACGATTTCACCGCAACTCGTACGGGATGACTGATGGGAGCTTGTTAGGATGAAGGGAAAAGAGTCTTCTTCTCATTCTCCTTCTTCATTATCTCTAAAATCCTCAGAAGTAAGATGTTCTATTGCGGATAAGATCTTCTCAATACGACCATTGAGAAGAAATGCGCAGCGTATTCTCCGAACGGCATCTCTCACGAAGGCGAAGGGAGACCTGGAAGGGGAGAGAAAGAACGGATTACTTGTTAAATCGCGTACCTGGATGAGTGTACGTCTGTGAGAACAGCAAATGAGATGTATTCAAATGTACCTCGATACTGATGAACTCTGAGATGCGACATTGTGCACCCCCCCCCCCTCTCTCTCTCTCTCTTTTACTTCATTCACCTTGTATCAGTGCGCATGCTCGGTATTGATATTCTAGCAGCGGTGTCTCAACCGGTCGAAGACCCCTGTGTGCTAATACTACATGGGATTAAGGTGGCAAGAGACTCCGGGCTTAGACCCAGGGCCCTGAGTTAAATCCCTAAGCAGCTGGCACTCAAAATCCATGAAATCTATACTCTCCTTTTTTATTTCTATTTACGTACACCTTTCAATCTCATTTCTATTTCACTTCATTTTACGGGTATTACTATAATGTATCTCCTTCATTCTTCGGTTGCATTCTTCCATGTAAGCATCAGTTATTTCTATAATTATTCTCTTCATGGCTATTTAATTTCAATTTCTTCAGTATAAAGAAGATAATGGCTGTATCATTTTATAATTGATGCTGTGTTGTATTTCGTACACACGCACACGCGCACATACACACCCTTTACGCGCACACGCGCACACAAAACACACCTCTTTTCCATGATTTATATTTGATTTCATTCAAATCATATAAGAAAAGGTACAGTATTATAAAGTCACATAGTAATTGGGCGTTTTATAGAAACTCGTTATAATTAATACACATGTACACACATGTACACACACTTTTTTTTTTTTTTTCAACGATGTTTATTCTGTTCCATTCAAAGTAATAGAAAAAAAATAACAATTTTCATTTGCTACAATTGAAATGACGAAAATATACATTTGTGATCATAATAGCAAATTTGCTATTGCTGTACATAATGACATAACAAAAATTACATTTTCATGAACAATTATCAATTTACATACAGTCACTTCCCCTATGCTCTCAAAAAAATTGCTTAAATTTAACAGTGATAATTCAATTCTTCTAGCATTAATCTTAATAATCATCCAAATGAATTATGCAGCAAAATTATACAGTAATAAATAATGGAACCATATTATTTATCAACCAATACCCGCCCACCTACTAACTCATATCCCTTACTGAGTCCCTATGACCACCCCCACCAGTTCCCTCCCTTCCTGTTTCCTCCCCCACCCCTATCTGTACACATGCAACACACAAACACACACAAACACACACATACACACACACATACACATGCACCTAATTTGGTTAACTGCTCTTGCCTACACATCACAATATAGTAAATATTGTTATATAATCAGCCCGCCAACAGGCTGACAGGAACGCATGGGAAAGGAGGGGGAGAAAATATAAAACAACACAAGAGAAAAAAAAAAGAAGAAGAAGAAGAGGAGGAGGAGGAATGAAGGAAAGGGAAAAAAATGAAGAAAAGAAAGAGTGGAATACCATGGAAACATTACTATTTTCTTAAAAGTCACAGACGTTGCACGTAGCTTCAGACTGGTTTATTCAACGAAGTCTCAAAATATTCCCATTTTTGTAAATGTACATGTAGCTTCCCAGCCTTGGTCGCAAGGATTTTTTCCTCATTTATTAATTCAACAATAATCTTTTGCATCTTTTCTCCAGTGGGTAACTTATTTCCCGTTCTAGATTTAAAAATGATGTATTTTGTTAAGATAATCAAAGTATTTACACATTTTGATCTATTTGAATAACCAGAAATTCCCCCAAATATATCTCTCCAATTCATATTCCTTAACTCATTTATATCAAAATAATTAATCATGAATTCCCATAACGGTTTCACTTTAACACAGTGTAAAAATAAATGCAGATAAGTTTCAGGCTCATGTTGGCAGAAGGAACAAAGGCTGTCTGTTACAAAACCAAACTTCATTAAACGCTCCTTAGTGTAAACTACGCCATGTAACATCATAAATTGAAATTCTCTATATTTTCTTATCAATGTACACTTACTCGGTTTAATAAAAAGATCTTTTATTTCTTTGTTTGTATAATCATAGCTACTGTGGTCATCTTTGATTTGTAAAACATAAGATGACTGTAAATCTTCCACCATAGCCTCATATATTTTTCTCGATTTTAAAACTTGCAAATTTACTCTCTGACCAGAAAAAATCAATTTTAAGTCAAAGTTTGTGGAATCAACTTGCTGAAGTGTACCTGCTCTCATAGAATCCTTCCATTTCTGGGGTATAGCATTAAATATATCATTCAGTTTAAGCAATTCTTCTACCTTAAAACCAAGACCCAAGCTTTGAAAATGTGACTGAGATCTCAAATGACCGTTATCTAATATATCTTGTATTGTAATTATTCCTGCATCAAATAAATCTCTATGAAAAAACATCCTACCTGCTATGCGTACACTCCTATTATTAAATATTATTGGATTTACAACCTCATTTTCCAATTGTCTATATTTATAGATATCGAGCCAAACCTTCAATATTTCCGAATAAAAAGGTGGTACATTATCTGTCATAATAGATGAATCAAAGTCACACATAAACAGGAATCTACCTCCTACAGTACTAAAACAGAAGTCAAAAAATAATTTCCACCCAACTTCTTTTTCTCCATATAGAAGGCGTTTTAGCCACATAATACGTTGTGCCTTAACAAATAACCGAAAGTTCGTCATTCTTAAACCCCCAAACTCATAATCTTGATACATAATATTTCTCTTTATACGGTCTTTGCCATGCCATAAGAAATCAAAGGTAATTTTTTCGACTTCTGAAAATACCCACTGAGGAACAACAATAAGTGATGCTACATAATTCAATTTTGACAAGGCGAATGTTTTCATAAGATGTATTTTTCCCATAAGTGTTAAATCTCTTTCTTTCCACCATCCTAAAAGACTTTTTATCTTACTTAATATTTCTTTAAAATTTAAATTCTCTTTTGCCTTAACATCTAAGGAAAAATAAATTCCTAATATTTTGATTTCTTGAACAAAATTCCCAAACAAATGAATATTTGGCCTATCTTTTTCCTCCCCAAGCCATAAGAAATTAGTCTTCCCTTTATTTATTTTGAGACCACTTATTTTCCCAAATTCATCAAATAAAAATTGTAACCTTTTAATTGAACCCTCATCTTTCACAAACAAAGAAATATCATCCGCGTATAAAATTTGTTTTATTTCATTTTGACCAAATTTAATTCCATTAATATCCTTATCTTTTCTAATAGCTCCAGCTAAAGTTTCCATAGCTAATAAAAATATATATGGAGACAGAGGATCACCCTGCCTCACACCCCGTTTGATATTAAAGTACCCCGTTGAGTTTCCACCGTTCATAACACAGCTACTGATATCCGTGTACAAGACTTTAACCCAAAATTGAAATGAATTCCCGAAACCAAATAATTGCAGAATTTTAAATAAAAAGATATGCGCTACCGAATCAAATGCTTTCTCAAAGTCCACCGCAACTAGATAACCGCAAGGATGTTCCAATGCATGAAAAAGAATGTCATCTATTATTCTTACAGCTTCTCCGATATTTCTGTTTTTCATATAGCCTACTTGATCATGATGAATAATTTCCGGTAACACCTTTTGAATCCTTTTAGCTAATATTTTTGATAAAATCTTATAGTCAACATTTAACAAAGTAATAGGTCTATAGTTTTGAACATACATACCATCTTTACCTTCCTTCTCTATAAGTGTAATTACTCCTTGCTTTTGAGATGTAGACAGTTCCCCCCTATTATATGCCTCATTTAGCGTTTCAACTAAAATATCTCCTAAAACTGGCCAAAAAGTATTATAAAACTCCACAGTAAATCCATCATTTCCCGGAGACTTATTAACTTTCATTTCCTTCAAAACTTCATAACATTCATTTTTAGTTACTTCACCTTCACATAAATTTCTACTTTCTTCATTTAATTTGGGAATACCAGATAAAAACATCAACTTTTCATCTTCAAGGATATCACAAGCAGAATACAATTTTTCATAAAATGTTCTAATAATTTTCAAAATCTCATTTTTATCTGACACTATTTCTTTCTTTTCATTGTATACTTCTTTAATAACACTTTTCCTTTTCTTAGATTTCAACAACTGTTCAAAATACTGTGTTTTCTGTTCTCCCTCTTCATACCACTCTGCTCTTGACCTGATTCTCAGACCTTGGCGAGAATAATCATACAAATTGTTTAGTGCTGTTTTTTTCTCTTCAATTTCATCCGTTATAAATTTTACAGGTAAAGTCAATAATTGAGTTTGTAAATGACTTATTTCTGATTCTAACTTTTCTATTTCCTTTCTCCTTCGTTTTGCCTTCTCCTTCGAATAACTGATTATAATATTTCTCATTTTCATCTTTAAAAAATCCCAAAAAAGTAATTTACACACACACACACACACACACACACACACACACACACGAACACACTCACTCCCTCCCTCTCCTCAATTCTTTCTTGCGAGTGTCCTTCCATCTGCACCACCATTCCCCATCCTCACTTTATTCTCATTAACATTCTTCACACAACTCGTCCTCTTTTCTTCCTCCACTCTACCCCCTCTCGGCTATAAGCTCTCAATCAACTTGGTTCTATTTGGTGTGTTCTCCATCATCGGTCACTGAAGTCCACTCTCTCTGTTCCCGAAACCATTCCGTTCCCTCCTTCGCAGCACTTTCCCTGACTGATGCTGCGTGTGTACTGAATTAATAAATGTCTGCCCCATCAAGGAGGTAACAGCCTTGGCCTTACTCCTTGTATCAGCATTATACCCTTTCACTTTGCTTGTCCCTTTCCCTCCATCTCCCTATGAGCGCGCGCGCATACACACACTCGTTCCATCTCTCTAATTTCTCTTTCCCTTCCCCGCGTAGACCCTGTCAGGCTATGGCGAAAACAACAAAAACAAAACGAAGTAAAACAGAAAACAGCAACATCGGAACTCGATGTATGAATGAAATCTTGCAAGTATTGGAAAAAAAATGAAATATTTCGCGTCGAAAGTTATTTCATACGGAAAAAGTATAACGAAATCGCTGAAGGCTATAGATTCATAATCGGAAAAGAAACTGTCCGTGATGATGCTATGATAATGTTCACAATTTTTGTGTGATAATATACTTGGAGAAAAATAGATAGATAGATGGATGAATGGGGAGAGAGAAGGTGGAATGGAACAGAACAGCAAATGTGCAATGATGAGAGAAGAAAAAGCGGAGAAACACTGGGAATGGCAGCGCAGCCTGTATGCATGACAATTTTGTTGTAACCAGTGGCAACTCTGTTTTTACGGGTTTACTCCCGGCCAACTTTGCAGCGTCATAGCGGGCTATGACCTTCTAGTAAGGAATAATTTGCATCTGTGAAGGAATACTAGTAAGTCATTTCCGCACGCTGGATGGGAAGTATCTACAGGCGAAATTAATGGGAAAAGGCCATCAAGTCAATTTACATGTCAATGAAAGCTATAACGAAGGATTTTTTTTTGAATCAGTCAAACTCATTTTTTAAAGAAATAACGTACTTATGTGCCGAATGATGTGATTGGCCGCAGAAATGGTACAAAGATATCAAATCACAATGAAGTCATATGGTCATGATTAAGACAATTTTCTTTATAACAAATCGCATAATCAGTGTCACGCGTGGCCAATGATTTACTGATAAGAAATAAGCGTGCAGACCGATATCTCGACGTCAAATCAATTAGTAAATCGTGCATAAATGCCAAAATCACACGACAATGAACTTCTGTATAAGCGCTCTCTCACTCTTGAATGTGCCATTAATTATTGACGATGTCGATTTGTTCTGATGGGTTTATGTTGTTGACGGGAAGTCGTGCAAAACAAACATTGACGCTTTTGATGAACCGAGTGCTGTCACAACAGTTTTCTGCGCTTAAAAATTCCCAACAACTCTCACGTATTGCCAACAACTAAAACGACCGCCATGTCACGTCACTCTCTGTAACAGATGACTTCGCAGCTATATACCAGCATCTTCTCTGGACAAGGAACGATCACATTTTACCCCACAGAGGTTTGTCAGGGTGTGATATTTCACAGACGTTCACATCACCGAACAAATTCAATATCCCTAATCAAAAGTTCAAGACGAATAACTGAAGCAGGATACCTCATTATTTTTCCCAAGACATTATAGTCCCCGCAAAATATAGAAGACACCCCCGCTGTGCCCGTTTAGTGCTCAGTAGGAACTATTGGGTATTATGTTTTGTTTCTTTTGAGAATGATTAACGTTGACTTTCAAGCCTTTCTGAGATAGGAAAAGAGGAATGGGGATTCAGTATGATAATCATGACATGTTATCTGTCGCTATTACAAAGATTAAAACAACAATGTAAATGTTATGATAGTGTTCCCCAGCCGTTCATTTCCACCATGGTGTCGTCGAGTAAAGATGAAGTGTATGTCTAGGCCTGTTAGGAGGTGTCGGCCCATTAAAAGGACGCATCTGCCATGGAAGAGGCGCACCTGCGTCTAATATCCACCGACCTCGGTAATTCATCAAACGAACACATTCCTATCACCACCTCGGCACCTTCCTGCGAAAAGTTTTGATGTATAGATCCTTGCTGATACTTTGGAATCATAATATCATGGGCATGACCTACATTTGAGCAGGGTTTCATCTGATCTTATGTTCCATCCGCGTTACCATCCACTTACAGTCTCTATCATCCGCATGACGCCTATCACCAAGCGATGTGATGATCTTTATAAGCTTTTTTCGAGATCGTTAAAAGTAGAAAATGCAGTCATCTAGACCGGAATAACCAACATTTCTATTGATCGCAAAGGAAGAGAAAATGATAAATAAGACGGAGTTCGATTCTGCCACAACTATGCTCACAGCTGTAACATACAGTAATCCCAGGTGTATTCTAATATTTTGAACGGAAAAGGTTTACTTGCAGATGTCTAAGGTACGTAATTCGTGGCCTCCGGCGGGTGTACCGCGCACAGCCAACATGCCAATGGTGTTTTGATTTGGGGGTCCAGAGAGGGTTGGGAGACAGATGTCGAAGATGAATAAAAATCGTGTTTGACAAGTCTCTTTTAAATCTGTTTTTTTTTTCTTTTAATGTGACTATTCCTGGAGAAGGCGTATTCGATGACATCGAACATCTATTATCTGGGGAGATGAATCACTCCCCCTGCATTTTGATGGGTTGTCTTCTATGAGAAGTCGACCATCGTCGCCTCTCGTATTCCGGACGGGATCAGTATTGTCATCTAGTGGCAATCAGCACTCACTCTCTTTTTCTCTAACCATCCGATCCGCACGCGACAACCGAATGCGGTCACTAGATGGAGCTAATAATGATTTCTCCATAAAAAAGTCACGCCCTCTCTTGCCCCCCCCCCCCCCCAAAAAAAAAGTAGCGGCATGCTGTATTATACGTGACTGTGTGGAGTCTCCCAGCGGTCAATGGCATGCGACTTTTTGGTCATGGATAATCACGGGTATCGAAATAATCAAGGGCGCATAACTCCGTGAAATGATCAAGCCAGGACCAAATACATTGTTTTAACAGCAGTAAATCAACCATGATGGTATCATCGACATCGTCTAACCAAGGAGGTACTAGTACCTCCTTGGTCTAACTCGGAAAACCAGGATTATATTGTAGCTTGCCATTATTGCAGACTTCTCTATGACGTGGGTTTCACATCCGCATTCGTCGCGGAAAGTGTTTGGGTTGGAAACAGGGCTGAAAAGGATAACTTTGTTTTCATAATAAGATTATATCTTATGGATGGTCTGGAAGCTATAAAACGGGTTTTCTTTTTAATCCACAAAATTAGAGCATTTGAATGTCGTCTCATCGGGCGCCCTTTTTTGTACACATTTAACTTTCCCCTTCATGAGTGCAGATATCCCGCATCCCGCTCCAGTGCTCCAGTCGATGGTTGGCCAGCTAGTTGGGTATAAAATCACGGAAATCGATTGATTGTTAGTGGGCCCCTTCACTTTGTTAGGATGTTTTGTTCCACATCCATCAGTTCATCCCTGTTACAGTCCCAAAATCATTTCAATCGATGGTGGTTTTTAATGAACGCAATTACCAGCTACAAGTATTTACATGTATTTTTCGAATGGCATGAGACTACAGACCGTCTACTATATGCATAACATCTGGATCATGCTATTGTTTCACAGAACGAGTCTCAGCCATGCATTATTATGACATGCTTGATAGATGGCTTTTCGTCTTGAAATTATGAATTTATAAATATAGGTGCGAATCCTTGTCATGCCTTGTGATCATCTTTGTTTACTACACCTCTTTCATGCACTCATGAATATAGGAATAGATGGCAAATCTGACTGTCTAGAATGTAGAAAATGGAAATGACTTTAGTAATATTCACAAAGAAACAATATCACAGTGTGGTGAGTTACGGGTGTTATTGTCACAATGTCATTAATTACACTGTTCATTCATCAATACAAACTCAAATACAAGATTTTATATCCCTTATCAGCCAATAATGGGATAGGCGTGACCTGATTTCATGTGCTTTTAGAACGCTCAACACCAGTTTACCGAAAACTAATTGTATACTTCCCACTATTATCATTTTCTCTGTTGGTCTTCTCGCATATACTCCATCAAAGCAGTCTGATGCAGGTCTGACTTCGTAGTATCCTGTGTGTTCTAGACTAGAGCTGGAATGGTACGAAGAACAAAATGGCCCCCATTAGATGAGATGAGAATTACCAGCAACACGACAATAGGACTGCTAAACTCTCGTATTCGTGTTTCACGACAGATCTCGCCCGTAGATCATATATACATGCATATATTGTGTATGTCTATTTCACCCTGAGGTGTATAGACAGTCCCTCCCCCTCCCCTAATCGTCAGTCTGGAGAAAAGGTGAAATATATCGTGATTATCTCTCTGCTTATCATCGGCAATAGGATTCGGCATACATCTGTCTCTAATTCTCACCCCATGTATTTTTGATAAGAGATACGCAGGCATCTCAACTTCATCTCCCTTCGTGACGAGGCAATTCCGGTGTGTACAAGATGTATTGCGTCCGTTTCCTAGAAGGGGGTCAGTGACCAAAGAAATAGTCGGCTAGGCCGAGAAGCTCAAGACGGATGATCATAATACGAAACAACAATGATAATGATAACGATGCTAATCTTCCACTCCAACCAACAACAGATTACGTCTCCATCAATTCGGTCGTTATGAATATTTGACGATTGACGTGCTTGTCAGGAATTATGGCGATCATTTTCCACGGAGACGTGCATGAATATGTTATCACTTTGAAAATTGTATCTGGCACTCTGGCTGCTTGCGGTGTTGACGTCATTATTATTTTCTGTCTCTTAGAGCGATGAAGAAAGATAAGTTTATCGCTACATGCGACTTCATCTGTATAGCTGACACATGTTTATTAATTGTCATATGATATGGTGCAGGTGGAAAAGGTGACCATTGTAATCAATATTCATGAATAACTTAGTGAGAATTGGAGCATATGAAATCGCATCACAATCTTTCACGCTTATTAGTGTTAAGTAGTGCATTAAATGTATGCATGTACATGCAGAGCATGGATTATTATTATTATTTTTTTGTTCCTGTCAAAACTCGATAACTCTGAAATTCAGAACAGTAGGACCCACATCTACAATGTGATCATTTTTTTATATGACTGAATTACAAATTATTACAGTGATCTTTACTTACAGATACGTGCCATGAAGTATTCTCGTCACCAAATGAGTATTTCTACGGAGAGCCAACCAACTTGACGTCAATAATCATTGTGCGACTTCCGAGGTTATGACAAGTAGCCACCATCGTTGAAGACATACAATTTTAATACATCAAAGATTTTTTTTTTTCCCGAAGGGAGAGAAAAGCTATATCAATAATTGAGTTGTCTTAGGGCGTGGATCTAGGACGTGGATGAGGGATAAGGGGAGGTTACACATACAGTATGAGTGAGTGAGATGTAAGTGTGAACAACAAACTTAAACAGCACGCCTCTGGAACAAATACGCAATTAATGAAAAAAAGAGAAAAGAAAAGGCCAACTTTCTCCATATGATTGTGATAATCATTCAATGTGTTTTTAGATCTAGTTATATTTATTCTTGATATATCACTGTCACTGTGGTATTCTCTATAGGAAGCGCTCCACAAACATACTCATGTCTGTACATCTTTCACCTATTAAAATCTGGTACGTGTTTTATCAAGCATGATACGATCGCATTCTTTCACATTTTGAACAAGATCCACAAACTTTGTATTGATGATCCACCACAACCATTGTGATTCCTTCTTTCAGCCAAGAAATGAGACTTGTTGGAGAAGTCTGACATTCCTACACGAACATAGAAAACGAGTTGGTGGTGAGAAAGAAGTAAACACAGCGTCTCCATATTGTCGAAAACGACATTTTCGAGGGATGGAAATCATGCAGGTTGCCCTGAGCGTTATATTTTATCAGATTATAGCAGAGTTTTTAAAGCGCCTCTCCCTCTCCATAATTTTTGTTGGTACATTGTACTCCTGGAATACAGACGTCGATTTTCTCTGAATTCTCAATGAATATGTATTGGGAAGGCAATATGAAACCGAGAGCAAATTTATTTTCATCTTATTTCCAAAGATCACACTGGATAGATTCAGCATCAAATTACAGAGCAACATGACGTTGCTACCGAGATCAAACCACTACCACACTCTTTCTTATAAATCCTGTACACAACGTTGTGAATCGTTCGTAGTGGCGGTTTCTGTGTATGAAGTTATGGAATGGAAATGGCCCGGGAAGTGGGCATCCAGATGTGTGGTGGTCAGATATAACAATATTGATCGATGATTCATGCCAATTACGTCCAGGTCCGTCGCGCATGCGCAGTTTTCTTGACACAAAGACGCACTCTTTGCCAATGTTAAAAGCCTTTCTCAAAGCACTTTTTAGGGGGGGGGTGCATCGGTAATTTCATGTAGCCAAAACGGAATGGGGATAACGTTCAAACGACATGTTTTGAGTTTCCTCTTTAGCTACTCTATCTCGTTCTACTTTTACAAAAGTCCTCATTTCGAGATCACCAGACATCACGTATTAAACTCATCGTGACTATACGACTCATCGGTAATTATACGACATTATTCTGTTTTATAAGTATGGTCTCTAAATACATTTTTTGGAGTAAGTTGGCACGTTTTCATGTGAATGGGAGGGCCTATAATTGAATTGATATCCACTGTATTTATCAGCCTACGGTCTCTTTACTTGACACAAAATTAATGCTTTGAAATTCTCATGCTGCCAACTATGATACGCAAATGAAAGTATGTCGACATTGTCTGCCCTTATAGAAAAAGGTGTTGCCTTTTGAATGATGAAGTTTTCTTCTCTTTTGTAGTCTTATTTGTTCCTTGTTTGAAAGTATAACTGCACATAAACAATGATACTAGTGCTTCAAATTAAAAAACAAAAACACCCAAAAACATTCATAACTGTTTCGGGGACTCGATGTCAAGACTTTCTGAAATATTCAGCACGGCATCGTGTGAAATCGCCGCTCTGCCATTGATTTGATTGGTCATGACTCAAGGGACGTGTTTAGAGCATAGTTTTACATAATTGTCGAGTAGCCTGCCGTTAGAACACGTGACCATGCAATTGGTGAACAAAAGTCATTAGAGGCATGACACTGACACAGCAAAAGAACTTAGGAGTTCCATCTTCTATCAATCGCGTTCAGAGAGAGAGGAAGGGGGGAAGGTTGTCGATGATTTGCCCCATTTTAGAGAGATGAATTGTATGTGAAAGGGTACTTGGAAAAAAGCAAGGAGAGTGACCGAAACACCGTATATAGTTCCCTCTGTAGCTCCATGGTCTATAGTGGTGTAACTATAGTCGTGCTTATACACCAGCACGATTCCATTTTTTCTTCTCATTCTTGTTTTGTTTTTTCTTTACCAGCACCTATCTCTCTTATTCTTTATTATTATGTCTAATAGGGAAATAATGCTCTGGCGTCACCATCTTGCAAAGATTTTTATTTGTTTTCAAACCTCTTCAAAATTTCGCTAAAATTATGAACAGAGATAATCATATTGTATCAGTTAAGAAATAGAACTTCAAAAAAAAAATCAGTTTTGATAAGCCCAGATAAACTCAAGATTTGTTGATGTAAAGTTTCAATTTATTTTAGCTTTTCCCTTATCTTCCGTGAGTACTAATTACACTCTATTACAATATCTCTTGGATGGCTGTGGAGAAGTAAAACTATATCCGTGAATCAAAACACACATCGATGCGTTTGTAGCACAAAAGACATCGTTTTATGGGCCTCTGGTTATCTGTCGTTTTATGTTTATATGTACAATAACAGCGGGGCGGCCACAATAGGAGTTGACCATGTAGGCCTATAGTGAATGATGAATGCACAATATCTGAAGACGGATTTGATATGTAGTTAAGACGCGAAGAGGTATAGGGGGCTTCAGTGAACACCCTCTGTCTCTTGAGTACGCGTGTTGCAGTCTTCATCCACTGTGCCCTTCGCTTAGAAAGCCACTCAGATTAGGCTCAGCTTAGGATTACTACAATCTCTGGTACCACGACTTTTGAGCCATGTGGTGGGAACAGGGCTTAAGCTTAAGTTAAGCCCTTCAAACCCAGCCTACTCACCACCAGAACGCAGTCGAGATCCAGTCCACTTTTACCGAACCCATCTTTATATCAAATGAAGTGTGACGTCACTGAAAAGCTTCTTACTGTTGGACGACCTTTTTTTCCAGCATAATTAGCCCAATTTTTTTCCGGAATCTGACCGGTCTGCAGAGGGCAGACGGAGGGTTATTGTCGCCGAACCTGACACATTGATATGCACCTGCTGAGATGCGGAGCTGAGATGCACGCCACTCTAGAGACTAGAGTATAATATATAATGACAGATTGAACCATGATGGAGAGACACCGGGTTAAAGTACGAGTGCATCAGATCAGCTTTTTCGTTTTATCATGGTCGTTCTGTGACAGATGAATGAGCTACTTGACGAGCCTGTAAGTCTCTCTTCAGGCGCGATGGCGAAAAAGAACTTGATGCGATGAAATATCCCCTACACACCACGTCCACATCAAAATCATGTTGAAAATATATTCGGGCTGAAAGTGTATTTAGCATTTTTGAAGTCTAAACTATATTCATCTAAAACGTGAAAACTGTACCTCACACGGGCACGTATCTTACTGAGGTGTGTTGTCAACATGTGGAATATTTTTTATCTCGAGTACTTGGCGAATATTCGTATCAAAGTTCTCTGGTGAAGGTGCAAACATTCAACATGATTTTATGTGTTGAAGTAAATATGTGACACCGACCTGGCACTGTTAGACACGTGTGCCTTCAAAGTATTACCTGAACACTTGCGACAATAACGTATTTTACCATGTTTACAAGGTAAGATCACGGAGCTCATCTCGTAACTCCATGGCAAGATCCTGCTCGGGAAAAAAAAATGCCACATCGATTACCATTTTTGGACCCTGTGAAAAGCTGATCGAATCCTCCTCTCCTATCGATTACCAGACTGGCGGTGGAATGCACCCATCAATTTAGTTGCATTCTGTGTTTCTTTGGTGCGAGTGTCCGGATGAAAACAAATCAATTTATCCCTTTGTCGAAGGAGGACTAAGCATTTTCTTAATATACACTTCCTGTTTATCAGTGTTTGCATTCTCATCCGTGAAGTACCGCTATGATTTTTGCTTACTCGATATTTTCATCTTCTTCCTCTTCTTCTTCTTCTTCTTTCCCTTCTTCTTCTTCTTCTTCTTCTTCTTCTTCTTCCTCTTCTTCTTCTTCTTCTTTCTCTTCTTCTTCTTCTTCTTCTTCCTCTTCTTCTTCTTCTTTCACTTCCTCTTCTTCTTCTTCTTCTTCTTTTTCGTCTTATGATTCATCTACTTCTTTCTCTCTCTGTTTCTGTCTGCTATGCTTTGTTATGTTGGCCTTGCTATACGTTCTGGTTGATTAATTTTATTTCCATTTTGTATGATATAGAATTTTAAGACTCCAACATTACCTATGTACTTATAATGCTTCGTTGATATAAAATAATTGCATTCCGTTCCCAGATATAAATGACCGACAATACTATGTGCATATGAATGTATTGTTTGTGTGTTGTTGTTGTTGTTGATTTTTACTGCTGATTCAGGCCAGCATTTTGATATCAAATTGACTGCCAAGCGTTGATGGCACCCTGTGTCAAATGACGCCTTTTCCTATTCCTATTTTTGAGTCAGTGATCTGGGGTAACTAATGCATTCATTGTACGCCCAATTTTGTTCCATGGCAGGAGGGATTGTCGATGCAACCCTATAGTGGCGGAGTATTGTGTAAAGGTCTATGTTTACCATATACTACATGACCTTTGTGAATTCGGGAAGGATTGATTACAGTATTATTTGTTCTCTTAAAATTTCTTTATTTTGTGTTCGAAAATATACTTCACAAATCAATCAATCAATCGTCAGTCATTGTGAGTACATGTTATAGTGTTTGACAGCAATATATTCATGATGGTCAGTATTTCAGATCTTGTTTCTATCTGACAAAATATTCTCCAATTGTGTCACTCCTGTAGGCTAAAGCCTTGGACGGAGACTACTGCACCAAAGACGAACCCTCCCTCCTGGTCCGAATCGAGTTCCTCAACGTCCAGGACATTGCTGGTGTGATGACCGATTACCCCACGCTGGACTTCGAGCGGTTCCAGCTGTACCATACCAGGTATAGGACACGCCCAACGCATGCGTGGCGCCTCAGTTTAGTCTATGGTGAACTTTCCGGTATAACTTGGACTTGTTCAAATTTTATTGGTCCATCGTCCACGTGTTCAACCTAAATTTAGAACAAAGGCTAATTTCTAGTCAAATAAGCGTTCATTACCATACAGAGTTAGACTTTTTTTTGGGGGGGAGAGAGGAGGGTAACGGTGCTCATGGTATTGTAATTTCATTCTGTAAAGCAAAATTAGCATCAGACAATGGCACCATAGCCGAGTAATATAATCTGTCACAGACCTCGGCCCATATTGCAACAGCTGTGTTTCGGTGCCAATCACTTCCGTGTGCCAAAAGTGCGATAATAGGTTTTTTGTAAGTAACCTGGCGATTTTCGGGTGTTGGGGGTCGCTCATTATACAAAGGGGCGACAGCTCATCTGGAAGATATTACCATGATTAAGTCTTCGGAGCAGATATCATATTGCAATTGACACTTCAAAGAGTGTTTAAGCACATTAACTTTTTGATAAATGAGAATAAAGTCAACCATGGATATTTCAATGGCGAAACCTAGCGATCCAGCATTATGATTCCCCTTGCCATTGTTGTTATAATCAGTAGTTTTTGAGGGGGATATAATAAATGTTTAACTAAGAAAAAAAAAAGACATCACCGTATCAATCATGTAGTATAATATTGTTCACCTGTATAAGATATCGCCAGTTTATAATAATAATAATAATAATAGGGAGGTGGAATCGTTTCACATCCCTGATAGTACTATAGATGTCTTGCGCCTTTTTGCTCAGGTGGCTCTTACTGGCCTAGTATGTTGGAATAAAAGTTCTTTCATAAGCAATACAGAATTATTTGTGCGACGAAGTACAGCACTCGCGTGCTCTCAAGTGCCGTCACCCAGTTATATACCACGGACTGATATTTATCAGCTTCCTCTCCATGTGATTCAAGAAATTTGTGGGTTTTTTTATAAGAAAACAAGAACATGTTTTTTCCGTTCGATATCGGATATAATTTCCCAACAGATGTATTCACTGACAAGCCGCCCATATTATAGTCAAGAAGCACACAAGAAGTCCCCTTATAATCGTGTTGATCAGAATGTAGGCCGACACCGCAAACTTCAGTCCCCGCACGCTGCTCGAGCGCTGGGGGCGATGGGTCTGCATGGAGTGCAGTTGCCATGGTAACGTGTAAATCCATCCGACTGCATTGATCCGCGCAACATCGCCGTATGTGAATACGCAACAAAAAACAGAAAGGGATAAGTGGTGAGGTGAGGGGTAGAAAATATTTGAAGAAATTTGCGTGCTTATCCAGACGTCGCCACAGAAAGAAAATGTAAGGCCGTACACAAACAGAATGGCTGCTATAATTAGTGGCAATATTGAAAGAATCTTTTTGTTTTGAAGTGTCACGGACACTGCTGGCACCCGCTTTCGCCATGCGAGCTGTTGGTACACAGCTGGTGATCATCAATACAGTGACTGCAGCATCTGCGGTGTCATCAACTTGTGCATGATCGTCTGCATATTCACACATCAGCATGTAATACTCTTGCGGGTTATGATAGGAAGATGTGTGTATGTCGCTCTACCTATCATGTAACATGCACAGGAAGTACCAGCTAAGAGCAATCTCAAGGGTAGTGAGCTGAGTTGGTTCAGTCGGTAGCTCGTCTGCCTCCATGCAGACCCAAAGGACTCGGGTTCGATTCCTGAATCTAAACTGAGAAATGTTGTGTGTAATCAGTGTACCGCCTCTACTCATATACTCATAGTATAAGAGGCAAAACATTATGTTCCTCGGATAGGACATTAGAATGTGAGAGAGTCACAACTCATGCACATGAGATCCTACTTCATTCATTCATCGCAAAGAGCACGGTGTTAACCCGGTGAAGCTGTCCCGCCTTACATCCAACTAGACCCCATGGAAGACCAGCTAGTGCAGCTGACTATAAGCTATATCCGGCCATCTTCTCAGATGGAAAATAAAACAAACAACGGACAAACTGCCGGAAACAATTTTCTTTAGAGAATCATGATACATTATGAAACATACATTAATGATATGTATGTTTCATGATATGATACATTATGAAACATGGTATATTCGTAATCATAAATTATGAAACAGAGCCGCCGAGACACTGGTTATAGCATAAACAACGCTTGTGCGTCCTACCAGCCAGCCGTGAATGAATTACGCATACAGGCGAGGAAAATTGAATATTCCACGGATAGACAAAAAATGAAAAAAATAAAAAATAAATAAAATCAGCATTAGCTGGCCCTGAAAAGTCCATTACGCTGGAATTATGACAATAAATCATATATACCAATTCACTATTGACAGCCACAAGGCCGCATTGTAGACACATACATGTTTTCAGCCAACATACACAGTGATTTAATGATGAGATTGGGTAACTTCGCACATTGGGCGATAAGGCAACTGTATAGATGTGGTGCGCAGAACCGTATTCAGAGACTCCAACCCCAAGCACCTTCTGATCTGGAGATTCTCCCGCCTAAAACCCCTAGCAAACGGGAGACTCCAAGTTGATGTGTGCGAAGCGCGAAGTTCCTAGGATTCGAGATGTTCTCTGGTGCTATCTAAGGCTTATTTTTTCAACATACGACAGAAATAAGTAAGAAATCCTTTACACCGGGAGACACAGAGCCAGGGCGGGAGAAATCAAATCTCAAACGGGAGAACGGGAGATTGCGCAAAAATGGGCTTTCGGCGGGAGATCTCCCGTCGAAAACGGGAGAGTTGGAGTCTCTGCGTATTCCCTCCCGAGACTGAGCAAGCGCAGGAAAATCAAAGCTGTTTGCCAGTCTCCATGAGAATGAATGTTTATCCTGTATAATTATTTTGTAATCTATAGTACATTATACAGTCCTGGATTTAGACAGACATTTTGTTCGTGTAATGTACATTTTTTTACTGTCTCGATGTACTGTGATCACTGCACTATTAATTACATGCACATTGGGGCCATCGTATAAATACATATAGCACGTACCTATAAACAATACAAGGTATAGGGGCACTGTTTTGGTTGTCTTTGAGGTGTGTATCAACGGGATTAGAAAGTTTGAAAGAAAGATCAGAAAGTTTAGAACGTTTGCCCCTATTACCTCAGGTTACTGATTGTCACCTCCCTAGTCATTATTTCTATTTTATTTGCAACAAACCTTAATAATCATCCATGGTTATTTCTATTCCTCGTTACCTTTCAGAGAGGGTCTGAAGAGATGTCTGAGGCAGAATGAGCAGCTGGTCCGAGAACTAGAATCCCTGCATGGTCGGCTCAGCAGCGCCATTAAGGAGAACAAGGACTCTCGAGAACTCGTTCAAGACTTCCAAAAATTGCTCAAGGTAACTACATGTCACAATCAGAACCTCAACAAATAACTAAGACGTTGATAGACTTTGTGTGTCTATTATTAACAGAAATTTCAAAAATGAATATTAAAAATAAATGGCAAGACACTTAAGTTTTTCGTTTCTATTACTTTGCTCACTCGTGAAAGAAAGATTTATGAACTTTTAGAGATGATTTTCTTTGTTGATTTTCTGTTTGTTTTGATTTGTTTTATTTGTTTTTTCTTGTTTGCTTCAACCCCATATAGAGATGCATGCACATGCATGAAAAGCACATAATTCGCAAACATGACTGTCAATCAAAAAGGCTATTTTTATCATATCGGGCCCATGTAGAATATTCCAGTCATTCCATTGTGCCTCGTGTCCCCAGTGAGGCAAGGTTCTGAATTTTTAGTGTAGGGTATATCATAATGTCGTTACATTCGATTCATCACGTCTGTTTGTCACGTTCATGATTAAGAAGGCTCTTTTCGTGGAGGCCGTGCATGGTATTCGAAGCAGGAATGTAGAAAGAGCATAATAATTATACCCTCATTTCTCATCACCCGAGGCGTTTGTGTATAATATAGAGTTCTGGGGTGAAATTCAACATATTATAGACTGTCCTGATTAGGTCGAAGTTTGGTAAACTAGTAGAACTTCAGGAGGACTATTATCAGAAGTTATGAACTGTAAACATTTTGGTGCAGTCATCGCTGGATGAGAAGACTACTACAGTTTATGACATCACGTGAAGAACAAATAATAAAAAATGCAAGGAAAAGTCAACATATTTCCACTTTTCTAGCATAACGGAAGAGCCCTGAATGTAAAAAAAAAACACATCAATGTGGATTGAGCGAAGGCAGCAGTATTAGTTGAACTCATCAATGAAAGTTTGAGGAAAATTGGACATTCCGTTCAAAAAGCTATGAATTTTTAAAGTTTCGGTTCCGTCAATTCTGGACAAGGAGACTAATACATTACATAACGATGGACAGCAATATATAGCAAATATAAAGAAAATTCAACATACAGTTATTATTTTCAATTTTCTAGCATTATGAAAAAGCACTTTGCTTACCTCTTTCAGAAAGTAGAGGGAATGATATTACCTTTAACTTGTGTCAGTAGCAAGTCAATAGAATGTGTACTTTCCATGAAAAGATTCAAATTTTGTAGAATTCTCCATTGTTAATACTTTCTTTATATTGTGGTCCACAATGACGTCATGAACTGTAGTAGTCTCCTTATCCAGCAGCGACTGTACTGAAACTGTAAAAATTCATAACTTTTGAATCAACTGTCTGATTTTCCTCAAACTTCAAGTTAATGATATATTCTACTAATACTTCTACTTTTACTCAATCCGAATCTATATTTGGGTTTGGGTTTCCTTTAACTCTTTCAGAAAGTAGGGAGAATAATACTATCCTTTATGTCAATAACAATTCGAGAGAATAATCATTTTTCATTGAAAAAAATGAAATAGTGCGGATTTTCTTTATGTAGGCCTATCATTTATATCGTTCTTCATTCGTGACGTCACAAACTGTAATAATATTCTCATCCAGCGATGGCTGCATCAAAAGTATAAAACTTCATAATTTTTGAACGGATAGCTCGATTCCCCTAAAATTTTGTCTGATGTGTTCTACTGATATTGCTGCATGTACTCAATCCACATGCATTGTTGGATTTCTGGATTTTTCCGTGGCAAAATCACACGTAGACTTCAGGGCGTAATTGGTAAGGGTTTACACAGGCACAAATCTACGTCTTTATAAAGCGAACGTACATAAGCGGAGATTCGTCGCTTTTGTCGGTGCCTTCTTGTCCAATAACAACGTATTAGAATCGGAGACGAATGAAATGTGATATCCAACGATTCCCTCCGCCCCCTGTATACGATGTATAGATGAATAGAGACTTCGTGCTTTCACCCGATCCGCCGCTTGCTCCTCCGCCGCCTCTCCCGTCCCCTCCGCCACGACAAGAGGAACCATTGGCCCCGCCTCTGCCAATATCTCCACCCCCAGAAGACGCAGAGCAGTTGATGAGATGGTTGCAGCAGCAAGTCTTTCACAGCAACCCGCTTATTAGTGTATGGAATAAAAAAAATGACAAAGTCTTTTTCATGGTTGCAGACGTCAGCAATATTTTACGCCTTTTATCACCCCGTTATGTATCCTGTGTGGTATTCACATAATCCTGGGATTTGTTCCGGAAAACAAATACTCTGACATGTTCCTTTTTTTAAAATCAGTTCTCATTGTACGCTAACAAAACAACGGACTCGACTAATACACCGACAATCTAACAGCGTCATTCCGTTATCAAAACAACTAAACAACAGACTTACTAAAACCCGCAGACAAAGCCATAATCAATAGCCATAATCAAACAACATTCATGGTACATCTGAGAAGTCACGGGCAAATATATACTTGGCTCGGGTTGTGAACTAGCCTATCGTCAACTCTCAGTATTGTTCATAATGACCTGTTTTGTTGATCCACGATAACAAGCAACGTCTGAAAATTAATGAAATGAAAGGTGTCGATCCCGTCTCCCCCTCCCCACCCCCCCCCCCCCCCCCTCTCTCTCTCAGGCTTTCATTTACTTCTTGTGATGGTTTTTGCCCCCGAAACATTCCGCTCTAAACTTTTTTTTTTTGGTCATTCTCACCGATTTGTCGATGAACATTTTGTGAGGAAATAAGCTTTTAACGTTCTCTCCGCAGTGAGACGATTTTAGCTAACTTGTCAACAAAATGGATATTTAACGCGTAAGTCTGTAGACTAGTAAATCAGTCTTTTTTTTAAATTGGTATACTAATGCGACATAATCATTACGCATAACTGCCACTTTGCGCAAAGGTGTTCATACCCTGCAAATTGGAATATAACTTTATGGGCGAACTTCAAGCGTGTGTTTACTATTCAGCTCGCGTGAAGATTGACCTATTTTTTTTTTTTTAATGTTTCATGGCTGGCAATAAAAAACCAAATCACAAAAATGTCCGCTCGTAGATGTATACGAGGAAGAGAAAAGAACTGAAATAATGAGGCATACTCGATTTTGAACTCAGGCTAATGGGAGTTAGAGGATCAAAGCAGATTCTTCTTTTTCAGATCATTACTTAACCAGCTTATGTAACTTCACGTCATTTTTGGTATTGATGTGTTCATCTTTCACTCATGCGCACTCTCATAATTCCCTTAAACGTCTAGCCTTTTGTACCCAAAAGCATCCATACTTTCATGCCATCAACATTTATATATAATCGCATATCTCATGTGTGAGCCCCATCCAGTAACCAGCGGTTATCACTTTATTGTACGCCCTTGGCAGCATGCATCCTTGTTCTGTACACGCATCATCACATTATAATTCCACGTCATCGGCATGTTATCCTGAAAACCATCATGGCTGCCACTGACAGTCTAAAGAGTGTGAAATGCTTAACGCCGTTATCCTGTAACCGTAGCAGTTAGTAATACTGCAGCTAATAGTATACAATGGACTGTTCAAGAGAACGAGTCATTATTCCAATTAAACATGAATCGTGTTTGCAATGATCATTCTGTACGGGATGCTGGGCGAGTATTATTGGTACGCCCATCACAAAGCCATCACTTATAATGCACTGTTTGACTGCACTTACTAAATTTTTTTTTTTTGCTTGACGAAAATGCCGTCCGTTGCAGGTTACATTTGGTTGATTTCACGAAATTTTAATTCTTTGTAAAAGTGAAGCTTTGAAGTGAGGAATTACAAGTAGCATTCAGGTAATTTTGTTGTTCATTCGTTTCCACTGATAAAGAATGTAAAATGGAGGTACTTTGTACGCAACACTTTGACAAAAGCACTGAGATTTTGAGAACGAAATTAATCGAACATCCTACGAGGCTGTTTCTGATAACATGGCTTAATGTGTGGAATACAGTGTCAAGAATATTTCTTGTCTGATGACTGCTCTTGCTCTTTCCATTTCATAGGGTGAGTCTACAGCAACTCTTGGACGACAGCTCCCCACTCACACCCCGTCAGCTCGACCGGCTTCCAACTCCTCGTCACCGACCCTGCCAGCTCAGCCTCCAGTGCCTAGACCCCGCGGTATGCGAGGACCTCCCCCTCGTCCTCCACCCAGGGCCTATTCACCGGTGGCTACCGATCTTGTCGTCACGAGGCAGTTCACCTACGCGCCGGGCGGGACGACGGCAGCGAGCCCGCAGTCGCCGATAACACCACCCATGGCGAGTTCCGCCGGAATGGCAATGGTAACGGACCAGCAGCGGTTGGCCGCCCTTAACTCCAACGACACTGCCTTCAAACGGTTCTCCTTCACGGGAATCAACATCACCCCGGCCATGATCTCCAGGGAGGCTTCGGAGACATCATCCAGGAATGTAGACGTACCTGCGCAGAGTTCGGATAGCGGGAAGGAGGCTGAAGAGCAGCAACAGGTTGCAGCCACTAAGCCAAACAACAGAATGGCATCTGTTCCCAACACAGCGCCCTCAATGGTGATGTCTAAGTTGGGCAACGGCGGCTCGTCAAGAGGGTTTGCTCTCGCTAGGATGACACGACCCCCCGTGAACACATCGCAGCAAAGAGTGAATCATCTATCGGTGCAGCAGCCACAGCGGTCCGCGGCCGCAACACACCGCCTGAGCTGGCCGAATGAGCTATCCCCTCCCCCTCCAGCGAGTTCCAAGTCAACGGGAGATCTCAACGGGCAGGTTTCTAATCACCAGACCTCAGTGGAACACCAGCAACTGGCCAATGGATACCTCATGCCGAACTCAGGTGTAGCTAACGGATTTCAACCCAACATCCAGCAATCAGCAAGTAGTCCCAATATATCATCGCCCGACTCGAACTCTTCTGAAAAAGAAACGAAGACGTCAACGCCAAGCAGCAATGTATTGGCCAGCTCACAGGCCAACTCGCTGTATCCTCCATTGAACGGTAGTACTTTGCATAGCCCCGGAGGGCAAAGTGCGTCCCCGACTGTCGAAAAGGGGTTCGTGTATACACCAGTTCCCGACTCGATCGCCAATCGGAGATCACCCGTGCCTGAAGCAGCCTCTAAGCCTCCTACCGCTCACGCCCCACAGGTGCCGACGTCAGCAGGTGGGCCCAGTCAGCGCAACCCAAACTGGCCGACTAGTCTACCCGTACCGCGAAATGGTGCGGCACATAGATCTTCGTCTGACAACAGTTTGCATCATGTCTCAAGCGCGGGAAACAATTTACCCGTGAATTCGTCGTCGCAGGAAACTACAAATACGAACGAAGTGGTTGCACGCGCGAAGTCAACACCCAGTAGTCCTGAACGCGTCGTCCCAAAGCACGCAGTGCGTACGTCGAAATCGACGCCGACTACACCAACAAGACCCCGTCAACCTCAGCAGCAGCCAAATCACCACCAACCACCATCGCGTGCTGAACAGCAGGAGCACTCGTCTGAAACGCCTTCTGAATTGCAGCCATCTGAGCAGCAAGTACCGCCCTCCGAGCTTCCCACAACGCCGGAGACTGGCCGCATGACGTGGAACGCTGGCCTGTCTGCCTCTCAGCCAAACATGCAAGCCTCCACGGGCAGTCTCAACCAGAACACCATCTACGAGCCCCTGCCTGCTCCTAAAGCCGCCGTCAAGATGGCGCCCACGGTGGAAAAGGAGTACCTCCTGGAGCAGAAGACAATAACCAACGGCAGCGTTGAGCAGATCGACGGCAAGGACGTGAAGGAGCTGAACGTTGAGAGAAAAGATGACCCACCCAAGCGATGGTCCATACCTAGTATAAGTGAGCGACAGCGGATGGGGGTGGTGGAAACTAGCCTGTAGGCAAATGTGATACAAAGTATAGTTTCAGGGTATGGACTCATAAAGTGTCGCAGCCCTTAACTTAAATTTGTCTGCGTATTGGTGCTTGTGGTTGGTCACGCGACTGGCAGACTGTTGTCTAGATTTTCTAGGGAAAAATAAGACTAGAAGTTTGCAATCAATTTTCACTGCCAAACCCAGATGTAATTTTTCAAACTTCAGATTTGTCACGTGTAATTCAATTTTGGTGGGAATGCGCATGGTCTGAGAATACGCATGGTCTTGAAAAAAGAGTGCCCTCGTGGCTATAAGAAGGCATTCTGGTGTGACTTGCCAAGGTAGCGTGATGGCCCATTGACTATACAACAATGGGGAATTCTGTTCACGTCAAGGTTACTAGTGTTGCAGAGCTCCCCCCCCCCCCCCTCTCTCTCTCTCTCTCTCTATCTGTCTGTCGTTGTCATGGTTTCATGGACAGGTGGGAAAGCGACATGGGCAGAAGGCATATTTTGCCCGTCACGATGGAACATCGCACGTGGCCTTTGTCACAACTTGGTCAATATAATACTCGAGAACTTTTCAAATTTTCTCATGAATATTGTCAGTCAATATTTTAAGGTATGTTATGAGGGGAAAGTTGGTCTTTCTATTTAGGGGCAGGATGATGGAATACGCTGTAGGTGACGATTGTATCTCAACGTGCGGTATGTGTTTTGTTGTGCAAGTGCTATTTTTCTCTGCACCAGCTCAACCAGTGTAATCATGGTCTGAATAACAATGTAATCTGGAATGGACGAATCAGTGCAATGCACAATATGACATCTGTTTAGAGAAGCAGATGATGCAACTTTGGAGAAGGCGCGAAGTTGGTGGGTTCTGCTTCTTCTGTTAGTTTTTTTTTTTTCTTCAGTATGGCGTTACCTAGCCCTTGGTTGTCTAAGTAGAAATGCAAATCGTAGAATGACTAAATTCAAACGAAATGAACGAAATGCTCTTTTGCGTGTGGTTTGTACAGATTTCCGAAGAGCCTCTAATAACACACACACACACACACACACACACACACACACACACACACACCACAGAGTAACGATGATGCTACCTATCGGGTTTTATTCGTTCCTAAAATGAGGAATGAATGTCGAACCGGTAGCCATATCAGCTGTATTCAGTGGTGGTATTCCCGATATGGATGATGAATGTCTTCCGGTAGTTCACTTAGCTGAATAAAATGACTGAAATTTGAAGTTTGTATGTGGCAACTTTACCCAAAGACTTTGCATCCTGTCTAGATTTCCTTTTCTGATGATGGGAATAATGTTTGAGAGTTTATTACTATTATTATTATTCTCATAGATAGGAAGGAGATTTCTTTGACAGTTGTTTGAGCGGGAGCGCGCAGCAGTTCTATGTAGGCCCAAATATTAGCCGAATGTTTTCAAAGTCTATGAAAACACATGAGCATGCACAATTAGTTACAATGTCGTGTGCATCGAAAATCAAAAGAAAAACAAAGGTTAGATCCCTTCTCATCTTTTTGATGAACAACACGATCAAAACTCTAATGAAATGCATTACTTTTAAGGATGTTGCACAAGCTAGTCCAGATGAGAGGACGTGGTGGTGTTGGAGGCGTGTGGACCGATTCCATTACACGCATCGGGTCGAGTGTTATGTGCGTATTAGCGTGACCTTTGTTCGAATCTGGTTTCTAGATCAGTCAATATTGACTGAGAGTCTGTGTGAAGACGGCTGTATTTGCTCTTCATGATCAAACTGTAATCATCGACGTGTACTAGTATATCGGCGATGGATACGAATGCGTATAATACAACTGATGATGAAGAGCCGGCAAATCTTTGATTTCTACCCAAGATCGGGTTGATTATAAGATTGCGTAGATATGTTGTGTTCAGATTAGTTACTTTCGAGAGTAACAATTCCAAGAGTGTGTAGGGGAAATTGATATCTGGAATATAGCGTTTGCCCCATTATTGGTTTGTCTTGTCCGGTGCATGAAGAAAAGGATTTCCGTTCGTGTATTATGCTGATCATGCTGTGCTATTCACAACACATTATTATCGTTAACAATTCCATGTCATTGACATGCTGATGTTATTCCCAGCATTTACAGATAGTAAGGTAATTTTTGTAAACTGAAAAACTGAATATTGTGATTAAATGTCTTTCTAAAGTTTCCAGTGTCTTCACAATGCAGTTCTTCTAGTAATCGAATTTCAGTTGCTCCGAATATGCTAACATCTCGGATTTTTTTTTTATTCCAAATTTAACCGAATACTGTGTGGAAGATAATGTATCTGGAGTGATATCTGCTATTCATTATTGATAGTTCTGCAATAGTTGATTAGATGAAAGAGTTATATATGGATATACTGTTGGTATAAGTTGTCAATATTACGTCGCGTAGACAGAATAAATAGAAGTGTTATAGATGTTGATTTTTTCTTATATAATTTGCTTGCACACTGGTTGAGAGGAAGAAAAAAACCCAGGGCAATCGTCTGTTATGTAGTACAACAGAATCAGATTGTCTATTTGTTTCAGTTTATTGTAAATCTATTTTATCTAGCTTGTTTGTGTAAATAATGGACAGAATTTGAACACCATTCGCTCGCTAACTTGCCTACGTTGTCTATTAGGTCGGTTTGTTTTGTTTCAGAGTTATTATGACGTGTTTTGTTCTATTTTTGGTCTTTCATAAAAACTCGAACGTAGGCTGGTTGATAAATTCTGTTCAACACAAATTAGTGAACAGTCGGTGTATACTGTGGCGATGATGTCATATGCGGTCAAGTATAAGCTTGAAGAGAAGAATGCATTACGACTTGGGGTAAAAAATAGAAAGAAAAAAATGTCAGAATTATGAACGCAATTTCTTGCCTAACGATGAATGAGCAATATAAGAAAAGTTAAAAGGAATGCGGGATTGACACACATACGTCCGACAACAGTAAAGAGAAAGAATAGCTGTCTACAAACTTTAATGCAGAAATTAAATCCGAGTGAATATCGCTCAAGCTATTCCGTGAACATACTGTTTTGATGCCAATGGGTTTGAAGTGATTTAGCACGTGCCTTCGATTATGATTTAGCGTTCTTTGGGGCCTCTGTAGTATGAATGCACCGAAAGTGCGACATCATTTCACGCTGCACACTTCGGCAGGATCTTGAATTGTAATCACTTGGAGTTTTTTTTTTTAATCTTCTCCGAAAGAAGTAAACTTCTCTTGAATTTTTGATATCATCGAACCAGGGAGGTGAAATCATGAATGTTTTTACACTTTTTTTCATGTACCCCCCCCCCCCCCCGAAAGAAAAACACCACCACCTAACAAACAAGAGCAGTCGACCTTAATTTCTAGTCTATTTGCTTGGAGTCTCGCTTACGAGAAACTTGACCCACTTGCATTGCTGTATGTTAATAATAACTCTTCTTGTCATTCGAGGGTACGTTGTGATATATGCTTTATTCTTTTCTATCATGCGTGTGGGAAATCTGAGCACCAGTTGCCTTATTATACATGCATTGATTGTTCCACAAGTGACAATCATGAATGTGTTAAAGTGCTGGAATTGAATCCATCTAGGGCTGTCCGTCAGGAATGTAATAAATAGGAGAAACGTCGCTGGAGTCCAGGGACTAGTGGTGTGTTTGTGTATGTAGAGCGTAAATGAATTTTCTGTGTGTCATTGAGAAAAAAAAAAGAAAACACAAAAACAAGACGAAACAAAAAGGCGATAGAGACGATGTGGTCTGTGAATCCTCTCCTCAAATTCCAAGCTACCGATGGACTTCCAGCGGCCGAGGATAATGCGATATCCTCCGACTGGTGGAGATGTCATCAGGGGAAATATTTCATCTATGCACTTGAAGGCGATGGCTATTCGACCCCGGACTGGGAGACCGAAGAAAATCGCCGGTGCTATATGCATCCTTGGAGCATCAGGGAAACGCTTCTCCCACGGGCTTTTTGCGCGCAATCGGCGAACTGACAACGATATAAAATCTGAAACCCAGCACTAAAATTTCATCAGAGAAAAAGTATTTCAATCGAATCAAATACCCTTTCCTATAAGCAATCACAGACCTGCCTTAGAAATTCATTGCAGTGTGTATTGCAGTGTGTCCTTTTTGCTAAGGGATTTGCGTTCAACATCATTTCTACATCGTCAGAATTGTATGCTCATTCATACTCAAAGGGGTTTGGGCATTTTGTGTTTAGACTTACGGACTGCACAGGCCTTAGCATTTTTACAACCGCATTCGATTTGGTGGGATAGAACTTGTTATTTATTTTGAGAGTTGACTTCTTGCTCCCTGTTGTACGTGCATTAGATTTGTGTTTGCTTGTATATATGGCCATGATTTCTACGATGAAATACAGAATGTTTTGAATATCAATTGCATTGTTTTGCTCCAATTTATGTTGTACTTGTACCTCATCATGTGTAAAAAATACAATCAAGTACATCACCCACAGACATAAATATTTATGTATACATTGTATTATATATATACATGTACATATATATATATAAATATATATAAATATATATATATATATATATATATATATATATATATATATATATATATATATATATATACAGCTGTATATGCATGTGAACATAACAAATGGAGGACAATAAAGCAGGAAAATGAGTAATCAGATTAAAAAAAATTGTGATTGTTTGAAACACAAGACAGGCTCATAGGGGAGGCTTAACTTGCTAGGGACGTACATGACTGGCCAATTCTCCCTGTTAGTTTTCCACACAACACGACCAGTTGCAAGTTTCCTTTAAGCAATGTATAAAAATTACACATGTGGAAAATTTGTGTAACTATACTGTGTGCCCCCCCAAAAAAAAAACAAAAACAACAACAACAACAACAACAACAAAAACAGGACCCTCCGCAACGATAACTTTAAAAAACAGTGAATCAATCCAAATACAATTTCAGGGTATGAAACTCTAACTTATTACCCACATCTTACAGAAAACCCCATCCGAATTGCTTCAGCGGTCAAAGAGAAATGAGGATCTTTGTAGAGCATGTCAAGAATCACTTCCCTCCAAGTTCTGTTCATTGTGGTCACACATTAATATGTACACTGTAGTTCCAAGAGCATTCAAGAGCTAAACTTGGAAGAAAAAAACCCATGACATGCTTTACACATTTCCACATTTTTCTGTGACCACATAACCAATTTGAATGGGGTTTTCTACAAAATATAGGTAAGATGTTTTATGTGTAGTCCCTGAAGTAGCATTCAGTAAGTTAATCATATTGAAAGTTTTCAATGCGGAAATCTGATGGTATTTGTTTTTTTTTCTTTGTATTTTGTTTTTTGGTGTGTTTTTTTTTTTTGGGGGGGGACATACTGTACAAATGTACAATGTGCAAATATATTGTCTCAGCTCAGTTTAAGGCAATTAAAAATGTAACGATTTTATTCATTTCTTGTTTTGTTTCACTGCCTTATTCGTCACTGGATTTACTATTCAGATTCACCTTCAATGAAGGCATGCATTTCACATACATTGTATCAAAGGGGTAGTCATGACAACAGTAGTTTCCTAACATTTTGGCCTTTCTCCTGAACTACTGTGTGTCATGTTTAAAACTTGTCTGCAATCATGCAATATTCTTGCCTTTTCTGTTTGTGTGTTTTTGAAGTTTGTACAGAACGATGAAATCTCACATTCAAACTTTGCACATGTATAACCATGCATGAGAAAAACAATTAAGCAATGTCATTAGTGAAAATCGTGGCTTGTCCACTACATTCATACTTGCATTCATTGCAAACACACACCATCAAAATAATTTAATTTACAAGAGGCAGCTGAGAAAACAGATTTAACGTTTCATACTCAAATTTTATTGTCAAATGATATCACAGGGGAAGTGAAGGCACACGCCAAATCATATCACTTGCGTAAACTGGCTCTTGGTGAATTAGTTACACTTTGGAATGTTTTCTTCTTTTTATTCAGTCCTCACATCTTTTGAAAAGATTTAAATATATTTATGATACGTTCATTATCACCGGCATACCCAAATTTGCCCAAGCTAATACCTTTTTTAAGAAGTCCCTCTCCTCTCAAATATCCCACACAGAAGCATTGATATTACAATAATTATATTATCATAACTATAACTGCATGCTGATGTCCACTCTACAGTGGCCAAATGTGATAATTTTTCCACTGACTACCTTCATGACCATTACACACAGGTTTTAACTGTATGCGTATGACTCCGTCTCAAGCACTTCAAGGTCTTGATTTTCAAAATGAGCTTTGAATATTTCTAATTTCCTCTGAAAACAGGAGCACAAGTCCTGTCAAGCAGAAACCAAGTTCTATGGTCATCCTGCACCATGCATGAAACTTGTCAGATGCAAACTTTTGTTATATTAAGAAAACATACATAGTGACATGATAGAGGTGTGTAATAAACAGTGCAACTTTGTGATACATCATGCCTTTCTCATAATGCAGAGCAAAAGATAAAGACGAACCTACAATTCTGGCCTTGCACTTTTCACAGCTGACATAAGAAACTTAACTACACTACTAAAACTTAAAAATGCAGAGGGTGAGGAAGAAGCAGATTTTTTTTTTTAATACCAAACAAACCCTGACATCAAACTGTACATCTACATGCTGCTTGACTTTTCTGTCTCTTTTAGTATGAGTCTGTTTCTAATCAAGAAAGAAAATTGTTGCTTTTTTTTCAGTATTATCCTAAAATCTCTAACAGTGTGCCAATCTACAGTGATATTTCAAATTTCAAAGACTTGCGAGGATGGACTCAATCTTTGCCTCCAGCTCGTTGCGTTTAGCCGTCGTGGCCTTGTCCACGTCCACGTACTGACCCTTGGTGAATTTTCCGGCTACGACCTTTTCGGCGTTGGTGATGGCCGATTGGATCAGCTCCTTGTGCTGGCGACTCAGCTTCTGGATTTCCCCGACCTGCAGAGCAACATGTGGGAGGCATACCGAAACAGCATTCAATATCTCTGGTTTTTCTGTTTTTCCATTATTGCTGACAAAGAACACTGATTAAGTAGCACTCACGTGAAGTATGTTTCATCACATATAATTCCATGGAGACACAATGACAAATATCATCCTATGTTTGCACACTGATTGTGTTCTTACACTTTATTCTTGCCACATGCCTATCGAAGTCCTTGTTGCTTGCCACATTCCTATAGAAGTCCTTTTTGCTTGCCACATTGCAGTTCACATACTTTACACTTGCTACATGCATATCTAAAGAATACACCACATACACCTGTGTACATGTATTTCACAATTTGTTTTGGGTTTTTTTTTTTCATAAATTTCTCAAATAGTGTGCTATTTTGCAAATTTAAGAACACCCACAAAAAAACTTCTTTGATCCCGACATGAATGCAACGTGCATGCATACATTTCTCCATTCATTACTGTGCTCCGCAATAGCAAATTTAAGCACTTGTAGAATTGTTGGGCAATCCTGATTCACAAAAAATTAGACTCGCTAAACATATGGTGTATATACTAAGACCTGTCTACACTATGCAAACGTACCTTATCTCCAACCTCAGCACTCTCTTTGTTGATGGAGGACAGAACCTCTTTGACGGCATCAGTGGCAGCGCGGTGTTCACCGTCCAGCTTCTTCAAGGTGGCGCGGAAAGCTGAGAATGGAGAGCAATGGGATAGAGAATGATTTGAATCTGGCACCCGGTCTCACAGGACACATGATGTAAATGACTGGTCTTAGAATTTCAATTCTCAATTCAATTCTAATTCATTGCTCACTAAGCCTAGACTTATTTCATTTCAAGACTTAATAATACAAAAAAAAAAAGATTTAGACGGAAATAAATTCATAAAATCACATGACACGCATCATAAACAAGATGTGGACATATCAAATACAATATATTGTGATAAAGTTAAAACATCTTGCAAAAAATGAACAGTTCTTTTAATTTTAATATGAATATTGCACACAACAGAACACAATTCAACATCATTATCATTCAACAAAATATTAAAATGATTTACGAGATAAATCATTACAATATGCATTAAAAAGCTAACACGCATGAGTGTTACCACCATGAATTATGAAAACAAACATGTATTATAATTACGTCACTCTCATATGAACAATAAACCCTTGATGCATCATTATCATCAAATTGATCAATGATAGGTGCTCTCAAGAAAACAGGCCATATTTTACAAAATGTTGTACAACACAGAAAGATGGACAACAGAAACATTTCAAACTCATTATTTTAAGTCAAAATAATATCATAAGAGATATTTTAAGTCTAAATAATATCATAAGACATATCACCTGGAACAGTACCCTATAGCCATTATACGGTAATTACCTATTTGCGCAAGTTGATTATTTGTAACATGACATGGAACCCTGAGGTACATTTTCTTAACATCACAGTACATGAATAGGATATGTATGGCCTGTTTTGAAAACTTCACCAGGACAGTATATGAAGATAATCTTTTTTTATTTCTTATTTTGCAATTGAAATGGAAAAAGAGAAAAGTGCTCACTGTTGTTGTCCTTGGTGGACTTGAATTTGCTGATGGCGTCCTCATAGCGTTTGGTGAGGCGGCCGCGCTTGGTCTGCTGGGAAGCCACTTCCTCAACGAGACTGGCCACCTTCAGGCGGGACTCAGACACTTCATCCTGAGTGCGGGGGGGGGGGGGGGGGGGGGGGGGGGGGGGATGCAAGGGTAAGACAGATTAGTGCTGGAAACCAAAAATTACTTTCCCCATCACAGCCATAGCATTCTCTGCAGAGCTTTGCATCAAATCTACCATATCTTCCACTCTATTATTCTATGGGTGCGTTCGAGCGCTCTAAAGCGAACCAAAGCGAACTAAACCAAAGCGTACCGTACCGAACTGTGCCAGTTTTGGAGCGTTTGAGCGCTCTGTGGAGAAAGCGTACCTCACGAGTTATTTTTAGAAAAGGTCATGCATGTTTGTAGCAAGAATGTCATCCACCTTGTGCTTGAACTACTTGCACCTGTCCCGAACAAAGACAATGATGTTTTTGCATTGTGACATATGCACATGATACGCGCATGCTTTACAATGAACTTTTGGTACGCTTTGGTACGCTTTTGGAGCACATTGGGAAGTGGTCCACTTTTGGCTCAGTACAGTACAGTATGGTACACTTTAGGAGCGTTCGAGCGCTCCTCTGGCGCGGGTACAGTACGGTACAGTACGCTTTAGGGCAGCACTCGAACGCACCCTATGTGACAGATAACTGCCAGCTGTCATCTCATGTGGATAAGGAAAAATTCAAATGCTTGTTGCCCCTGTTTATCCAACTATGATACAAGCAAGATCACAGGACACATTATAATGTAATAAAATTTGAAACATTTACAACATTGTTTATGGATAATATCTAGCATTACACACTTCAAACTTTCTTTAACAATTGTTCAATCCAATCTACAAGTCTGCTACGTCAAAATCAAATCTCTTTCCTGTCACAATACAATATATGTGCTCTAAAAAGTCTTTCTGCAAACATCCACACGAGCACTTGCAGCTCCCTGATCAAACATCGGTCACTTACCTTGGAGATGGAGAAGTCCAGGCGGACGAGGATGATGATGGTGACAAAGAGGAGGTAGAATGCTCCGACCACCAGGAGTGGCTCTTGGAGGAGAAGCAACTTCTGGAAAGTGTAGTGGAGCTGTGGGAGGGGGAGGAGGAGGAGGAGATCACAATGAACATCAGCATTACATGACCAATCAGTAGGTCGGTTCATGGTCAATACTTGCCTATATATAATGGTATCTTATTTGACGAATCCTTGATTCTGATTGGTCGAAATCTGGGGCAAATATAAATGATATTGCCTGCAGCTGCAGCCCCACTGTCCCAAACCACCTCGTTATACTAAACCGCCCTCTCTTTGTATGTACATGATATATATACACAGACGTGTTAACATGTACTGTTAATGCTTGGCTGCCATTGCAAAGCAGGCAACTCTTATCCGATGCCATCGCAATGTTGACATCTACGACAGCATCTGATATGAGTGCACACTAGCGCAATCATGATCTACCAAGTAAAATTTCTTCTAAGTACATTTAGTTTATAGAATTGATATAGCCTTGTTTTACTTGGGGCAGTGTTGATATTATTGCCCCATGGGATCTCAACTCCGTGACAGGACCCTTGGAACCAGTGCCCCAGGTCACAGCATGGTCATTTGCAACTTTCTCAGCATATGTAACAATTATACTGCAAACAGCAAATGACCAGTGATGAACTAGTATTTATCAAGGTATATTGTGATTTACCTCAAAGTCTGCAATGTGCTGCTCCACCAAGTTCCTCTTGGAGGCAACGACGACAGGGCGTCCAATGGTGTCCAGGTAGGTGTAGTGTTTCTCATCAGCAGCTCGCTTCACTGGGTATGGGGTTTCCAGTTTGATGTTCCTATGGGCAGACATAGAACACATAATTATTCATTATCAAACAATTAGGACATTTCTTATGCTAAAAATAAGGACATCACGAATAGAGGCGTCTTGCATCAAACCATCAAATATATCTGATGTAACTGATTCCGGTTTGATATTCAAATATATGGGAACACATAGAACACATAATCATTAATTACTAAACCAAAAACCAATTTCTTGTACAATGAACACAGACATCAATGGCATAGACTGTCTCATATAATATATATATCACCAAATCACCAAACATAACTGATGTAATAGATTCTGGCGGCCTAATCAAACACATTAACACTTGTAGCTCAAGACAAAAAACTCCTCTATTCTTCAACAGTAAAATTCTTGAAAAAATAGACAAGGAATGGACAAGACAATAAAGCAAACGAAAAGAAAAGGAAAATTCACACAGGATGTGGATAACATAGATCCTACTTACTTTGATCCCTCTGGGAGGATTATCTTCACTATCAGTTCATCCACATTCATATCGTCATAGATGTGGTCCAAGAAGCGCATCTTTAGGATGTAGTTGTCACCTATGCCAACAGGAAAATGAAAAAAATTGATATACACTGTAACCTTTCACAGCAGACTATTAACCAAACTGGAGTTGGTTCCTCCTAGGCATGTCTGTTACTTGTATGACATTTTGTCGCGAGTTCAAAACACATGAAAAGTGACATCAATTTTTTGTCAAGACATCAGTAAACACTCCTAGGATATAATTTGTTTAATTGAAATTACTATAGACTGCAGACTGCATGACATTCTACACAAATCCCCAATTCTGTCTTCACAATTACCAAAAAAAAAAAAAAAAAAAAAAGGAAAACAAATAAAAGAACACCCTGAGAATTGGAGTATAAACTCATTTACCCTGTATCATTTTCTTGGGAACAGTTACAAGGAAATTTATTTTCCTTTCTGGGCTACTGCCAAAGTTTTCCTACAGCTCAGAAATGGACATACTAATGTAATGAAACAACATATCAGGGGGCAGGGACAAGACCTACTCACCTGAGGTGTAGAGGTACTCGTAGCTTGGAAGATTGTAACCCATGTAGTAATGGGTCTTCCATCCACCGAAGAGGGGGAACCTGGGTCGAAGCTCCACCTCAACGTAATCGTCATGCTCGATGAGGTTGCTGGTGGAGATGTTGCCAATCTCATCACGATAATACACATCACGGGCAGCGGCGGGCAAGACAGTCTGATAACCAAATATTAAAATAGCGTACATTTAACAGTAATCCAAATACTCTTCCTCTGTAGCCTTTACTAATGTGTTTACATATGATACAATGATGGTTGATCTTGACCACTGCTATAATTAAAATTGTGACTCCTTCCAATATTAATGTATTCAATAAGTTGTTGCTGCAAAGCACTCTGGTAAAGGTTCTATGATTACGATCATGCTTTCTGGATATCTCCTGCCACTATATTAACCCACTTTATAGAGATCCATTATTTGAGCTTGAACAAAGTGACACCTAAGGCATTATGCTTCAATATACTCTGAATATTATATACTTTCAAATCTGACAAAAATAGACAAAAGTTGAAGATTACAATAACACCATTCACTATTAAAATATCAATATCATATCAACAAGCAGAAAAGAATTTATTGGCAGGATATATCGACACATGTTTGATACATGCTAGAAGTAGGGTTTAGCTGCTATTTAAGTCTTGCTAACAATTTTAAATTTGCACATTTAAGATCATAGAGATATAGATCAATTCACAATTTTATTTATTTATTTTTTTTTTTGGGGGGGGGGTGTAGATTTGTCAGAATGAATTCTGGTTAAAAATGAGCAGATGACAAACAGCACCAGTGGAGCATCTCACCTTGTATGATTTGATGGAGGAATATCCGTCCTGGGTACGCTGGTAGTCGTACCTGGAGAACGACCCCTTCAACAGCGCCCCCGTGTGGCTGACATCAACTGTCTCCTCCACTGCAATGTTGCCCCAGTGGGAGACCTCAATGACGCGGGTCATCGTGGTTACCGTCAGGAAAGGGGAGTTATTCTCGTAGTGGACCTTCAGGGCCTCCTGTTGGATCAAGAGATGGACAAGACAAAGATTTGAAATGAGGAGGAGCATTTTTCTTTTTTTAACAGAGTGGCACTACACACAAAACTTTGACACAATCCGGGAAGTAAATGCTTACCAACCTTTCATCAAACTGGAAGGTCTCTGTGGCAATCAACTGCCAGATATATCTTATCCCATCCATATAAACACCATCAGATCCCCACCCCCCTGCCTAACAGAAGTGGCACATCATATTTTTTTTTTCAGAGAATACAAAAGATAATATTGGCTCCAAGGGCACACACCACAGCAGCAAAATTGATATGTATTCCTTCCCACTGATACATCATACAAAAGGGCCAATGTAATTCAACTCTTTGACAGAAACTGAACATCTCTCTCACCCGAGTCATTGGTGCCACATCTTCATAGGGACCGTAGGTGATGCTGTCTTCACTGTGAGAGACTGGGTTCACCTTGTTGAAAGATTCAACATTACTGGAGGAAATCAGCACCTGGAACAAAAACATATAACACAGAAACTCACATCACAGATGGGCAGAACTACAAGACTGACTTAAAAAAGTCTGGAAATATATCAACTGATGGCAGACGAATTGGAAAACTCTTACATTACATCTGCATGAGATGAAATTTTCACGTGTACAGAGATATTTTTGTAAATTGCTACTTGTCAGAAATATTTGCATGTTGTTAATTTCATGGTTGCAAGGGTCTAGTAATCATGGCCCAGGCAGCGTGATAGATTCACAGTAGTTAATAGTTGTGCGTGCTCCAGCGCTAGCATGGCTTTTCTTTTTCAATGATATTTTTGTGGGTTGTCATTTTTCATGATTCAAAGCTGATTCCCTCAAAATAAAAAAAAAATAAAAAAGTTCGTGAAAAATAGGTCAGTTCAACTTCTACAATATTCATACAGTTCATGTCATGAAGTCAGCAGACGTCGATTCTCAGTCAAAAAGATCTCATCTGACCAAAAAGAAGTGTACTGGATATGGCATAAATGCTTTAATAGACTGTTTCTGTTTTGTTTACAGTTTATGGATGTTTCTTTTCCTACAGCCGAGTAATGATACATTTAATTCACCTGCTCCCTCCTATTATGATCCATAGGCTGGAATTCACTTAGTTGTTGCTAGGTAGGGCAAGGCTCTGGCAAACTTTGTGGTTGCTAAGGGCAATTTTTGGGAACAGAGTATGCATAAAATCTGAATACACTACAGAATCAATCTATTACATCACAATCTGGACCAAAATTCAGATAAAGGTACGTGTATCAAAACCGTTACATACATCTGCTTTGCTTTCATGTGTATGACAGTAAAGACCAATATATTTTACCTTAGTTGTCTGTGTTTTGGTAGCGTACGGTGACAGGAGGTAGACATTGCCAATGAACTCCACATACTGCTTCTCACTCTGAGTGATCCTGGCTGGGTACGGTCGAAGGGAGTGGGCAAAAATGGTTTCTATGGTGACATCAATGGTACCACCAGCCTGCAGTGGGTTTTCCAACTTGACACTGTAGAACGGTACTCCCCTGAAAGAGAAGTGGACAGATGGTCATAGGTTCAATAGCTCATTATCAGGTGATTTCCTAATCATTCAGCTTGTGCCAGTCCATAAAAGACAGCTGTGAGAAAGAAACTATCAAACTAGCTGACAAACAAAAAAAATAATGATAATGAATATAGAATACTGCTCACTAAAATCAATTCAATCATTATGTTGATGCTGTTTTATTGAAAAATTATATACAATATTAAAAACAAAGACATTTAATAAAACTTTTGTCTCTCATAGGATACAATTAAACAGATTTAGATCTCTTTTGGCAACATCATGATGTGGCAAACAGGTCTACATCTACGTAGATCACAATCAAAGCTGGCTGTGAATAAAAATTTTTTTAAAAATGGGGTGAAAGAAAATTACAATTCTATTTCTAGCAATGTAGAACCCTTGCTCGCAGATAACATTGCTGCCAAAGAAAAGAGATACACCTACTGTAAATGAGATGCAAAGTATCACTGATTTTTTGCTTTTCATACTTACTCTTGACCTTTGACACTAGCAGCAGCAACAGCAAGAGTAACCTGATCTTCTCCTGAGCCAGTCTGTAACAAAGAGAATTCATAAATCTAAGGCATACGTTCAACTGAAAAAAAGTTTTCTGTTCATACATTGTCTCACTCACTCAGCAAGCAGTCAAGCACCAGCAAGTCTGGCCTAAATAAAGTAAATGTTCCATTTGAAACAAAAAGAGAAAGTAAATTTCTATAAACAAAATAGAAAAGAAAAGAAAAAAAGAATAAACATTGACACTTGAAACTGATGTCACAGAAAATGGAGAGATGTAGTATTGCACGGTTAAATGTTTAATTTCTTCATGTATTTATTCATTTCTCAGCAGGTTATGAAGTCTCCAACAAATAATACAGTGCACTCTTATTATCGCACACAGTTATAAAGAAAGTCTCATTGCAACAAAGTAAAAATTCAGGTCCAAAAATTATCATCTATACATCTTTATACACCAGAATAAAATTTTGATATAATGCGAGAAAACTGCCTGTCCCAAGGTTTTTCGCTTTGAACAAGAGTTGCCTGTATTCCAAGCAATGGATCATTTTATGTAACCAAAGGTTGGGCAAGTGGACAAAGTTTGGTGAGAATACCACCACGGCCACAGCAGTCACAGAGTATGTGTGCAGGTAGTTGGGATCTCTTGGTACATAGGACATTTCTTCCTTTCCAGACTCAAAAGAGAGCTGTAGGATGAGTTAAATAACACTTGGCTAGGGGTCTACCAGTACACCAACACTATCTGCACTGTCGGGCTGTCCCTGGAAGATGGTGCAGGTCAGCAAGAATCCAGTTCTAATTACACTCAAAGTGAAGACTGACCAATACAAGTATGAACTACAATGTATGATGATTCACATCAAGGTGCTACATAAGCACTTTCCCCAACTGCCTAGGGCAAGCAAAAATCTAAGCCGGGCAAATATTTTGGAAAAATGAGAAGACAATGCTTGCCCAAATTGGGAAAGCAAAAAGTTTTGAAGCCTACTTTTATCACTTCCCCCCCCCCCCCCTTCAAGTCCCCCAGATCAATCATACAGAAGCCCAAAGATGACTGTTTAGACTTTAGTGATGCAATGCACTCTAATTTTATTTCAGCAACTTTCCAACACTTACGTGAAGAAGCTGTAATGCAATGCAACGTGAACACTCAATTGAACCAAGTTTGTCACTCCAATGTGTTTTAAGCATGTGAATCAATGTGTGCTGCTTATTCATATGATTGTGTTTTATCAAGCCCTTGACTTACAAGTGATTTTCTACACCATTTTCTTATATTTTTTGGACTCTCTTGAGCTGGTAAAATTTCATGTTTGGGCAAGTGTTTTGCAACAATTTGAAAATCTGCTTGCCTAACCAGGCAAGTGGCAAAAAAAAAAAAAAAAAAAAAGTTATGTAGCACCCTGCAGCTCACAGTAACACTTGCTTTGCTTGTGCTCATTATCTATTTCTTTCCCAGGGGCATCAGGGCCAGGGTCAGGGCTGCAAACATTTTTTTATTTTTTTATTTACACTGATTTATACCACTTTCTCCAGTACAGTAGAACTCTAATTTTGTTAGTACTCAATAAATTTACTACAGATACCAGAGCAGTTATCCCTATCATGACAGGGTGCCTATTTTTGCTGCTGGGGCAATTTTGTTCATTCATTCAGAACACGGTTCTGCAAAAAACTGCCACAAAGTTTGACCTCCCGTGCCCAAATTTGATCATACACAAAAAGCACCTGTAGCCAGCAGTCAAATTTTGATTTTAGAATGGCGTTATGGTCAAATATGGGCAGCTTGCTAACTTCACCATTCTACATACTGTAAAACACAATATTTTTGCGGTATGAAATTTTCGTAAATTGGAGCCCACAGCCTTTTTCGCGGCATGAAATTTTCGCGACTTGCCTCTAACATTCAATGTGTAAAGTAGACCTACTAGATCTATAGAGATAGTGTAGACAAGAACTTTCACATGTATTTCTAATTTTGTGAATCTTGGCTGTTGCGAAATTCGCGAAATTAAAATGCACGCTAACATTCCTCGTTTTACAGTAACCACATTAATGATAACATCAAAATCAGGAAAATTTGATTCAAGAGCAATTGTCATCAAGAAGAAAACGTTTTAACGTTACTCATTAGGATGGTTAGCAAACTTTCAGAAGTCGAGTCCCAACATCAACATTTGCATCCCAGCTAGTAGAAAAGACGAGAAGTCCCCAAATCAGGAAGGCGTTTATGTGCTTATGCTGTTAGAATATGAAAGGATACTCAACATTTGATTTCAGGAAGCTTCCTCCAGAATCAGGATCCAGGCCAGGGGTTGACCGACAAGTCTGTCTAATTCCGCGAAAAACTTCTCATTTATAATAATGACATTTGCTGGGTCAGTTTTTCACTTCTTTAGACAGACCCCATTGATATATACGCTATTGCGGCTCCCCAATTCATCGCAGCCTTCATTTGAAAAATGACTGCACGAACATCTAGATGGCAAGCCAAATGCTCATTCACAATATTACGAATTCAAATTTAGCGCTCGAACAACTTACTAGTACTTTGGTCAATAAACGTAAATGTATCGATGGCCGATATAGTGATTGTATGGAGCATTTGGCTTGCCGTAGACGTTCGTGAGGTCATTTTTTCAAACGAAGGCTGCGATGAATTGGGGAGTGCTGCAAAGAAGTGGAGGAAATAACCAGAAAACAGGAGGAAACAGTGGAAGAGGTTAGTCAAAATGTTTACTGATTAATCCTGAATATATTTTTTCCAGATTGGTTTGAAAACCAAGCTGGAAAAAAATTAAAATAACCATTTTTATGCAGGGGGAACTGGGTAGAAGTTGCGTTGAACCAAAATCGGTTCAAACCATCGGCGTCGCAATGCAATAATAGCGTATGTATCAATTAAAGGGATAGTACAGTATTGGTGGAGATGAGAACTGGGCTTTTAACTTTTTGCGAGATACCAAGAAAACACTTATGATACAGTACAGAGCATACCATTTTAAGAGGAATTCAAAGTTTATTTGGTGAAAATCGGGTTTGGAATGACTGAAACATCCAAAAACAAAGTAAAACAAAGCTAGTATCGTGATAAAGTGTGGGTCCCACACTTTATTAGAATCGCTCTTTTTTGGATATCTCAGCCATTTCAAAACCAGTTTTCATCAAATAAACGTTGAATTCCTTATAGAATTACATGCTCTTTCATATTTCATAAGAGGTTTCTCATTATCTCACCAAAAAAATTTCAGAAACCAGGGGCCGTATTCTGAGAGCTAATTAAGTGTCTGATTAGCACTTAATTACCGAATTGGTATTCTGAGAGCATGATTAAGTAGGGGGTATATTAACTACCATAGCAACAAGCGTTTTGGCGGGAAGGACCTACGCGTTTGCGCGTATCAATGCGCGTGCACCTCTGGAGAGGACTTAATCACAGAGTTAATTACGAATCGGTATTCTAAGGGTGTAATTAAGTATGAAAGTTAATGGAAAACTTAATGATACCAAAGAGTGTCATTAACTACTCCGATATCACGCATTACATCGTGTTTTCTCTGCCACAACGATGCTTACTGTCTTCGGTAACCGAGGAGCGGTTGAATCTTGTTATCATGGTATCCGTAGAATTCAGAGAAAAAAAGAAATATAGCCGATCTTCGAGGAATTTTGTCATTTTTTGTGAGCAAAGAGGTTGAGATCTTCGCGTGCGTAGGTGAGGGGTTGTAATCAAATACCGGAGTGTGCGCACGGAGCTCTTGGGTTGTAATTACAGGGGGCGTGCAGGAGCGCGCATTGAGGGCATATTTGCGCGTGTAATCATCATTTTGGCTTCTAACAACGCGTCTGATTGGATGGAATAACATTTAGATGGGAGGGACCTAAGATAATTACAGGGGACTTAATCATACCTTAATTACATCCTCAGAATACCGATTTTGCCCATGATTAAGGGCCTATTAACTTCACGACTTAATCACGAAGTTAATTACAGACTTAATTACGACCTCAGAATACCACCCCTGAAATTAGGTCTCAACCAAAACTGTGTGATCCCTTTAGTTTAAATGGTGTCTGTCTAAAGAAGCGAAAAACTGACCCAGCAAATGTCATTATTATGAGAAGCTTTTCGCGGAATTAGACAGACTTGTCGGTCAAGGCCAGGGGAGGCTTTACCTTTAACGTTAGCTTGCTTGGCTAGCTTTGAAAGGCAGCAGCGCAGCCGCCCTACATTATTCAAGCATCTTAGTCCCATACGTGTAATTTCATGTAGGTCAATGGATGAGAAACTGATTAAAGAGATAGATTTGGACCATGAAATAAGAGAAGAACCTGTTTAAGTACTTACAGTGGCTCCAACAAAAGACATCTTTTCATTGAGGGAGGTTTCCACAGCAAAAAGAAAAGATCCTGCTGGAGCTTTGCCACCATTCTCAACAGTTACTGCTGACGATATCTTCACAAGTTGTGATGCGATGTCAACTGTCCTCTCAACCTTCGTATTTATCAAATCTGCATTGACTGTCTCTTGTTTTGCTGCTAAAGAGACAGCTAAAATACAAATGAGTAAAAATGACCTAATCATCTTGGATTCTTTTGAGGAATCGGCAAGATGAAAAAGGATTGCTTTGAGATCTCCTCCAGGTCCCTCAGTGGGCACGAAGAGGTCAGCAGCAGAGGATTCGCCTCTTTTTACTGTACTGTACGTTTGCCTATACTGTACTGCGCGTACAGTATTCGTGGATCGTCGATCATTCGCCGGTTTGCCGAGCTCAAGCGAGCAAGCCAAGGGAAGCCACGTATGCACGAGCATGCACGGGATATCTTATTCACTTCCGGGTTAGAGAGAGAACTAGCGAACCCGCGCGCTGCGGTGCTCAGCTCCTCCAATGCTCCTCCTGAGAGCTTTTTTAATCCGAGGGCCTGTTGGCTGGCTCCTACAAAGTTTTTTTTTTCTTTTTTTTTTAAAGCCCATTTACATGTCTAGATCCAGGGAGGTGGGCCACCTCCCTGCTAGATCCCTTCCAGAAGCGGATCTAGGGGGGGTTGCAACTCCCCTTAAAAAAAAAAAAATCCGGGGACCATTTTTTTTTTTATCTTATCTTTTTTTTTAAACTTGTAATTTTATTTTTTTCTATCTATGTATTTATTTTATTTTTTATTATTATTATTATTATTATTATCATTATTTCTATTCTATACCAAAAATAGTGGTGTTTTAGATGCAAGAGAACGCCATTTTCACACACAGATTTTCAAAAATTCTCCCTACTGTTGTCCCCCCTCCCACACCCTCCCCACCCCCCTCGCTCGCTACGCTCCCTCGCATACCGCCCCAACCCCCCCCCCCCCCTTTATAAAAAGCTAGATCCGCCCCTGCCTTCGAGGCCCATTGATCGAGAAGCACTGAATTCAGACAACTCACTCTGTAACAGGGAGGTCCGTATAGTAGGCCCTATATTTGCTAAATTTCGACACCGGAATTTACATCGTTTATGGATAACAAGGAAATAATGGAACTTTCTCATTGAATTTGAATTTGTGTGTGTGTGTGTGTTTTTATTCCACCTTTTTTAAATGTCGCTTTATGCATGAGAGGTTTCATTGCGGACGTTTCGCAGTCTTTGCGACTACATGGGTGTAGCAGGATAGCGCCTCACGGTTAAAAATTATTCTCATTGGTGTTATGTTTAGGCTCCCTATAGGCCCTAAAGTCAACAAGATTTCAGGTTGACGGTACCTACTGAGAAGATCAAGGTATATAAAAAGAAAAAGGGCAACAAGGTGACTAGGCACTCTCATAGGAAGAGAGAGAGCGACTTCTTGAATTTCTCCTCGGCGCCTTGTTCAGGAAGAGGAAGGTATAGTATACCGTCATTATCCATAGGGCCTAAGAAGGAGCCAAAGGCGGCTTTTTCAAAAACTCCCCGAGAAGGTGGGTTTTTCTCTTCTTTTTTCTCTCCCTTTTTTTAAGATGAAAAGGCACCTTTTAGAGCATAGCCTACTGCAATAGTTCACTTCTCACCCCGGAGTTCCATAAGGCGCAAATTTGATGGCTCGGAGAGGCCCCGGAGATATATAGGGACGGTAAAAACGTCGTTATAACAATTAAAAAAAAAAAACAATGACAGATAAAATGAATGAATAGAAATAGCTAATTAGTGACTATACGTCTGAGCTGTCATCAACTTGTCAAACCTACAAAACTAATTTATAGAAACTGGTCCTATACACACCCCTCGTATCATCATTTCACTTGCAGTGTGTTATTCGGCCTGTTCACTCCCTTCAATTTCAGCAGTACATGTATTTTAGTGCATGGAGATGTACGATTTCCGGATACTGATACTTTCTATGGAGTAGGCCTATAAACTAAACACCACTATTAGGCCTTATTATACAGATTTCTGCCACGACTGTAAGCCATAGGCCCTATTATAGTTAGGTCCAGGCTGTAAACCTTTTGTTTTCTTTCTTCCATGCTTTAAACTGACGGTTTTATGCGTAGTAAGGTCATGGCCTTTGGAAACCAGAAGAAATTGAATAATAATGTATCAATATTCAATTCAATTCAATTCAATTCAATTCAATTCAGTTTATTTCCACAGTTCAGGTAAAAACATATAAATACACAATCAATCAGTTCTAACACATACATACAAACCAAAAATTATTTTGGATAAATACATAATCACAGTTAAAAGTTAAAAAGTGTGTGTTCCAGATTGACATAACAATTAAAATAAATGGTGGAGGAGATCAGCAGTAGGCCATTGGCCTTTCGAGGCTGATCCCCTGAGCAAATATACAATATTAAAACTGTATGTCGTTATACACTGTTACATAAATCATGAGTCGCATAAAAAAGAACTGGATTTGCAATAAATAGGGGCAAGAAGAAGAAGAAGAAGAAGAAAAAAAAAAAGCACATCCAAAAGGAAGGAACCACGACATACCAAAAACAACCATAAAAAGGGTGGGACAAAAATGAGCAAGAATTATCATTGAATGCAATTTAAGAAATATATATATGGTTTGAGCATATAATATTCTATAAGAATCGACAAAGACAAAAAAAAAATATTCGTCTGTTTGTTTGTTGGTCGATAGAAAAACGGGTTGGCATTTTGACAAGATTACCATGATTACCCTGGACCATGTCAAATGCTCCGTAATCTATGATTCATGAATTTTTTTTTAAGTTTGTAAAATCAGAAACAGATGTCTGTAATCAATGAATAAAGAAAAAGAAACTTCCTATGTATGTATAAAAAAATGGGTCATGCTTTGCAGTCTACACTCCATGAAAGTGTATCATCCAGTTTCGACAAGAGTTAGTATATAGTACGGTATATTCTTGACAGTTTTTGAAGTTCATCTTTAATTCGTTTTCATCAATGATAATTATGTGTACATCACTGCAATTTTATTTCATTGATCGACCATGTAACAATATAATCATTATTTGTTATACGATATATATTACATAGGCCTATACATAAAAATAATTCAATTCAATTCAATAGTTTATTTATTTCCATCATCAAAAAAAAAAGAGAAGAAAAAGAGAACATGATTCAAAGCGGTACAAGTTGTCGGTTTGTCTTATATACATTCGTCTGATAGGGGCATTTTTTTTCAAATACAATATAAAGTATATGCACGAATGATGTCATTTAAAAAAGATACAATGCACTTTGTCATGGCAACAAAATAGTAAATAATCATAACGATGGAAAACAGTGTTCCACTAAAAAGCCAGGCTTGTAAGACGTGGAACACTGGAACAAAAAACGACAGCACCAATTTATCATACCAATAAAATATATTCATATTAAATTCTTCTTTATACTATTGTACATTTACTCATTGATATATGATGCTGATACTATATAAACACTACTTACTATGATTTTAGAATGCAACATAAAAACTGTATAACATCACATTTATGGCACAGACACTAGTCAAACTTGTCTGCAACTTTTCAGTCGTCCATCGGCCAGAAACTAAATCTAGTCTGGTTACTGGTCGCATTACGCAGGAGGTCACTATAGTTAGACCGGTACCTTCTTACAAGCAAACGTTTTGTCTATTCCTAGGGGATTTCCATGTGGTCGCTATGGGCAAGTGGTCGCTAAAATAGGTTTTAGTGTTCGCGGGGATAGGGTAGGGGTGGGGTTAATGGGACATAACCTGACCACAATCCCTTTTTTTCCTTTGTTTCGTTGTTGTTGTTGTTGTTGTTGTTTGATTGACTGTCACCATAACAGTATGTTTCCTCGAATATGTACAAAAAAAAAAAGGAAAATGCAAGACATTCTCCTGGAAACTGGCTTTTTCAGGATATGACTCCCCAGCATCAAAGCTCAGTGTATGATAGGATCAACAGAATTAGACATAAGCGGATCTAGAGGGGGGGGGGGGTGGGGGGTTGCAACCCCCCCCCCCCCCCCCCCAAAAAAAAAAAAAAAAAAAAAATCCGGGGACCATTTTTTTTTTTAATCTAATCTTCTTCTTTTGTTAACTTGTAATTTTTTATTTGGCAATGACCTCTATACCAAAAATAGTGGTGTTTTAGATGCAAGAAGACGCCATTTTCACACACAGATTTTCAAAAATTCTCCCTACTGTGGGAGGGGGGACACCCCCCTCCCACACCCTCCCCCCCCCTTTATAAAAAGCTAGATCCTTCTTCTTCTTCTTCTTCCGGGTGAAGTACTGACCTCTGGAAAGAGTATTTTCGTACTTTGTGCAGTGCTGAAACTAGTGTGCCACGCTGCATTGTTTGATGCTTTTTTTTGTTGTTACAATTGATGTAATATACACTATAAAAAGTAAAAAGTGCTCTTTGTGCAAGTAAAATTAGCTCCTCTTCCAACTAGATTTGACGCAGTGTCACCCCGACCAGCTGCCTCCTAAACTGTTCGAGGGAAGAAGCAGCTGTCACACTGGTCGGGAGCTGGTTCCAGAAGAGTATGACACTTGGGAAGAAGGAGTTTTGAAAGCCAGAGGTCCTGCAGAATTGTTGTCGATATTGAGTAGGTCTTCGTCCAGATGATCGTGTTACCGGGTAGATGTAGGGTGGTTCAGGTGGAATAGCAATCAGTTGATGTAAGATGCGGAACAGCATGATGACTTTCAGCTGGGCCCTTCTTTCTGCAAGAGATTGCCATTTCAAGGAGTGTAGCATTTCACTGACACTGTGTCGAGGGTGAAAGTCTCCCAGAGTAAACCTAGCGGCACGTCTTTGAACCATTTCAAGCTTCCTGATTTGGTCTTGGCAGTGAGGATCCCAGGCTGTTGATGCATATTCAAGGATAGGGCGGACATATGTCACATAGGCTTGTTCTTTTATTTTCTTGGGGCAGCCATGTAGGTTTCTCTGGAGGAATCCTCGTGTGCTGTTGGCCTTTTTACATGTGTTGTCTATATGTGTCTTCCAGCTTAGCTTTGAGTTGATATGTACTCCAAGGTACTTAGCATTGTCCACAACTGGAAGCTTGACTCCATGAAGAGAATAAGAAGAATGGATGACATTTTTCACCTTGTTGGTCACTCTCAGGACTTCACACTTGGATGGATTGAGGGACATCTGCCACTTGGTTTCCCACCCTTGGATGTTGGTAAGGTCTTCTTGGAGTCTGTCTGCATCCGTCTGTGAGCTAATGTGTCGGTAAAGGAGACAATCATCTGCAAACATTCGAAATTCAGACTGGACAAAACTTGGTAGATCGTTTATGTAGGTCAAGAAGAGGAGTGGGCCAAGTACTGTCCCCTGGGGCACACCAGAGATGACAGTAGCTGGGTATGAGTTGGTTCCTTCAAGCACAACCTGTTGTTTACGATCTTGAAGGAAAGCTCTGATCCAACGAAGAAGGTTCCCCTGGATACCATACAAGGCTAATTTCCTCAGGAGTCTTTCATGTGGTACTTTGTCAAACGCCTTGGAGAAGTCTAATAACACTGCATCTATCTGCTGTTTATTGTCAAGTCCCTTGGCGAGGTCATGGATGGTCAACAGTAGCTGGGATTCGCATGAGTGGTGCTTTCGAAATCCATGCTGCTTCTTGGATAGGATATTGTTAGATTCCAGGTGGTTGATAATCTCTGAGAATATTATGTGCTCAAGTGTTTTGCACACAAGTGAGGTCAAAGAGATTGGTCTATAATTGCATGCCTCATGGCGGTTGCCTTTCTTAAAGATCGGTGTGATGAATGCAGATTTCCAGTCCACTGGAATCGCTCCCTGATGCAGAGTAGACTGGAATAGTAGTGTAAGGACAGGTGCAAGTTCTGTCGAACACTCCTTTAGGATACGTCCAGGAAGGTTGTCAGGTCCTGATGCTTTGTGCGGGTTGATCTTAGATAGCAGTTTTTCAACACCTGCAGATCTGATGTCAATATTGAAGATCGTTGGGTGTGGGCTGGCTTCGAGGTCAGGGATGTTGCTCATGTCTTCCTTTGTAAAAACAGAGGAGAACTGATCATTTAAAACAGCTGCCTTTGTTTTGCTGTCACAGCGAAGGATACCATCTTTCAGAAGTGGAGATACTCCAGTGTTGTCACATCGCTTGTTCTTTATGTACGCCCAAAATCTCTTGCCTCCGTTGGAACCTTCTCCACAGATCAGATCCGAGATATATGTCTGGTGGGCTCTGCGGCATTCCGTTTGCATGGTTTTCTTTAGTCCCTTGTATGTGGTGTAGTCTGGGTTATTCTTATTCCCAGCAGCACTTGATCTCCAGAATGCCCTTTTCTTCTTCCTGGAGAGACGTTTCAATTCTGCTGTGATCCAAGGTTGGCTAAACCTGCATGAGGTCATCTTGGATGGGACATCTTTCTCAAGAACAGACAGGATCTTGTTTTTGATCTCCATCCACTGGTTTTCGATAGGGGTGTCTAATGATGTTTCAGCGAGGAATGTATCTGCAAAGCTTCCCATTGTTTCTCTAATGGCAACCATATTTGCCTTTTTCCAGAGATATATTTTCCTTCTGCTTGGTCTCTGTAGCTTTGCTCTAATATCTGCGACTGTGAGGACCATATCATGGTCACTGATGCCAGGCAGGGGAATGCATTTCCTGATCAGAGATGGACGATTTGAGAGAAAAACATCTAAAATTGCTTGACCTCTAGTTGGGAAGTCTACCACTTGGCTGAAACATAAGTCTTGAAAAATGGAAAGAAATGTTGAGTTAATACCAAGATTATACTGGTGGCCAGCCACAGTTTCTGTCTGCCAGTTTATATCTGGTAGGTTGAGATCACCCGAGATCCAGATGGCCGATGTTGGGTTGTTTCTCACAATGCGACTGACAATACTGCATATTTCCTCGGCACTTGTAGCATCATTGTCTGGAGGACGATACAAGCAAATAACAATCAGTTTCTGACCACCAATGATTTTGATTTCAGCAGCGACAATTTCCTTGTCAGAGTTGATGGAGACTGATTAGATGAAATCGAGTCCCAGAGTCACAGCGGTACGTGAAATCTAACATATCCCGGTAACTGATTTCCTTTGACTTTCATGCACACGATGTGTAATACGGAAAACAAAAACGGTAATAAAAGCTTTTATTTTGTTTCTTCTTTTGGACTGTCAGTACACGGGTACGCGACTTCAAAATATGTCTGGAACTCAGACTAAATATCTAGCACGTGTAGTTATAGTCGGGCGTAACGTGCGTGTAGAACGTAGTACATGTACGCTGAATGCGAGCGAGAGTTTTGGTACGAGACGACGACCGCTTCACTTCGTTCATCAAAACATTTCAAGCTAATAATTTCAGAGTAAGTGACCATATGATGTGATCGGTTCAATAAACTAGATGATAAGTTCATTTTCATGAGCTAAACTCTGTACCTATGTGAGTAACTATGTTTATCTGTATGATCTCGCTGTTTCGTAGCATGCGTATGTGGTCCCATCTATTGGTACTGGTGTAATGCCGTCGAATAGGAGAATCCGAGGGCTGACTGCACGATCGCGACTGGGCGTAGCTGTAGCCAAGTAGCTGGCTGTATGTAGCAGAGCAAGGATGGTGATGCAGCTACATACATAGCTGGCTCCACCCCATGCTATAAATTAATTAACGTCACGATGACTATAGTTTTACAGTATTCTTGCATTAATAGTACTATAGAGTAAATCATTGATCATCCCTATTTGCGACAAGGTGCATCTTTGTGGCAGGGGCCATTTCATTCATTGATGAAAAGACCCAATCAGGTGTGAAAGTATGCTCACTTCCCATAACACCTGTGAGTAACTCCCACTTTTGTTCTAAAGTGGGACTATAAGTACACTTGATGCTCTTTAGCTGTTCTGTGATTATCATTGCATGAAACTGCCCCTGCTGCAAATAGGCACCCTTTTGCAAACAGGGATAAATTGGTTACTCTAGTACGTACTAGTAGTATTTAAGTAAGTGTTCTGTGACGCTTCTGCGCACAACTTCTCTTCATTATCTCATTAAGTTTTGAGTTTAGAGATAAGAAAAAAATGGGCAGTGTTTTGAGTAAAATGTCCAACACAAAACAATATACATAATCAATCATGTATTGTGCATTAGATTAAAATTCATGTGACCAAAATGCTGTGTGTGTGTGTGTGTGTGTGTGTGTGTACTGGCCCAGGTCCACATTTAATGCTCTTTTTTTTTATCTGAGTGATTTTTCTTGAAGTGTCTTTTGTCTGTTTTAACTTTCAATACTTCATATTCACTCCTGCAGTGTTAGTCATACACTGTACATATACAGCAATATCCCTGCAGCAAGTAATCAACTCAAAAGAATCACTGCCTGGGTATCATAAACATTAGATGTTATTCCTGAAAAATATGGGATGTTTGAGGTTTGGGTGACATGAATAAGTTTTTTGCTTTGTTTCAAGATACCAAACACAGCATGAATTCAATAATTGTTTGAAAAGTGAATTTAAAAGCCAAGACAAGAATAAAGACATCAGAGAGAGACTGATATAAGTAAGAATAATAATTACAATATATTTTTTTTCAAGAAGAGGGGAGATAAATTTTTATAGCTTACTGTCTCATGGTTACACAGGCTCTCATGGAGTTCATTGAACAGAAGTGGAGGATTAATGGAATGAGCATTTATATCTTTCATAATCAGACTGTAGTCTGAATTACAAGATACAATGAATATGTGCAAATCAATTGATTGTGTGGGTTTTTTTCTTCAAATCACTAACACATTACTCCTCTTTCTCCCACTTTGCATTAGGTGTCTTCACACCAGAGTCATGTGGTCAAGATGTTACGGACAATAGCTGTCAGGATTGCAGGACTGCAGGCTGCCCAGAGCAGTGGAAAGTTCAAGAATGCAACCAATTTATGTGCAGCAGTGAGTGCTAAGTATGCTGCACACCCACCTAAATTACTTCCCTTTTGCAGGAAGAACAATGTTTCATTCAGTTCAGGTGCATATGATACAGTTCATCGAACATTATCCAGTGCAAGCAGTGAGCAAACTGAAGTAGGTAGCAGAGCTACCAGTACAGATAAGTCCAAGCTAGAAGATGCAAGGAAGGAAGTGGCAAATCTTCTCACTATTGGCTGGCAAGCCCCAGAGAGCATTTCAGACATGGACTTGGAACACTATATGACCCTGACTACAAAATCTGGTAGGAAGAAGTTTCTGCGTTTTCTTGCAAAGAAAGAGATCATCAAAAGAAAAGAAAAAATGATGAAAGAGGAGCGTGCCCGTCAGAAGGCAGAGCAGAGGGCCCTGAAGGTTGATGAGGAATTGGATGAATTTCCAAATCGGTACCTGCTGCGTGTCCATGGAAATGCAATGCTGCAGTTTGACCAGTCCAGATTGGCAGCTGGCATGATGTTTGGCCCAAAGATTGCATTCGACTTCAGCTATGAGGACCTCATGCGGAGACAAGAAGTTTCGAGTCTGGTGCAGCAACTACTACATTCAATGAATGCAAACAAGCATGCCAAAGACCCATTTGCCATTCACTGGGTTGGTCTGACTGAGGAGACCCAATCTCTGAAACGGTTAAGGCATATCCTTGGGGATTCTCTGGAGAATATCATGGTGAATGAAACAGAGAAGGATCTGTTGGAGGTGTTCCCTAAAGACCAGCTCATCTACATGAGTGCAGATTCACCCAACGTTCTCCAGTCATTCGACTCGGACAAGGTTCATGTGATTGGTGCCCTGGTAGACCGCAACATCATCTACACTGGTCAGTCGTTGGCCAGGGCCAAGCGCCATGGCATTGAGCATGCCCGTCTTCCACTGGACAGACACCTGCAGTGGGCAACAGGTGCAAAGAACCTGACCTTGGACCAGATGATTAAGATTCTTTTGGAGCTGAATGCCTCTGGGGACTGGATCAAGGCTCTGCAGCATGTACCCATCAGGAAGCATGCAGGACTTAGGTCTGGGCCTCACTGGGACGCGGAAGCAGAGTTTCCTCCTAGCCGGAGGAGAACCAGGCAGGACAATATACAGAGGAATCCGTCTCATTTTGTGTCCAGTCGTGCAAAAAAGTCCAAGGCACCGGACAGGTCAAAGATTGGGTCAAAGAAGAAGACTTTTGTAGAGGAGGAAGATGACACTGATAGTACTCTGTTCAGTTCAAGAGCAAAGGGTCACTGGTTTGACAGTGAGTGAGTTAATTGATTGAAGTGCATTGCATTTAATTTTATTCATTTCAGCAAGGTAAAAGATTGCGATCAGCTAAAGAGCTGCTTTTCATCAAGGCTGTGCATACAAATTTACCAACTGTGATTCAAAATATGTATGTTTATGACAAAATGATTTGTTTTTTCTTTTTTTAGAGAGAGAGAAAGGCCCTTTGAAATACTTTGTGTTCTTATTACAGTGCACTCCCATCGAAGAAAAGTCCTCGGGACTGGCAATTTTCTTTCATTATATATTGAAATTTCATTAAAGCCAAACAGTAAAATGTATAGAATGTATAGAAGATAATTTTTGGACCTGAATTTTTACTTTGTTGTAACAAGACTTTTGTTAAAACATGTTCGTGATTACAGGAGTGCATTGTATTGCAAGGTTTTGTCATGTTCAAGCAATGGCTCAAAGCTTTGACTTAAACTATTTTTATGAGCCTATACAGACAGTGTAAGAAGGTGACTGAGATATTGTGTATGCCATCTCCTCCATGTGGGGCAGTCATCAAATGTGAATGCATAATAAGAAAGAAGATAAATTGTTGTTGTTGATTTAAAGAAAGAAAGGAGAGAGAGAGAAAAATGGGGCCCTATATAAATAATTTGCCCCAGAAAAATTATTTGTAATAGAAAAATTGCTCATTTAGAACAAGATTGTACATGGCACATTCAGAGTCAATTCCAAAGAAATGCCCACAGATGTTGTGTAGATGTTTTAAACTTAAAGATTTGTCGTAGTAATTGCAACAAAGGTAACATGCATTGCCTAAAACTTCCTGCTCTGTTAAAGTTCCAGAGCAACAATATAATTATCTTTAATACCATTGGATAGATTGTCTCTGAATTCGAACTCTCAGTTGACATTAAGCAAGGAGAGCACTTAAATGAGAAGGTATTGAGACACAATGTAAAAGATACGAGTGGCACACCCTTGAACCAGGTACAAGAAGTAATAATTATGGCATACATGTACACAGAGATACCAGTTGTTGCAAGTTTTCAGTACTTGCTCCTGTTTTGTTGTTGTTGTTGTTGTTGTTTGCCAAAAATACTGCAAGCGTCATCGACAAATCAGTTTTCCCCAAATTGTAGTACCACACAATATCTATTGCAGGAAAGGAAAAATGTTTTTTCAACCAAAAATATTTGTTTTCAGCCCTCAGAATACTGCAATGCTGTTTACAAGATTGGCATCCATGCAAACAAGTGATGACAATGTGGAGCTAAAATATGAGCATCAATGTGGAATGTTTAAAGTGAAAAGCAAGCCCATGTTCAAAGTGATTTTGACTAAAGACTAGGGCTAGAGCAATTGAGTGGAACAATAAAAGTTTATGAAAATCGGAATGTGAAAAATAAAAAAACAACTGAAATGTTTACAGCTTTTCACAAACTACAGTTTTTGTAGTGTTTTACAAAACGATGAAATTACCTAGGGTGATGTCATCTCTTCAAAACTACTTTATTGGTTTGTCAGCTATACAACAGACTGTCAATAAAGTAATTTTGTTTTATGTTCAAGTAAACCATGTTTCTTCTGTTTTATTTTTTTCTTCTCTCAAAGTTAATGTGAACATGAAATGACATGTGAGTGTGACCTCAGATCTCTACCAGAATTTTTATCCAATCTGACCAGCAGGTATAGAGGAAATCCAGTCCAAATATAAGTTAGCCTGATTTAAAAAAAAAAAAGAGTAAAATCTTACAAGTTCAACGGTAAAAATGTGACTGAAATTGGATGAAAAATAAGGAAGTTATGACATTACGAATTTTTGCTAATTTCTGCAAAACAGTTCTTGTACAGTGAATATGGATATGCAAATGAGTGAGCTAACCATGTCATACCCTCACAATTTTCCATTGATCATGTACAAAAAAGTGACAAAAGTTCAATGTTTCTGTCATTGAAGCCTGAAACATGATATTATTCTTTGTTGAATAACTTCAGAAAAGTGATCAGTTAGATATACGAGGATTTGAGCCTGGGGCATAATTGCATTTGAATGAAAAACTAGAAATTTCAAAACTATATGTATACAAACTATGTATAATTATGGTAAGTTGTAAGGGAATGACACGCCCACTTTGCCATTTTCATATTCATATTGACGGTTCAAGAACTGTTTCCCCCAAAATTAGCAAAACTTCAAAATGTCATAAGTTCCTTATTTTTCATCTGGTTTCGATCAAAATTATACTATTGAACTCGTGATATTTTACTCTTTCTTAGACTAACTTATATTTAGACTGGATTTCCCCTTTAATTGTCGTGTCAGATGACATCCATATGTGAGTGAAGTACCTATCAGCAAATATGAGTACATTCACCCTTTGATTAGGTAATTGCTATACCAGAGAAGTGGATATTTTGGCTTTGACTTTTGATCAGTTCTTTCTCGCTAGGCAATGCCCAAAATCTAAATTGACATTGCCCATCATGATGTTGCCATAATACCAAGTTTAAAGGATGTTTGTTTCTTTCTTTGTTTGTTTTCTTGATTGTTGTGTACATGAGTGGTGGAGAATGAATGCTTGGTTATGAAAATTGCCATGATTTATTATATATCTTTGGGCCTACTCCGTTTGTATTTTAGATTAAGGCACCTTTATTGAGAGTTTTTCCCCTAACAACAGTTCATCCAACACTTCGGACCCCGGTAGTGCAGATTTTGTTTCCTTTCATGATTACGCCAACAGAGGGTAGCAAACATTCTTCCAGATAGGGCTTGCAAGATGCCCCAGGGCAAAGATCAGCGAAGTCAGATTTACTGTGTCAACTCGACAAGAAAGCGAAAAAAAATATACAGTGAAGCAAAATGAAGTAGACAGTGATTTGAAAGTTTAGATCTCGTACAAGAGTAATAAGTGAGTTTAATTGATAAACAACTTTATTCTCACAAACCTTCATGGGCTCCCCGAAAAGACAGCAAGGTTGTCCCAAAGAAGTGTGCGTGTAGTGACAAGAAGACGCCCCACATTTCAAAGCCATGTTCTTTACTCATTCATGCAGTTGTTTCTCAAAAACAACAACAGCAGCAGCAACAGCAACAACAACAACAATACCAGCAGCAAAAGCAGCAACAGCAGCAGCAACAACAACAGAAGCAGCAACAGCAGCAGCAGCAACAACAACAATACATGAATTAGCACTTCCCAACGTGTACCTCTCAAAATTTATTTTCAAAATAATCAAACTCTCGAGGTAACCTGAAGATTTTACCAATGACTTAATATACAGGGGCCCGTTTTACCTTTTCGATCAGATCAGTTTCAAATGTATCGCATATCCTGTGAAGCAATGTAATCGATGCCTTTACACAACTCCAAGAAATCATAATATTGATCTTTGTTATGACCAAAACAATAGAGTATTAATCTTACAGTTAAAACGCAGACGACTCGAGTATAGTCGATTGTGTCCTCCAAAACAGGGAACTATAAATGTATATTTTCAAAAGATGATTCTTACTAAAGCTCAAGCTGCCACAAATTTCTCGAAATTGGGCTTGCATGTGCAGAACGAGCTTATATCTTATAATGATATGAAAATCTCCTTTCTTTAGACACAACTGTACGTTCAGAGGTGTCAACCTAAGGGTTAGTTTCTGCTGCCAAAATCTCTCAAGGCTAGATGGGGAATACGTAATCCAGTTCAAAGGGATACTTCATTACACAACACGAACGCAGTGAAGGAAGAGAGATATGAATCAGCATGCGTGATAGTAGTCAATAAATATCAGTCGGATCACGTTCAATTCAATTCAAATAAATTTATTGGGAATTTTCTGCTTAGAATATATGTCAGAAATGAAATACAGTCATTTCTTTTTATGTTCAAGACAATAAAACATACAGTGTTCACATCCGAACATAAAACTGAGATATACGTGTACAGATTAGGGAAAAGAATAAGAGAACACGTCAATTGGGAACCACTCGGGATAAAGTGAATCAAATGATCTGACTGAATTATGGCGCATGTATTGGGAGTGTGAATGCAGAAAACTGTCGTCAAATAAGCATATAGCTTGAAGATACGACGGCCTTGAAAGAGAAGAAAAAAGAAAATGGACAAAACATACATCATGTAGGTCTATACTTATCGAAAACAAAAGAAAAGAAAAAAATGAAAGGGAAGAACTTATTCCTGACTCTACTTCCTTCACTAACATCGTTATTATTTTTTTTCAATGATTTTAACAAATCACAAAGAAAGTTTATTCTTTCATTTGTGGTATATCCGAATTGAAAAGTGTTTTTATTTTACAAAAGAAGGCTGTAAGAATTTGTACAAATCCCACCTACATTATATTGACCCTTTATTTCACCAAAAAAAAAGTCTTCAAACTAGATGATATATATAACTTGTACATTCAAACACCATCTTTTATGTTTAAGTATACGAAAAACTTGTTACCTCAAGCATTGAAACGATTATCTTTCATATAACAAAAAAAATTATTCATATCCGACCGTATGTGGAATAACATTCATTTCAATAATCCAAGAATCCTGCTGGCTCACAAATCCTCAAAGGAGACCTCCGGATTATTTTTCAGACTTTTACATTAATTGAACAACTATAAACTAGTTATACTGAGTGAAGAGTTTCAGAATTTATGATGATGGGGTTGAGGAATAAGGACGTTTTTAAAATTTACAACAAATTGCAATGAACAAGGATGATGACATGGTACCCTCACCATGAGAATGCGTGAGTTAGGGCTCAAGGAAGCAGAACAAAAGAAGATGGCATGCATACATTCTACGTAGGTAAACTTGTTAAGCAAATGGTATTGTAATGGAAATACCGGCTACATTTCTAAAATATGTGAGGCTCCTATGTCATCAGCACTGTTCAGTGTAATTTGTTTAAAGGGGATTGCTAGTAACTGATCAGTGGGAATCAGTGGAAATGCTGGGGGATGATTGTTCCAGTCCTTGTGGGATTCATTTAAGAGTACATTAAATCTATTGTTGTGTGAAAAAATTATTTGCTTCAGAATGGTCTCATATTCAAGTAATGTGCTGTTTAATGTTTCCAGGTTAGCATGCCTGTATAGTGACGGGGCATGAAACTGCACATTACTTGAATAATTATGAGACCGTTCTGAAGCAAATAATTTTCACATAACAATAGATATATAATGTACTCTTAAATGAATCCCACAAGAATGGAACAATCATCCCCCAGCATTCCCACTGATTCCCACTGATCAGTTAGTAGCTATCCCCTTCAGGATTTTTTTTTCAGAATAACTTGTTTCTCTGCTCAAGGACCACACTAAATTTCACAAATCTATAAATTACATGGAGCTGTCAATATAATGTGTACTACATGATATGAAATTATGAAAATCGTCTGGAATGCCCCTTTAAGACACTATATTAGTGGCTCTAATGTATTAATGTTCTTCCCGATCATTAAATGAAGCAACTCACATCCTTCTTACAACCTTTTAAAAGATATGATTAATGATGATAGATGATTATTCTTAGATGAATTATCATATTTAGGTCTATATCTAAAAATATAGCGAAATATAACATAGTATTGATAATTATAACAGAAATGTACAATAATGGTATTTCTGGTAAGTAAAATCAAGTCAGACCATTTGTGACTCCCCCCCCCCCCCCCGGACCTGCACCTCTCTCCCTTTTCTTGTAAACCATTGAGAAGGGGGAGGGGTCGTGTTTGTTTTAATTTGTTTTGATTTTTAGTCGTTTTGTCACGAGGTAAGGGCTGTCACTTCATTTAGCATCATCCTCATACGCATTCACTGTGATGGTCCCTGCAGCATGGACCATGTCCAAGAAAAGAAAATACAACAATGTACTGTGTTTTGTAACTAAATGATTTATTGAATTTGTTTATGAAAATGTATAGTTTTCCCTAAAAAATATTTCACTCTAAATTCACTCTTTTTTTGTATTCACTCCTTCAAGGGTGAATATTTTCACTCGATTTTTTTTTTTTTTAGAGAGAACGTTACATTGTATTATTGCAACAAAATGTGCAGAAATGAATTGAAATTGAAGATAAGAAAATAGGAATGTTTGAAAAATTTCATATGTCTGAATGAAACAGTGATTTAAAACAAGGGCCTGGGCCCCGTATTATAAAGACTTGCGATTGATTCAAATCAATCAAAGCAATCACAACTTTACGATTGAATGCAAATCCATCTTATAAAAAAAGTTATGATAGAAATTAAGACGGAGAACTGCAATTGATCAATCACAGGTTGCGATTGATTGCTGCTTTCAAGAGATTTGTGATTGATTGATTTCTATCACAAGTTTTATAAGACAGGGCCCAGGGATATAAAAATAAAGTTCCTCTCTTTTGTTATCAATTTGCAAGAAGAGACACGCCCACCACGATGGGTGGGTATGGATTTCTCATTCAAGAGGGCGTTTGGCAACTACTAGTACTGTACACGCCCTGCATGCTGATCCGTGCGTGCAAATGTATTACAGCTCTCACAATCGCCGTCTGTGTATGAGAACTTCGTTGCCCGAGACGTACGCGCATCGCACCGGTGCCGTAGCGAGCGCCCTTCTCCTCCTGTGTGCGCCAGCCGTATGAATCTCGTTGTACACAAAACGGGGTAACGGTACTCGCACTGGATGCGGCACCGCCGTGTACAGCCGTCTGAGCTGCACCTGTGGTTGGTTATGTGGTAAACGTAAACTACGGTGAAGGTATGTAATATGGCGGATATTCTAGGGGACGGAAACTAAAGGCTGTGGAGAGAAAGGAATGTCTCTCTTCGATTATTTGCCAACTTTTGGCGAATATTCCATCTGATTTGACCACATTCCCTGCTGGAATAGCTGGACTATAACCTGCAAACATGTTGGACTCAGATGATGGTTCAGAAACCATCGAAGAATTACGAGTGGAGGTGAGCCGGTTAAAAGAAGACCTTGCGCTAGCGAGCAAGGAAAAAATTCAAGCGGCGGAATATGGACTGGTCGTCTTGGAAGAGAAGCAGGCTATCAAGCAGCAATATGAAGACTTGGAATTGCTCTACGAGTCATCCAAGCAGGAGCTCGAAATGGCGAAAGAGGTAAATATTCCTTCACCAAAGTAATGATGAATCGATCGATCAATTTGTATTTACAAGCTACAAACATAATGTTGTTAATCATAAACTGTTACTACTGTACTAACGCTAGAGTCCGAGACAAGAGCGTTTATAAATAGTGTTAACATTAGATAGATGTCTACCAGTCTACACTACAGTCAAATCCAACATCATAAATCAGTCTGGTAACCCCGCTCATGAGGAGGGTTGCTCATGATCCCTCCTTTAGGACCCCGTCCGTGGTCATGATAAGGCCCTCGGGGCGAGATGCTCATGAGGCCCCCTACCTGTCCCTTCACTTCTCAAGTTCTCATTCATCTCACATCTGACATAAATTGTCGCAAGTTTGCAAGGTGATTTTTTTGTTACACACACATGTCCACTATCCATGATGAAAAGAAGAAAAAATTCTGTCTGCACTTTAGAAACAAAAAATGAGTTTTTATCAACCAATGTGCAGTGACCCACCGAAACGCAAGTGCCAGCAGGTTCACTCAATGCGGGGCTGACGCACCTATTGGCCTTACCCAACTTAAAATCTTTGGTGCTTTTTTCTGCGGTTCTCTCTCCACGCACGAATCAGTCACGTGCAACTTAAGTGTGACATAATTTTACAGTGGGCTCTTACAAATTACACGTGTAATGAAGTCCTCGCCCTCGGGACCGACATTTTTCTTATGTTCCTATCAAAATTTCGTTATAACCGAACAGATAAACAATAAAAATACATGATAGAGTGGATTATGTACAGCCTGAATTTTTACCTTTTTGTAATGGGAACTTTGTTATAACCGTGTTTGTTGAACGGGAGTGCAATGTACAAATATTTGCAAAGAGAAAAATAAAATCAGAACTAACCTGATCTTGTGCATACATGTGTATATATTCCAAATTACTATTCCACACTGATAGAGTAGGTGGGTACTTCAATTTGTCAGCAAACTAATCACTTTGTAGGTACATCATATATGAGCTCATTTTCTTTGTGAATTCCGTTGTCTACCAGCCTTTGGGGACCTTTCTTGCAAGTGTCCCGCGGCAGTCAGCGCAGATACATAACTGTAGTGTGCAAGCCATGCTGCATTAATAATATGCCCTCTACAGAAATCTCCTGTGCTTGCGCAAACTCACTCTGAAAATCCCACAGCTTACATGGCTTGCGCGCTGCCTGTGCTGGCTTGCACTTGCATAAAAAGGCGCCCAAAGGCTGGTGGACAGATCGATTTTTAGTGGCCCTGGGCCACTGCTAATGTCAAGCCCTGCCTGTCCATTTGTACAGTAGTTGTACAATTGTATGTTCAAGTGTATCCACAAATTCTAGAAATGTACACTCCATGCTACATGTCTCTTATTCTTTCTTGTGTTTTGTTGAATATTCCATGGTCAAATAAATTCAGTTGATATTCTGCATGGCCTGCAAGTATGTACACATGAACTCAATACGTAAAGTTAAAAACTGAAAGTCACTTTAAAGGTATAGTTGGAGGAAAGAATCTGAATTTTGACCATTCCCAGCTCTTGTTTCAATAGGAGTTTCCTATTTTTTTTTTTATTTTATTTTACTGCTCACTCCGATGGGAACTGCTCTTTCTTTCCTACTTTTGAGCCAAGTCATCCCTATTTTTCATTCAGAAAGGTTGGGAGGTCTGTATATTAAGATACAAATGATAAGAGTTTAGTGGATAATCCCACAGGGTACCTCCAGCTAATCATCCACAATCTCATGCCTGTAATGTCTTGTGGATTGTTTCTTTCATTTCCAGATTTACTCTGGTAATAGTTGAATCTTTATAAAGCGTGAAGCTTTCCAAGATTAACAATGCAGCAAATGTGATAAGAAAACAAGCTGGTACTAGACTTTGCTTCATACATCATAACTCATTTGTGGTGATATACAATCTACAACTGTATACATTGTATGTATGTATGTAATGTAAAGCAAATTAGTTATGAGCACTTTGAATTGTGCCGACCTTCCGAGTACCTTGGTGTGCACACTTGGTACAGCAGGCAAAGCAACTCAACTTTGGAATGCGAATTGCTTCAGTGGTTTCTTTGAGTTGGTTCTGATCCAAGAGAAAAGTGAAGTACACCCTTTATAATTCCCTCAGCTCCATGCTCTGCTTTCACACTGTAGTGGTTGTGAAATCTCCATCGAGGGAATTGTGGTCTAGACAGCCCATTCCAAATTTAGAAAGAAATATGTGTACAGTGTATTATAGTCGACCATAGCAGTATATTGGCTTATGGGTGTATTGCAGATCTACATAAACATCATGGAAACCATGCACATTATGTGTAGATCTTTAAGAAACAACAAATTTACAAATAACTGTACTGATACTAAAACTTTACAGGCTGCCTACTGTAAGTATGAATCTGCTGGTTGAATTTTTTGTAGTCTTATGGGTACAGCTGCTGGGTCAACAATAGTAAACATCAATTTGTGCTTATCATTTTTGTTAAACTCTGATTGTAATGATTGCATAGATTTCCATGTGTGTGACATACTATTAGCTTCATCATAATTATCTTGCATTGTGCTGTTCTTACCATTTCACTTTATTGACACATTGTGTTGTCAAAGGCAGTGATTTTCAAGAGAGAAAAAAAGTTATTTTTTATACACAATGGGCCCATCTGACACTCTCTGTCTTTAATGCCATATAATCCAATATTTGACAGTACTTTAAAGATGGAGTGTTGTCAAAAACTAGACACCAGGAGTAGGACATACAATGTACAGATTGTACTTGTTTTACATCGTGTAATTAGTGTTTCAAATGTGTTGTATAGAGAACTCTTTATGCTGAGCAACCCAGGCAAAGACAGAGGTTCCTTCTTACATTCAGTACATGTACTCATTACAATCTGATTTAAACATTTGTAATTCAAACTAATCATCAAATGCTACAATTGCAGCTGTTTTTTACTGTGGAATGTGTTATACTTTGTAGCTCTGCAGCAATGCCATGCCCTACCCATAGAATAGTAGAAGGGAAAACATTCATTCCATGGGCATTTGATTTCTAGCCTCTTGTCATTTCATGCAATGACTTTGAATACCAATGGCAATGGGACAGGCTCATTTGCAATGTGTAGATTGCTATGGCCAGAAATGGTATCTGGGTGTATCACTAGTATAAGTCTTGTACGTAAAGCTTATAAACCGGCCTGTGGCAAGGGATTTCAAATGAAATGCTGCACAAGTATGCATACATGTGGGCATGCGGGCATGCCAGCTTTGCAGTGAAAGCCATGTGGCACTGAGGACAGCATTTCTGGATGGGCATGAGCCATGATGACTCACTGCCCTTTAAACGGTTACTTACCGCACGTGAGATGTATTATTGAGGCATTGCCCGACTGAAATGCTAATGGACTGGGAAAATGAGGAGGATGTATGGCTAGCAGAGCAGTAAACCCCCTGAAAAGATGAATATCAAAAGATGTGTGCATGGCATGATGTTCTTGTGCCGTGTATTTTTTAAAAATTGTGGCTTATTTGTAGCAGGACTTTATAGGTATTTAGCAAACCTTAATCATGAAATTTACTGTATACATTACATCTTGGTACTACAAAGAATTCCCTTTCCACAATGCTCATTAAATACAATGTACTAAATGGGTAATAAATGGAATACAATCTAGGGTGTATGTACATCGTGATGTAGAAAGAACTGGCTTCATACATTGTAGCCCCTCTTGTAGTCACATGCATTGTAATATAATGCCTTTTCCAAGATTTAGGCTTGTGGATACTTATGCTGTATCTATTTGATGGGTCCTTGTTGCATATTTTGTATGATAGTCATATTTTGTCTGGAGTCATGGAGTTGAAATGTTATTTGAGTCTTGAATCAACTATCAGTCATGTGATAGACAAAGGCAAGAAGCAAAGTACATGTACCTGCCTTGTATGTAGGCATATACTGTATGTAGATTATTGTTTTGCATCTACAATTGTATTACTGGTACATTTACATGCAGGCGTGGCACAGTACCCCAATTACCGAGCTGAAATCCATCAACTACGGCACCTTATTGCTTAAAGTAAACATCATGTTTTTTTACAGTACAAAAAAAGTAAACATTCCATCCTTGTAAGTCACAAAAGACAAATATTTTTGAAAAATCTAAGTTTCGATATTGATTCTTATGAACATACGAACATACTCATATGCATAGATATTAACAATTTGATCACCGGAAAAGAAGTTAGATTTAAGATATATTTTGAAGAAGAAAACTGAGTAAAAATTAGGTACCTTAACAAATGTACCAATTTTTTTTTTTTTTTTTTTCAGTGGCCTAGCAATAATATCAAATGATCAAAGCGTATCAGGGCAATTACCCCCCCCCCCCCCCCCTCCCGGCTAAATACTGGTTAGTGATAAGGTTAGAGTATTAAAAGATTAGGGTTAGGTTTAGGGTTAGGATTAGGTTCAGGATTAGGATTAGGGTTAGGGTCAGGGGGAAGGTCCGGGATAATTGCCCAGGGGGTAATTGCCCTAGACCCGATCAAAGACTCATTGATCAATACACAAAATTTTACGAAGATATTCACCCAGTCAGACTGGTATTAAAAAAAAAAAAGGCAAATTCGAGTTGTGCGAAAACCAATGGCACAATGTTCAGGCCAGTCCCACACATTCATAATCACTTTGTGCGACGCCTCCATTGAAACGTACAAATTGTACAAACTGCGCACCGAGTGTGCAGCAACTGCACTCAACCATGCTTGCGTACACAACGTGTGGTGCTGCATTTTACTTTCTTTTCATGTTCCATTTGATGACTTTCATTACGCATGCACAATTTTCCTATTTGTGAATGACATAGAAATGTTTTGCAAGCTCGCTCTGAGTTCGCTGACTCAACATTTTCATATCAAGCCCTGTAGAAAAGTACTAATATCTCCAAAACTACACCATGGCCCAAGCAAAAATTTCTACCTCCACATATGGATTGGACCTTCATCATATATACCCACCAGATTTCATGATTATCAAATGTCGGCCAGGGCACAGTTAGAAAAAAAAAATACATGTAGTAACCGATCTCATGTTTAATTTCATCAAATTTAATATGATTTTTCATGGATATCAAGTTCATTGAAAACTTAGATGGATTGGAAAGTTTCACTTCATAACTCCCATGCAAAGTGATGAAACTTGACTGTAAGTAAAGATTTTGACTTTCAGTGACCGCATTTTTGGAACACCATAGAAGTCCGTTGCGAATGCAAATAGAACGGACAGATAATGAGAGGCAGATTGGGGTGCTCCACTGCGCCTGCATGTATTGATCTGTGATAAACTTGTGTAATTGTCAGTTTTTACAATTTTCACAATGTGTTTGTCCAGCTTGCCATAATATGTGCGGGTGTTTTTTTTTTTTGTAGTAACATTAAATAAGTGATGATTAGTACAATGTACAGTACTGTAGGTCAATACTGATTATCAGCTACCTCTCAAGATATATTAGATGGGTTATTTATCATTAATGCTACATTTTTGTGGTAAAATTATCTCTGAGACCATTACATCCCATCCTTGGGGATCTCTTGTAAGAGGGGTATTGAACTGAATTTTTTAAGCTCCTTGGCAAATTAGGTATGCATTGACACACAGGGCTTTTTAGATCTCAAGGTCAGTGGCAATGCTGCATACATTCACATTATGCAGGGTGGGCCACGAGGGGTTTCAGCATGTCGCTGCATTGCAACATGCTCAAATTCTTGTGCAACATCCTCAAGAGCCAGCAACATGCTTTGCAACATCCTCAAGAATTTGCAACAAGCTCAAAATGAAATGTATTCAAACATGTGAAAAACATGTGATAAACATCAAAAAACATCAAACTACATGTACCTGGTACTTGTGCAAAATATGAGAGAGAACATTGAATGCAAGCAGCACAAAAAGAGATAAACTGCGAAATATTGCATACTACGTGCTCGGCGCACATACAATTTCTGCCACATTCTCAGATTCTGACCTTGCAGCATGCTCAAATTTCAAGTTTAGGACCACCCTGCATACAGGTACGTCACAGATGTAAATGGACATGTGCATATCAACAAAAACAATATTCTGGCTGTGTACACATCAGATGTCTTTGACCTTATAATTCTTTCCTGTTCCGACAGTTTGAGATAATCCGGTAATCATTGAGCCACTGGACTTCCTGCTGCTTTTCAGTGATGAGTATCTCCTGTCTGTCTCAACAGATAGAGCTTTTTCTTCTTTTAACTGGTTAATATCGGCACTGAAGCTGTTTGCCCTGAAGTATTGAAAAAAAAAAAAGAAGACAAAATATGGGAGAAAATTTATTTGACCATGTTCTGATTACTGATATAATGGCAAGTTTGCCTGTTATTTTACAATATGGACATGGTGTTTCAAAGCAAATATATATTGTACCAAGCGTTGTTTTCATTCTTCAGTGCAGTGTGTGTGGGATGCTAAGGAGCTTTTGATAGCCTTATTGATACATCCTGTCTATGATAACAAGCTCTCCTCGGATCATTACTCTGAGAAGATTGTATGTACTTGCATAGTGTGTACATGTATATGTTTTTGATTGCCCTTTATGCCTTAAAGATAAAATGTTGATGCTTGCTCAAATTTTAACTTTGTTAATTTGAGGACTTGCCTTTGCTGTACTCCTTGTGGAAAACATTTTGAATTTACACGTGTAGTCTATGTATGTTGAGCTCATCTATTATACTTTATTATCTAGTTCTGACGCATGCAGTTGGCCTTTGTAGAATCCACCAGAGCAAAGGAAAACAACTCATAACATTAAAACATTGTTCATTTTAAATGGTGTCAGTTATACATTTGTATTTATTCAAGAGCAAGATATTTTAAAGCTGTTGAAGACTTTTGAGATCTTATCATAAGGCCAATTTATTTATTTATTGTGTGTGTGTGTGTGTGTGTGTGTGTGTGTGTGTGTATGTGTGTGTGTGTGTGTGTGTCTTTCTCTGGCATATTAGTGTGTCACTTAAATTTTCTTTCTTTCTTTTTTGACTGGTTCAAACAATCTTCTTTATAGGCCAAGTCAACCTTTATTTTATATAGCATCTCTTGAAAATACTGTGTAACATTCCAGCGACATGTTTTATCTTTTGGAAATGGTTCTGGGGCCTGTTGCATAAAAGTTACTATTGTGGTAACTTTGCCATCCAATGGTAACTACCATGGCAACGATACTCAACAGCCGATCAAAATCAAGAATTCCATGGAAGTTACCATTGGATGGCAAAGTTACCATAATAGTAACTTTTATGCAACGGGCCCTGGAGTATGACTTGTTTGCAAGATATCCATTATGCAAAATACTAGTACAGTTGAGTAACATAAATAAACATAAAAAATTTAGAACATATTTAGTTTGTGACCTACCAAAATGTCAAAAACCCTTTCTGTCTTTCTATCAAAAGCAATTCTATACAAACTGTGCTGTGTTATACCACGGAGGTGGTTATACCTACTATACAGGTACAAGAATGTACATGTTGCAAATCTTACCTCACCCCTGTGAGAGGAAATTGTTGGGCGCTTGCTCGGAAATCAGCATAATTTGCAGCAGACCTATCACAGCCAATATTAGGGTATCGAGCCACACTTGATGTCTTTCCAGTGTGTGTATGGTGCATGCTGTAAAAGCTCTTCACCGCCATTGACCTTAAAGTCTGTCCATGCTTTCTCGGTACATTGATATGTGGAATTGCAATTTTGCAAGTCTTTTCAATCTGTAGTGCGTTCCACAGTAAACTGTGTGTACGTATGCCTGTGGGCCAAACAGAGAAACAAAGCTTATCTTGAACTCAATGTTGCACTGGACAACATTGTCTTCTTTTCTCGTCACTACGCTGAAAAGAAACTTTATGAACTTCCTATATTATGATGTTTTCATGGACTAAAAGTTTTGACTATGTCACATTCAGATAATCAGAATGTTTGGTGTGAATTCATTTTAGGCCACATCTGCATCAGGTATTCCAAGATTTTATCATATATTGCATACATTATGGAGATGACCTCAAGCTTATACAAATTACAATACACTATATGCTTCCCAATGTGATCTATCATGGATAAAAACAATATGAAATTTGCACAAAGAAACAAGTCAGCCTTTTTTTTTTAACTATAGACATTTCATTAACTTCAGTTTGTTATGTTGTGTGTCAGACAAATGTTGCTTATTGCTGCAGACATGATTTTATCAAGTGCACTATCATGCCTTTAAGGATATGCCATTTACAATAGCACTTGTAAAAAATAACTTTTTGTTTCATTTTGAAAATGTGACCGCACGCTATGGATTCTTTGCCTTTGTTCCCATCAAGCTATGAATCTCTGACTGTGTAACATACAAGTCGGTGATTTAATTATTTCATTTCATGCAAAGATGTGGCATTCATGTGCATGCATTTCCAACCTTTGCAGGCTCTAGGGAATGTGATTATACGTGTAGGCACTCTTCAGAAAAGTTATCTACAATTATGTAGAACACAACCAATTTACAGGCAACTCCATTGCAGCCATCTGAGAAACCACCAACGACATGTCATGGCATACATCTAAAACACAACCCAATCACTCATACTGTAAAGTACATGGGTTCTTCCAGGATTTTTCCTCGACTAAAATGTCTGATGCAGGGAACGAGCAAAAACATTGTTCATGTGCATAGTGCAGGTGCTGTTCAAGCTGGCACAGAGCTGGTGATTACAGTGTACTAGTATGTTGCAGGTCAGTGGTGAAGTGTGCAGAATCGATGCTTGCCCTGGTATGCTGGTTATTTGATGTCCTACCAGTACCAGCATGGTTACCTGCCCACATCGGTATATTGTGAGATGTATGCCACCCTCGCATCTGCACATGTATGCATAATGCTGGTAGAAAAACCCAGTTAGCACTAATAGGGCATACCATGCTGTGCTGACACAGTTTTTTGACTTCAAGAGCTATTATGAGAGATGTATTCCGGTCTGCATGGCTGTTCCGGTATTTGTACCAGTATAGAGTCGGCTGTTGCATAAGCTTTTATAAATTATAGTCTTTACAATGTATCTGTTACTATACAGTTGTACTTCCAGCTCTGTAGAATTAATTTCTGTGCAGTTACAGTCTTACAGATGTACAGTATGAATTGTACATTGTGTGTAATAATCCTCAAGATGGAAGTGATCGATAACAACATTCCTCACGCCTTCTAATGTTCACAAGAATTTACTCTTACCAATTGTATACTGTGTGTTTCATTTACTGTAGATATTTGCGTAGTATACCTGTTTTACAATCATTGTACATGTACTGTAAAACACGATATTTTTGAGGCATGAAATTTTCGCAAATGGGAGCCGATGGTCTTATTCGCAGCATGAAATTTTTGTGAGTTGCGTCTAACATACAATCCATATAGTGTAGACAAGATCTTTAGAATGCATTTTAATTTCGTGAAACTCCGCTCTCGCAAAATTTACGAAATTAAAGTGCATGCGAACATTCCTCGTTTTACAGTACTTTTAGTGAATTAACTGAGGAATTACTGTGGACTTGTACAAGAGGCATTAATCTGGAAGCTACAGTGTACAGATGTAATGTACAACAATAATTATGTATGTTGAAGTTTTACCGCAAAGAGAGATTAGTATTGTGCTGAAGCAGTGAAAGCACGGTATGTGAAAATTTTGAAGTTAAGATTAAAGACTATGTGTATCAAAGTTACGACCTTCGAGGGATATGAGAAAATCAACTAGTATTGAAACACTATTAGTGGCCACTTACTGTGACACCTTCATATAATCTAATTGGATTTTTCCTGTACCTACAACTGTACATGTACGAAATGTTTCAAAAATACTCGAAAGACTTTTTTTTTTTTGTCTTTACCTTTTAACAGTGCTGCCAAAATATGTGTTATGTATTTTATATTTGATATCATAACTAGTTGATTCTCTAATACTTAACAAAAAACAAGGAATTTGAGGGGTTTTTTTTGGCATACAGATCAAATTTGTAATAAAATTGATGTCACAATTGCTGAGTCATGTAACCATGATAGCTTTGTCACACATCCCCAATCGATGCTACGCTTGAGGACATGTTGACTTCACTTTATGTTTGCGTTCATCATGTTAAAATCTGTCTGAGTGCTGTCAAGTATTCATTGATATGCTCTGCTTATTTCAGAGCCTGTGTGCTCTGCAAATTTTCTCCTTTAGGCACAGTCAAATATATGTGTCACAGGCCTCGAATTTCCCCAGTTTTAGGGACAGGCAATTTTTGGTTTTAGGGGCACTCTCTCTCAAAATTTTTCAAGGGCAGCACGGAAAAGTTGCAGTAAGCATGGTAATTCTGAGAGAGGCATTGCGGCAAGTAGATAGGGCATTGCTGCAAATTGCCTTTTGCCTTCCGGGTAATTCGAGGCCTGGTGTCATGTGCCTCGAGGTGCTTCATCTACATGTCTTTAAACGACAATGCTTTATTTTGGAAATCAGCCGTAATGGTTCACAATTTTTTTTTTTTTTTTCGTCTCGCGATGTATCTGATCCCATCATAAAAAAAAGGTGCAGTGCAAATTTGTTTATGATATTATATTTAAAGTATCAGGAGTGAATCATAGACAATGTTCATAGTGTTATGCATTGAAAATAAGCAAGCACTATGATGTTATTCCCCATGTGTATGATAGACAGGGTTCGAAATTGGCAATGGTCCGCTGGCCATTGGCCACCCAAAATCACGTCGGACTAGCTAAAAATCATAAAATTCTGAAGTAACTAGTCCGTCTGGCTAGCCAAAATATTGCTTCTGTGTCAAAATTGATTCTAAGTAGTCCGCCTGGCTAGTCAAAAAAAAAGTTAAATGCGACCCGATTGAATTTGTTATGTGAATATTTGAATCAATGCTACAAATGTATAGAACTTGTGAAGGATTTAAACTACAGGGTATCCATGTACAAAATAAGGCTCAAATGGGATGCCTGCAATATTAAAGTACACTGTGACCACTCTCATGGACCCCATTTGTGTATTACACTTGAGGTGGAAGTCAATAACATACCGGCACCATGTAGCTGATCTCGGAATTTAGACCTCGGGCAGTCTATTACAAGTTGATTGTCTTGTCTCTCGCTCATTTTTTTTTTCCCTCTCTCTCACACTGAATCATCATTGCGTACATGTGTTCATTAGAGGTCCAGAAGAATTGTGCTGAAGTTTATTATCTTGTGATGACTTGGCCTTTTCTGTTAAATTTGTAGAGGCCTCGTAGAGACATCCATACTAGACTGATGGGCAGAAGGGGTGTGTAAAAAAAAAAGAAGTACAGTATTGAAAGAAAATTAAGTGTTAAAGATGTGCTTGATACACACACATTGTATACATGCATATATAACAATGATGTACAAACTTAAATATTCATTGTCATGAAAACCTGATTTTGTCCTTGTGTCTTCAGTGCATTTCAGAACTTTGTAACATTTACATGTATACACATTGTATTTTTTTTTTTGCTATTTTATAAATACATGTGTAAAAAGTATATATTAAAAAAAATGAAAAACTACAACCCATTCAGGGTGCTACATAAATATTTTTTACCACTTGCCCAGTCGGGCAAGCAGATTTTCAAATTTTTACAAAACACTTGCCTGAACACGAATTTTACTTGCCCAAAAAGAAAGCACAAAAATATGAGAAAATCATATCTATAGAAAATCTCTAGTAATTCAAGGGCTCAGTAACACACAATCATTTGAGTAAACATCACACATTGATTGGCATGCCTTAGTACATTGGAGTAACAAACTTGGTTCAATCAAGGGTTTTTGTTGCACTGCATTCGGGTTTCTTCACATACAAGTGTTGGAAAGTAGCTAAAATGAAATTTGATAAGTGCATTGCATCACTAAAGAGTCATTTTCTTTGGGCTTCTATGTGGTTGACTTCATGGGTTTGTAGTTGGGAAGTGGAAAAAAGGTGGCTTCATAACTTTTTTCTTGCCCAATTCAGGCAAGCCTTTTTTGTAATTGTTCCAAAACACTTGCCCGACTTTGACTTTGACTTGCCTCGGGCAATCGGGCAAGTGCTTATATAGCACCCTGCAAATGGGTCATTACGTACATCAAATCTGAGACCATTTGTAGAATTTAGCAGCCAAGGACTGTTTGCCTATTTTCCTGTACAGGCTCTGGAGTCTCAAGCACAATGGCAGAAACGCTACACGGAGCAGGAGGTTCACCACGAGCAGAACCTGCTCCAGGAGAGTGCTACCAGGGAGCGGGACCTCACGGAGCGCCTGGCCGAACTGGAGAGCGAGGGCCGCCACATGCGGCAGGAGGTGAGCCGGCTGCGTGTGGAGAACGAGCGGCTGCACTCGAGGCATCACGACATAGTCTCCTCCGTGGAGCAACACGAGAAGGAGCGCAAGGAGCTGAAGGAGGAGCTGCGGGAGATCAAGTTCAGGGAGAAGCGCCTCTTGCGAGACTACAGCGAGCTGGAGGAAGAGAACATTGCTATGCAAAAACAGGTCAGTACCTGCAACCTGTCCTCCTGTTTGCCTTTCCTGCTGTGATACCATAAACGCGGAAGTTTTTGTGCACTTTGTGCTTTGTGATACCAGCACAAAAAAAGAAAGCATCACAGCATTTTGTTACTTTGTTTGGTTTAAATACCATAAAGTACTGTAGATGCTAAAATTGTCTAGCTAGTTTTGTCCATATGAATTTATACTGTCACTGGTTAAATGTCACTAGTATGTGACATTTTAGAAATGCATCATTTGTCTTACAAAAATTTCAAAAGCAAAAAATATTGATCATGCCAAATTTTCTCTCTGATAGTGAATAGTGCATACCTGTACTTTCTATGGCAGCTGAAATTTGTATTGAGCTGTTATGCAGTCCAGAAGAGGCAACTGTAGTTTCATGCATGCTGTTCATTTCTTCTTTTCTTAAATGAGGTAATGGAAGATATCAACTTAGTCAAGTTCATCTGTATATCTCTAGCCTCCATCCTTGCCACTTTCTCTGTCTAATGGAGAAAAAGATAATACATGCATCTGAAATGTTGCTTGTGGACAAAACTGAAAAGTCATAAAATTTTAAAAAGATCAAAAACATCCGGTCCCTTTTAGGCATCTTCAGATTGTACATGTAGGCGTTGGGAAAAACAGTGCAGTACTTTCGAAAAGTGTGAAGTATGTTTTACATTCTCGTGATTGAAAGTGATTTAGATCAGTCTGTTCATGCTTACATTTTTTCCACAACTACATGCTCTCTATAAGAGAGTCAAAAGTATGTATAGCACTTCACCATGCTGTAAAATGGCATATCAAGATTACCATCAGAGTACCTTTATGGTGTGTCTTGTTAGATGGAATTACCCGTTATTGTTCATTCATGTGCAATTTCATCCTTGTTAACAGAATTCATCTCTCAAGTCGTCCCAGATTGAGTATGAATCATTGAAACATGAGAATCGACGACTTGCAGAGGAGATCCAGTACCTCAACTCCAACATTGAGGACCTGGCACGGCTGAAGGAGATCTCGGAGAAGCAGATTGAAGAGACGATGCAAGCCCTGGAGTGTGAGCGGGACCAGAAGCACCAACTCAAGAAGCAGCTGGACCAGGCTATGATTTCAGAGCTGGAGGCCATCAATGTGGACCTTGAGAATAACTCCCAAATGCACTTCATGGAAGAAGACTACGAAGATGATGATGCTGGGGGCCATCCGCTGCTGCGACGCTTTGAACGGCAGATGCAGGATGATGAGGAGGATGCTAGCATAGGGCAGGAAGCCTCAGACTTATTCAGCGAGCTGCAATCGATAGAAGTAAAAAAGTTGGAGGAGCAGCTTCATCAGCTGGAGTCGGAGAAAAGTGAACTCTCAAAAAACCTGGAGAAGTCCAAATCCGAGTTAGAAACAACTCGTGATGCCCTCCAGAGTTTGTCCGACCTCAACATCTCGAGCACAGATGGAGATACGGAAATTGACCCCTCACAGTATCAGCATTTGGACGAAACCCACCAGAAGCTGTATCAACTGGTCAGTCTCTACAAGCTCCAAGAGAAGAGGTATGCCACTGTGCTTGCTAAGAATAAGGCTCTGCAGAGTGAGTTGGAAAACATGGTGATGAAGGTGAAAGAGGAGGGCAACAAAGTGGAACTCCAGAAAGAGGTGCAACTCATGAATGAAAGGAATCGCAAACAGCAGGACACTGTCAAAGACTTGCAGTCACAGCTTAAGGGTGTCCATGACATGGTGGGGGATGCCCAAGGCCAGCTTAATCTCACTCAAGATGAGCTTGCTGCTGTCAGTGAAGACATTGCACAGTTGTACCACCACGTATGCATGGTCAATGGAGAAGCCCCGAACCGCATCATGCAGGATCACCTTAAGGTCACGAGGCAAAGCAGGAGGGATGGCTTCAGAGCAGAAATTGCCAGCAGACTCAAGGAGGTGTCCACAGAGAATGGTGGCCAGGATGTGGTAGATGGAAGCAGCTCAGATTCTGCAACGTCCAGTCCAGCCAGGAGAGCAGATGATCATGCCAAGTTCAATGGTGACACCATTACATGTTCAACCTTGGTCTCGACTGTCAGAGATCAAATCAAGTACCTGAAGCGTTCTGTGGAGCAAGCCGTTGAAATGTCCCGGCAGCACAGCAGTGATGGGGGTGGAGCTGAGAATGAGGACTTGAAGGAGGAAGTGGTGAAGCTGAAATCGCTGCTCATGACAAAGCGCGAACAGGTTGCCACTCTAAGGACAGTGCTGAAAGCCAACAAGACGACTGCTGAGGTCGCTTTGGCCAACCTCAAGAGCAAGTATGAGCATGAGAAAGCGATCATCGCGGAGACAATGAAGAAGCTGAGAAATGAGCTGAAGGCCCTGAAGGAGGAGGCGGCCAGCTTTGCTAGTCTGCGCGCTATGTTTGCCAAGCGCTGCGATGAGTACGTGACCCAGCTGGATGATATGCACCGTCAGCTGGCATCAGCAGAGGAGGAGAAAAAGACCCTGAACTCCCTGCTCAGGATGGCCATCCAGCAGAAGCTTGCTCTCACCCAGCGTCTTGAGGACCTGGAGTTCCAGAATGAGATGTCGAGCCAGCGGAGAGGCCCACGCAAACACAAACCCTCCAAAGTGAGTGAGAATCAAATGGCTTGGGTGACTAGTATGGGTCTTCCAGTGGCCCACAGGATGGGGCCAATGGGCCCCCTCTTCCCTGTCCCTTTCAGATCTATGCGGCCACCACCACCGCCACACCACCACCACCACCGCCTGCCAATGAGAATGCCGCGCTATCCTTACTCTAACCAGCCTCATTTCTTGTAGTGATGGGCCTTCTTTACACTTGATCTCTGTCCTTTATTTTATTTACCTCAATATGTACAGCATGAAAGGGCTGGATGCAGTTTTTACATTCTAAACCTTAAAGTCCAAACAGCTACATTGTCCCAGTGACAAGATACCGCCTCGAAAATGGGGATGATTATGGCTTGTAAAATGTATTATTCAAAGGCCAATGATTTTTTTCCTCCTTTAAGACAATTCTTTGATTGATTAATCCAGTATAGATAATGGTTGTTAAAAAAGTGGAGAAGACTGCCTCCAGTCCTTTTTGGATATGTATCATACATGTAAATGTACTCAGTGATCCCACCAAGTATATAGGGAAACCATACATACTGAACATGTACATCAACATGCCTTACAACTAACCATTATAGATGCTACTAACTATGGTGGTGTATCTACATATCCACACACAACTTGGTGAACACATGGACAGATTAGTGATCTTATATATTTGTACACGTAGCCTTGTCTTGCCACCAAACTAACTCATGCATGTGGTGTTTTTATTGTGTGTATATTTTGGGTATTTGTGGGATTCAACTAACTCATCATACCAACCATCATATACTTACCAGCTAGCTGACAGCATTATTTGGTGTCATTTCATGAGGGCCCTGAGTCAGTGTGTCCCGAGTGCATGACGACACGCATGCAGTGTTGCATGGTTTGTGCACATAATCAAGAATGCTTTCCATCAGTCAATCAAATCAGATGTTGGTCAATATTTATCCTGTGAGATATCTAACCTCAAAATCTCCACAACAATCAATGCTAGGTATGTAAACCATTTCTCCATTGATCATATTGAACCAAATGTTATTGGTAACTTGCATTTTTGGAAATGTACCATTGTATAAGCTGTAATTCCAAGTCAGTGCAAGGAGCCAGGGATGTGATATGTTTTGACAGTGAAGACTCTGGCTCAGTGTCCCAGTAGGTCTTCATACGACATATGTAAAGTGAACTGCTTTAAGTACAACCAGCTTGTTGGAGATGGCTCACCATGGCGACAGCCAGCGGAAGGAAGAAGTTCTGATGGACTCGATGACCCAGACAGCAGGAAGGAGGAGGAACAAACAGCCCTTGAACAAACTCTTGTGACGATGGAATCCTATCATCTTTGACAGGAAATATATGGAAGGTATTAAGTTTGTCCTTAACGGTCAGTTTGCAATTGTTTGTATATTTAAAAAAAAAATGAGTTAGACAATAAATGTATCTCATAGCTCTTTTTGCCTGATTGACTTCTGAAGGCATTTGCTTTGCAGTGGTTTAAAGGAAAATTAATTTAAAAGACAGCGCCTTCACACTACTCTCACACTAGAATCAGAATAAGTCAGAACAAACCCCATGCAAGTTCTCTAATGGACTGCCTCTGTCTTTCTACCATACAAAGGATCTTAAACATTTGGCATAGATTGTTACTAGGGAGGAAGAGAAAGTGAAACTGTAAAGCCTTGTAATCACAAAGATGGTTCAAATCAAAACCATGGTTTAGATTTAGTTCACGGAATTAAAAAAAAAGAAGAGTGAAATTGGCATACCATTCACACGCGAGTACGGTATCAGTGTGCGGTTATTATTTAATGTCTGTTCTTGTACACAATCCTTCATATGCATTTTTCTCATTTCAATTTTCAATTCAGTTGTGCTTAATTTCCATCCAGCAACAAAAGGTAATACAAAAACAAAGTATACATTTATTAAATCATATTGGTAACAATCTCTGAGAAATACAAATCATAAAGTTTGATACAAAATGTATGATCGAATCAATGCAGAAGAAATATAGCTTAAACCATGGACAAAATTTAATCTACCTTTGTGAATTCCAGCATATGGGTTTATACTGTGCATGCTTACCGGTACATTGTGAGGCTGGTTCTAGCTCCATCCCATTATATACAAGGAAGTAGAGATATCTTTCCAAGAAGGCTCTTAGTTCTTGTCAATATCGTAAAGATTGGTTTATTGAAGTAAAGTATCACCAAGTGCATCCGGAAGTAACATTGATGATGTTATGTGGTGCGAAATATGAGAAGAGAGTCTAATAGGCCAAATTCAGAATCGTGTAAAGCTCAGTGCAAAAACTAATGTGTTTTTTTTTTTCAAATAGCTGTCGAATATGCTGTAAAATTCTTTTCTCATATGCCATATGTTTTGCTCTAGTACTATGCCATTTCTTACCCGTTGAGTTTACGCATTACAAATCTTGTCTGTGCAGAACCACAAATGTATTATTAGTATTTTTCTATGTGCCATATCATGCAGTAACATGTAAGATGAAACTACCACTTACATTATAAAATCTTGAAGCAGGGGGAAATTCCCTAGTTTGCATTGCTGGTAATGCCTCGAAAGGAAGTACAGTGCTTTGTATATGTGCCACCACAAGAAATGGGACACATTCTGCGAGGAATAAGTGAAAATGATCTCACATTTGATAATAGCCACTTTCAGCATTTGAAGTCTGCAGCATTGTAAAGGCAATGAACAATTTTCAGAAGATTATGAGCACTCCGTGTATACACGTAGAACATTGCATCCAACATTGGAAGAGTGAAAATGTAAAGCTGATTTAAATATATACAAGGATGAATACCTTGTGACCATTCTGTACAAAGCCTACAATGGACCAATGAGAGCAATAACCAGTGACAGCAGGGCAGTTTTATTCATGCCCAGTGTTCATTTCATATGCACTGTACTCATAACAGTAGTTGGATGTAGCCACTGAGTTACATAATGAAGGCAGGAGTCTTGGCATTTGTTATATTTAGCCATGCCAATTAGGTTGTGGAGATTGATGCCTGCGCAGGAGCAGAGTTGATTGATTCACAAGAAGTGACGTTCCCTACATAACCTCCATAATATGATCGCAAATGTGCGTTGCCACACGTTGTTATGCACATCAATAATATCTAAACCCGGAGGCGAAGCCTCTGAATCTTGTCGAAACAATTTGTTCAGACAGATGTGATACAGTTTATTGTATTGTCCTTGATGCATGTATTGTTCACTATCTGCCGACCACAAAGCTGGAAAATATCAGTGAATGAGACTGCCCACAGCTGTAACAAAGTATTTCCATTCATCATCTGCATATGAATCATGATTGTAAACAATGGAGCGATTTATCCACATGGTTTACCAACAGCAAATACTCATGTTTTGTTTCATTACACTATGTAGGTCAAGATTATCAAGTCTAAGAGAGTGCTTTTCCCCCATTGCATTTACTGGAAGTAGTTTAAATCCAAAGTGCAAACCCTCCAAAAAAATGGGCGTAAGGGCATGCTGGGACATAGCAAGTGAGGTGCAAGCACATGCACACTGGAGTATTTTAATCGCCATGCTGTTCTGCCCATGATGACAATTTCCTGTTTTCCTTGAGAAATCACACCAGCTTTATTACAGATAAGTATCGTGTCCTGAGTTGTTCAGCATTTGGCTAGAACTAGCCCAAGTATATTGAAAAACCCTGTGTGAAGTCTGCTGTTGATTGACTTTCACTGTATAAGCTTACAACAATCCTGACATCCACAATGGAGAACATTGATATGCCCAATCTGTTTCAGCAATAGTTGAGGAGAAATAATCTGGCTTGTTTTGTATTTTTTCTTTTCTTTATGTTGCACTCCACTAGTATTTGCTAGAACAATCTCAAAGTGTGTATTTGATGTGCTTTGTGTGTGTGTGTTCTAGAGTGACCTGTCCTGTTTAAAGATTAATTTAAGTCATGAAAATGAGATCTTAAAAGCTTTTCTAATAAAGTGGTGGTGGTTAATATCTATGCAGTGAAGCTAGATGATAGGATTGATAACCATTGTACATCATTGTTGCTTTCCTTTTTCTTAGAGGGGGTGCAAAATATTAATATGTCTAGATCCATTACTGCAAGATAAACTCTTTCTTTAGTAATGACAGTAGAAGATACCCCTTTATAGGGAAAAGTACTCTACTGCAACTCCCTCAGATTATACATTATTTTCCTTGTCGTTGATCAGGCAGCCTCTTGTAATCCTCAATTCCATTAGGGTTTGGCTAAAAAGGTCAGATCGAAGTGATGAAAATAGCAGCTCTGTACATGTCATCTTCGCTGAAGTAGAGTGCATGGGGTAAAACAAAGTGTCCGTGCAGGACACATCCCACACCATGTCAAATGAATATGAGAATGGAGCAGTTCTGCCCTTTTCTGATGGTGCTTAGAAACTGAAAAATACAAGCAATGTTGTGAAATTGTACTGTAGGTAACAGTCCAAATGAGAATGGAATAACTTTTCACTTTTCATGCCTGATTCAAAGTCTGATTCCCATTTCTCATCTCAAATGATGTTGTTGCGAGTCTCGCTGGACTGAGATATCTCAACTGTGTTAAAAGGGACGCTTTGGGATCAGGAGATTTTATATGAACATGTGAGATATTGAGATAGCTTCACTTTTGCACTATTTGAGCAGTGTCAGGGTCATACTGCAGACTTTAAAGACCAAGCTGTGAATTTGTCTATTGACTAGACTGGAGAATATAGGGCCCATGTCTCACCAGACTTGCACATTTCCTTCAAACAATCTCAAAACCCACAAAATTTACCGGTAATAACCCCCCATACATACACCCATCAAGCATGATTATGCACAGTGAATACAAATTCTGAATGGCATGCTACAATTCCAACTGTTAGCATGCTGCATGACAAAAGTGACATACCTTCCATTATTGTTGGGTTGTCTCCATACATGTGGTTGGTAATGATTTATTGTTGATTTATATATATATTTTTTTTTTGCATCAGATTTCCTCCCTTTTCTTTTCTTTTTTGTTTGGTTTATCCCCCTCCTTTTTTTTCTTTTGTTTGGTAAATGGCATGCCAAAGAAACTGTTTGACACAAAAATCTCAACTTTGCATGCAGTTGTGCATGTGCGTATTCTCAGATTTGATCCTGGTGGTATGTACAAACAAGGTCGCGACCCCATAATCAGACAAAAGATGATTCTGAAGGGATTTACAAATGAAGTATTGGGGTCAAAGGGAAACAGAAGGTGAATCTATATCTTCTTCCATATGTACATGTATGCATTATATTGGGGTTTCAGACTTTCAAAAGAATGTGTTTGTAATTGCATCTTTAAAGAGTTGTTATGGAGTCTCCTGGCCAACTGCTATCTGCAAGTGACATCCATGTATTAGCTGTGTCACAAATTCTGTGGCCTTTCAAACAGTTACTCTTTATAACACTTCCTTGGAAGAGAGCACAAGTGTAAGTGTAAGCATGCACTCTGAGTACATTTGTAAAGTGAATACAAGGTCAGGTTAGGCTCCACCTCGTCATTCATGATGGAGAGGTCAAATCAAGTCAAAACTTGATTAAAAAGATAATTTTGGGATTAAGATTGGTCAAGTGGGTCTCAAGGTATTTGTTCAGGAGAGACACCACCAGTATTTAAGTTTCCTCTCAGTCATACAAAATTTATTTGGTCAGCATGAAACATATTTATGAAAAGACTTACAAACATGTTCTTTTGCCAGTCTGAAAGCGTTCCTATGTCAAGGGGTGTCAACATTGGGCTAAATGATCAGAAGAATGTATATTCTGTAAAACTTGTGCAGAAGAGGCCCTTGTTTTCCCCTCCTTGTTTGTTGCTTATGTACAGCAGATATGGATGCATAGTGTTCAGAAGTAGATAATTATGATAGAGCATGGAGCAGTTTCAAATGCGATCACTCACTCAAGATGTTGGTACATGTTTCAAATACGTTTTGGTTTGGAATGACATAGTTTGCTGTGGTAGTGGTGCACTATTACTCTGCAGTATATAGGTCCTATCCGGTGAAAAGATCTTGATTTTACTGTGTTCCTGTATTTTATGAGCCGTGCAAATAGGGATGATAAATGCCTATTTTACCTGACGTTGATGAAGTTGTATCGAAGAGTGGTAAAGCAAGCAATTTGTAACCTGTCGAATTCCCCCAAACCTTTAAACTGCAGAACTATAGGCTGAAGTATGAAATATCAAAGGTTATGCTCATTGTAAAAGAAATATATATCTATGCACTAATTTCAAGAGATTGGATTAAGTTTTCAGAGCACAAATTCAGAATATACAGATGTCTATACATATATATTAAATCTAGTATTTATGTCTGTTATCATATTTATGACATGATGTGTCCAGTGACAGAAATATTGCTGTGTTTTCATTTTAGACGCTACACAGAATAGAACACCGTGTATATGCTGATTGAATGCAGCATCCTACGCAGTTACGTATAGTTGCAAGTGTAAGTGCTTTTGTTTTTGATATGTAATGTTTTAGATGGATTGGGCCTTGCTTTGCCAGTATTATTTATGTAGCTAAATTCATTAATCTGTCCATGTGTTCATATCTAATATGTTGATGAAATATTTTCACTATTTCACCAACAGACACACACATACACACATATACAAATATATACACCCTGGTATATATACAGATCTTGTAATGCTAACTCTTTGTTCAGTATGAAAGTCTTGAGAAAATGAAAAAGTAAACCATACTCTGCTTTGGCAAAGGAGATGAAAAGGAAACAATTTTATTATAAGATTGAATTCAAAAGGGAATTAAATACCAAGTAAAAGTTGTTTGAATGATTTCAATTCATTGTATACACTTGAGATGTAACACTTGACTCTGGTGCCATGTAGAACGTGTAAACTGATTGACGGTACAAACTTTTGCATCTCACGAGAGTGAAAGAAGAATACTGATAAATCTCTGCGTTTGCAGTAAACAACCAACTTGCATTGGTCACATTTGTTGTTCCAAAAAAACAAAAAAAAAGTGAGGAAAAGGAAATAACATTGGTATTTGGGACCTGAATGTTTCTCAGAAATAATTGGGTTTCCGTATTTCCATGTGTAATCAAGTATGACGAAGGACAAGATCTTACAGAGACTCTAAAGTTGCTAATCAGGATATGCCGTCTATTTGACATTGAGGTTTTGTGCAAAGAACCTTTTATCTATGCATGCATGAAATTGGACATTTTTTTTTTCCTGACATGAAATACATAACATTTGCAGGATATTGTAGTGTGTGTGTAGGTGTATGTACCATGTTTCTTTGTCAGTAGCTGTATGCATTGTGTGACAGTAGAACATATTTATCTTGTATCATGTATTAAGTATGTTGTAGTATAATAACTTACTGTTGTTAAAGAGAAAGAAAACAAGATTCTTCCACTCTGTAAATTTATGTGTAATTATCTTTCATAATACTGCAAATAAAGTCATGTGCACATCTTGGCCGACTGTCTGTACTGAAATAGGAGCTGATGAAAGTCTCATGCAGATGCGTGACAATGATTTTTATGGAATGTGCATGACAAACATACAAATGATGTCCACTTCCCCTCTCCAGTCCAAGGGGAGAAATGATTGGAAATTGTTTGGCGCTGGTGGCACATCTTTCATTGTCAATTGTAATGTTTAACAACATGTCTCATTCAGCTCCTATTTCAGTCAAATATATCTACAACTGTATACTCAGCAATACTTGCTCATGCATCTGCATACTGTATAGTGCTAATAATCTTGCAATTTTTTAGCTTGAATTGTCTTCTTTTTTTTAAGGGAATAGTGCATTTCAGTTTATGTAGTTGTTGTGAAGTAGTTTTTAATTTGATTGGCTTCTTGTATTAAGAAAGATGAAAATAATTTTCAGAGTATGATATTTATCTTTTGTTTATATTTATTCCTAAAGGACAGGGATCAAAACATTGAATTCCATCATTGTTGTGTTAAGAAATGTTGTGATTTAGTTTACATTTCCTTTGAAAACTTTGTTGAAATTGATAATGATGACTTGATTTTACGCATGTTCATTGAATGATAATTTTTAGTGTGTAAACATATTTGTCAGCACATGCTATTGTAGAGGATTGGTTTGTAGATCTATGCTTCTGGCTAATAAAGAATAGGCAAAACTGAGTGAAAGTGCTTGAAATTTGTCAATATCAGTCTTTGAAATTTCTAACACTGTTCATGAAATGTTGTACTAACATCACATCATATATGCCAGTGTAGTCTCTTATTTTAATCAAGCTTTAGATCTCTCATCATCATCATCATTATCATCACTGATTCAAACACTCTTCAAAAACTATCAGAAATATCAAACTAAATATTTTCAAACTTCTATCACATCATCATAGTGATCATATAGTTGTGTACAAAACTCATTCTCAAAGACTTCCCCCCCCCCACATTTTCTCCTTCATTCTGTACCTCTCAAGAGAGGGCTCAAAACTTTCCATGCTCTTGCTCTTCCACACTGCCATCGGGTTCGCTAATATACCGCATACTGTATAAGCCGTTATTTTCGCGTACAGATACAATATTGTATTTCCGCGAATGAAGAGGTCACAGATATTTTCACGAGATGATGTCTTCATGAATTGACACCGAGACTATAGTAGGTGCACTATTACCCCAGTGCATGGCGACATTTTCACGTGCTGTTAAATTCGCAGTTCAACAGTGATTCGCGTAATTCGCGAAAAATCAAACCCCTCGCGAAAATAACAGCTTATGCAGTATACAGGTTACCTGGTCTGCTTGGATTCCACGCTGATTTATCATTCCTGACATGCTCCTGCTTCTTCCTTTGCCCCAAGTGCCCCTTTAAAAGAAGACCCAACATTGGATGTGGTTGGGGTGGCTGGGCTGTGGTGGTAGTGATGGCTGGACATCCATTTATTTATGTCTGAAGCAGCTCCAAAATAAAAATAGCTGCATCTGGCAGATCGACAGTTTGTCGATCAAAGTCAACATGGGTCAGATGTGTGGCCTATTAGCTTCACCATCATAACTGACAAGTTTTTTTGTTTGAATGTTGTTTGATTTTTATTTTCCTGCCTAGTCGACCGATCAGTTGCAGCTTTGATATCGTTGTTGTGTGATGATAACAACAGTACATCAAGATAAACTGTGTGACTTTCATTTGAAATGCTGAATGCATGAACATTCCAAACATTTTGGATCAGTGAGACTTGGGAAATATACAAGTGAAATCAAAACTATTTGCTACAGATTGAATCCTGCAGAAAGTACCAACTCAGACATGAACACATATACATGTGACTAGCAATGATTGCAATCAGAAAGATATATATATTTATGTTTGATAAGGATTGTTTTATTGCACATTTTTTTTTTTCCATGTAAGTTCCATATTGGATTCTGGGTGTGCTTAATATTAACGAATTTAAAAAAAAGTAGAGGACAAAGCATTGTTTTTTTTCCAGAATTGCTGTTGATTTGAATTTAGTTTTACTTCAAAATGACAACAGGTTAAGAATAAGAAATAAGATGGCATGCTAGGTATTTGGATTTTGAAGGGAACAGGTAAGCAAATCACACCAGGCGTTTTCACATCAGCCCGATAAAAATCCAAGCTCGAGATATTTTTCACGATCACAAATTAGCGCGCTATTTCATTTCCTATTCACATCAGCCCGAAGAGAATTAGCCCGAAATTTTTTCGAGCTAATTCGACAGCTGAGCATGCGCAAACAGTGTCGGGTATACCAGGAGAGCGCATGCTTTCAGGTCACACACGCTAGGCATGATGGGATGCATCGTGCTAATTTCTTGAGGCGATTTCACATTATCAAATAGCGCGCTAGTTCGCTATGTTATCTCGCTATTTCAGAAATTTCCCGAGTTGGACTCGAGAAATTTTCTCGATCAGAACGATACAATCAGCGCGCTAATTTGTGTTCACATTATTAGATAGCGCGCTATTTCGTGATCGGGTTAATTTCCCAAGTCAGAAAATAGTGCACTATTTCGAAACATCGGGCTGATGTGAAAACGCCTCATGATAATAATAATAATGATAATAACAACAACAACAACAACAACAACAACAATAATAATAATGTGATCTCAAGATATCTGTAAGACTTTCAGATTGCTGAAAAAAAAACATTCTCTTTATGGGGGAGGGGAATATGTATAGAGAAGCAAAATGAGATTTTATGCTTCTATGCAGATTAAGCCTTGATACAAAAATACCCCAAAAAAAAGACACATATGTCAGGCAAGCAGTTTCTTTGTTGCGTTGTCACTGCGACTGGGCAACTACTGGAAAACGAGAAATGTTTGCGTGTATTTTAATTTGGTGAGCACCAAGATTCGTGTAATTAAAATGCACGCGAAATTTTTTGTCTACACTATTTGCATTGTACGCCAGTGGCAATTCGTGAAAATTACATGCCTCGGAAAAGGCTGTCAGCTCCAATTCGCGAAAATTTCGTGCCGTGAATATATCATGTTCTACAGTACTGTAAAGCTGTTTTTTTTTCATTCATATATTTTCGTGAATGAGATGGTGACTAAGGTTATAGTACAATCTGTAAGTGCACTAATGCCTGTACATATGTGACATTTTTTTTGTGTGTGTGTTTAGTGATTTGCAAAACTTGTGAAAATTAAACCCTCAAGATAATATAAACAGCTTTTACAGTATGTTGGCACGGACAGGAAAAAAAAAAATCCCACTCCAGTTTATTGCACACACACATCAAGACACTTTTATTCATCTTAGCCATACATTATTCACAGCACAAGCTTGTCCGGCATGTGTTTTTGAGTATTTCAATTTCATTAGCTGCTCGGACTTTGGTCAAACAAGAGCCAAATGAACTGGAAATTTGGGTCAATGCAGCTACGGAGGCAGAGTATTGGATGTTGTACCAGAACCCGCTCTGAGGCAGAACAGATGTCCCGCTGTACTATGTGAGCGTCATCTGTACATATGATAACGCAATGCATCCATGTGTGGGATGGAGAATATTTCTGTCATATTAGAGAGGTCATCCGTGGGGCACAGGGGCTACAGTGGGCTGGCTCAGTAGCCAGTAGCAAATGAAATGACACCAGTCTGATGTAAGGCCTAGACTCCTAGTACAGACTCTTCACACACAAATATATATAATCATCTGTAATCGACTGTATTTACCTCAGTGGTTACACTATACAGAATTGACTAGTTACCACCATACCCCCCTCCCAATAAGTAATATGAAGATATTTGAGCCAGTTTATCATGCCACAAAAACGACAATCAAAAATCAAAGTGTTGATCCATGTGGTAACGTCAAGAGGAGTTAAGGATGAAAGCTGCTCTGAATGTGTGATCCAAGATGGTGAGAGTGTTTGCATTGATTGTATAAAGATGAATTTGAATGTGACTCCGTTTAGAAGCAGATGCATTCTGGGCCCCATTTCATAAAAGATGTTAGGATGACAACTCTTGCTGGAATGACCACTTTCCACAGCAAACAGCCAATCAGGAGGCTGTATTCTTGTCGTTACCATGACAATAGTCATTCCAGCAAAGAGTTGTCATCAAATAAACTCTTTATGAAATGGGGCCCTGGTCAGATGGAAGGAAAATGCAGATACGGGTACCATACAGAGATATTTGAACCCCATACACCTCGTTGTCCAAGCATCTTACACAAGCCTTCTCAGTTATTTCAAATATATTTTAAGGTTCTGAAAAGTGATGGAAAGGATGTTCAATCTTTACAATCAAAATATCTGAACAATAACTACTTCAATTTGCTTTTTTAATTCAATTTATTTATTCATAAAATCACAGTCAAGATATTCACATAATCTATGATAGATGTGTGAGTTAAAGGAGGAAGTCATGCAAAAGCACGGGGCTTTCTGTGTAACATCTTAGAAGCCACAACTACGATATTGTGAAGTTTTCCCCATAATTTTCCAAGTGTTTAATTGTAAATAACACTTTAACACTAAATTTTAGCAGTGAAGAAATATATTTTATATATTTATCTATTTGTGCAAATGAATAAAAAAAAATCCCACTTTGAATACCATTTAAATCAACCTCCATGAGCCATCCATTTGAGTACCTGGTATAAAACATGGTCTCCAGCAAAGATCTGCATTTTGATTACAGTGCAAGCATTTGAGGAGTGTGGCTTTTCTGCGGGAGTGGTTGAAAGGTCACCATAAGCTCCGCCCTCCCCCCCCCCCAAAAAAAAAAAAAAAAAACGCGGTTCAGGGGTCAATTCGTTCACACAACAGTTTTGTTCAGTAATTTTGGTGAATGTTTGATCGGAAAACTCTTTTGGACCATCATTTGTGACACCATTGGAATTATGATTCAGATCACCCTGCACACTTTCAGTTTGCATTCACGCAGCAAAAATGTGCAACTTGAATCATGATTCTAGTGATGCATCATTACAATCATGTTTCAAGTTACGCACTCTGGGCGCGCATTAAAGCACTTGTCTAATATTTGCCTTCTTCTTTTTCCTGAGCTTCAGTTTGTGACAAGCAGTGCTTTAACCAACCAAGTGCCAGAAACCATACTTTTGTGGTTTGGTATATATCTTTCTATAATAAGATGCTACTATGTAGTATTAAAGTTTTCTAAGATAGAATAAAAACAAGATCGATAGAAATTCATTTGAGCCCATTGTTGTGCATGTGTATATACGATAGTTTTGGTTGCATAATTTTCAAAAGCCTCTTAATTGCTAACCTTATAACCATTTCTTATATTTGCAATATATTTTAGAAGATGAAAGTTCCTTTCTGTCTCTCTCAAATTGGCGTTTTCTTGATTTCTTTCTGAATTGCGCTCCTTGACAAAGAATTCTACCTCAAAATTTCCCCTCCCCGAAATCAGCAAGATTCTGTACATGCCATATATTTAGCTAGTCTAATATTTTGCAAATCAGGACTTCCCGATAATTTCGCGAGTGGTCAAATTTGCGCTTGTGGAGTATACTGAACAGGAAAATGTATGTGTGCACGTCACATTCGTGTCGGGGATCAGAGTTGTTAGTTTTCGTGTGGTTTTAAATTTGTAAAAATGAAAACGTCGCGAAATATTTGGTGTATACAGTAATAGCTTCATGGTCTCACTTCCTCCCCACCCAACCCCCCCCCCCCAAAAAAAAAAAGAGAAAAAAGAGCTGGATTGAGAAGAACTAAATGGGCACAACAAGGGAATGGAAAGGTTGAAGAGTTTGGTCAGCATGAATTGCAGCTCTCCCAATTTTAGAGCCAGAGGACAACACAGGATATGGCTGAGACTGTCGATTGAAGAAAACAGATCAAGTCAGTGAAGAGGGCAGTTGGTATACTGTAGATAGGATGCTGGGATTACACACAATATGCATGTTTCTACTGGACACCTCGTATCAGCTCGCATTACTACAAATTTTTGTCACCTGCATCACCCCGATTTTACTACGACCTGAACCGTTTCTAGGGAGCAATTAAACGTGCAAGGGAACTTGCAACGTTTGGTGATTCAGGAAGTTGCGTATTATAGGGTCACTGATCAGGTCGTGGCGCACTGCCTTGTGACCAAATAGACCATTTCTGTACCGTATTTTGCAGTTCATGGATGTTTCTTTTCCCACAGCCTACACTGTACAAACAATTTCAGTCACCTGCTCCCTCCAATTAAGTTCCTTGATAGGCAGGAAGACTCTGAGTAGTTGCTAGGTAGGGCAAGTCTCTGGCAAGCTTTGAGATTATTAAGAGTGACCTTCGTGAACAAAGCAGGCGTAGAATTTAAATACATTTACCAAAACAACATGCAGACTCTCCCAATAAGAATTCTAGACATCTGGCATACTGCAAAGTTTGTTTTCCTGCTCCGTTTCTGCTGATAATCATCCCTAACATTTTCTTGCATTGACCACCTAGATAGGTGGATGACAGATCACCTCGCATTACCTCGCATCACCCACTATCCGATATATTTCTACAGAGGAAAAATTTGAGGTGTTACCCTCAACTCTGCGCATCTTCTCTTATTACCTGTTATCACCCACTACCCAATATATTTCTACTGAGGAAAAATTTGAGATGTTACCTGCATACCTGTGTAGGCCTATCATCTAGCATCACCTCATATCACCTTGCATCACCTCAAAGTTTTAGCGTCCAGTAGAAACAAGCTCAGTGTTGCCTATGGTAGGTATTGAAGGGAAAGTTAACCAGGAGAGCATGTGACATGGTAGCCTTTTGTCAAGGCCCTCTCGCTGTATGGTGAAGAGAGCCCAGCTGAGTGGGGTTGCGCGAGGGCCTTTTGAGATCTGCTTCGCATCCTTTTGTTAGCCCTTTGAATTACCGAGTTTTGCTCCCCGATTTCGGGAGCAAAAGTCGGACCAATCAGCGTGTCTGTCTGCTCGAACCCGATTTGAATGGAGCGAATGCACGCCGCAGACCACACAGAACTCTACACACACAGAGTGTGTAGAGTTCTGTGGCAGACCTCTGCGGGTGGTCAGTGATGCATGCGAACAGACATGACAACACGTTCAAGACTGAGGATTCGGGGAGCGCGCCATTCCATTGGTTGACCGGAACCCGATAAAATGAGTATTCAGAAGGGTTCACGTGTCATGAATAATAATGTGTGAAGCAGATCTCAAAAGGCCCTCGCGCTGGCGCGCTCGGCTGGTCTCGCTTCGCTCGCCCATTACAGCGAGAGGGTCTTGACAAAAGGCTAGTGACATGGAGGTGTTGAGGCTCTGTGGATGAGACTACATGACTCACAATCATGGGGTTCCTGGTTCGATGGTGGGAGTGGGGGTTCCTGGTTCGGTAGTGGGAGTGGGTGTTCCCCTTTAGGCACGGCTCTTTATCCTCATTACCTAGTATTTCGGAGGGGATGTAAAGCTGTTGGTCCCTGTGGTTGCCTACTTATGAATACATGAGGGTGCATCTCACCAGAGGAGACTTTGCCGCGACTGTCACGACTCATAAGACCTAAAAAAAAAAGAAAAAAGAATAGCTTGTGCTCTCACCAAGAAGGCAACTCCACAGCAACTTAAGAGACATCTTCAAATTAAGTAATAATTTATCTGTCCAGAAGTCATGGAGACGTTGCCACGACATCTCCGAGACATATTCTCAGTTGCGGAGATGTCTTTGTAACATCTCCAGTACTTCATTAGGATGCCAATGGGTCTCCACATAGTCACAGAATCGTCTTGGAGACTTCATGAGTAAAAATAGTCTCGGCCAATTGGCCGCAGCTAGAAGGAGATGTCGCAGAGACCTGGCAGAGATGTGTCTTGTGACCAGCTGGAGACTGGAAAGAGTCCTTGGAAAATCAAACATGTTTGACTCTTGTCGCAACTCCCTGGCTACATACTCGGCTACATTCCAGGAGATGTCTCTGAGACCACTCCATGACCAAGGAGACTCGAGTTGTCACCAGGGGGGGGGGGGGGGGGGGGGGCATTTCATGAAGAGTTTTGGTCGGATATTTTTCTGACAAGCTGTTATAAGCTACTGATATCCTTGCATCTGATTGGCTGAGAGCAAATTTGTCTGACCAATATGTCAGACAGAACACTTCATGAAATGCCCCCGAGGTCACCAGCTAGTCTCCAGCCGAATGAGTTAACGGCCATGTGAAATACATTTAAAGTAAGCTCAACTAACCTCAACAATGTGATGAAAATATTGATGTGATCCGAACATCATATGAGTTTCAGCAAAAAAAGAAGACAAATCAGAAGATAATCATACCTGAGAGACTGACACTTGAACCATATGATACGGTTAGAGTGCATCCTCGAGGCCCGTGCATAGTTTTTGGAATGAACAACTCAATGAGACCAAATGTCATGAAACTTCTTGACATTTACTCTTTCAAGATCGTATTACAAGAACTATTGCATAGTATGCATGGAAGTAAAAAAAAACACATGTAACTCACTGGTGAAGAATGTCTCAACATGAATTTTCTTACCAAAGAGTCATTCTAGTCAACCTGCCCTTGTCTGGTAGGTGCTTTATCATTCTGTCAGTTTTCGTTTGCTCATTTGATTTTTACTCTGCTATCTAGCCCACAAAATGAAGGATATACTCTATCAACTAATAAACAAAATTGAATAGATTTTCGTGTGTCTAATTTCTCATTTAACGAAAGCTGCACTTCGGCTTTGAGAAGGAAGAATGATCGTGGGACTGATGTCGTAGAAAGATGAAACCTTTCATATCGAATTACAGTGTCCCATATGTCAATATTTGTTCAAATGAAACACATTCCCGCAAGACTTTTCTTACATATTGCACAGATATCAAAAGCCATAATAGGTGTATGCCTAGCCAAAGGTTGCTAATGCCGTTATCAATTATGAAACTAAATGACTTTTGTGTTAGCTCATGGTGTTGATACATGCAACATTTCCAGGAACTCCTTAATTTTATACAGATATCACATGGGGTGAGTCAAAACAAAAAAGAGAAAAGAAAACAGTAATTCGCATTAATCATTTGTTTAATGCAAATGGAGAATTGTTCACAGATGGTACCACAAGTTAGTTGAAATAGTAATGTATATGAGGGTCCCATTGTTAGCATCTTTATTCAAAGTCATAATTTATCTGGTTTACATGATATATTTCAGAGTTGTTACTCTATCGCGCAGGTGATATGCAAATTAACTTGCAGTCTCAATATCTCCATAAGCTTTCCACACTGTCTTAGCTTTGTACAGAAATGTCATACTGAAATTTAAAAAAAAAAACTCTGAAAGATGTGTCCATCAACACAGACACTATTTTCTCCATCTTTGCAGATATTTGTCATTTCACCTTCTGGTGGAGTGTGTGCAAGACGAGTCTAATCCAATCCCTCTTTGTACTGTACGCAGTCCCAATATCCTCCATCATTGACCCGCGTGCGATGCACTCCCGTCCCTGGAAGACGGATGCATGTTTTCCGCGAGAGGTTGCTAGCTCTGGCCTGTAGCCTCTTTGGAGAAAATAGGATGACACGCCAAGGAAGTTGTGGTTTTGGAAGTACATCTCAGATTAATTTGATCAGAGTGCATTGGGCCAGGAAGAGATGTGAGGGAAATGAGATTCCGGTTCTTCTCCCTACCCCCATCCCATTACCCCCGTCTCCACCCCCCCCCCCCCCCCCAATCCTCCGCCCCTACATCCTCCGCCCCTACCTTATCCTCGTCATCCGATAAACATCGATAGAGCATCATATGATTAGCTGTCTTAATTAATCTCCATGGATGACAGCCAACTCATGCGCGCCTTGCTCTCTCCTTCCTCAACCTGCATAATATAGAACAGGGTCAAAGAGTTAGTCAAATATTTGTGAATGCTTCAGAATCTTCAGTGTCTCATCAAGGGGTGGTTATGATGATGTGTGTGTGTGTTTGTGGGTACATGTGTGTGTGTGTACATGCTTGCATGCATTTATGGACCAAGTGTGGGTGTGGGTGGGTGTGTGTGTGCGTGTGTGTGTGTGTGTGTGTGTGTGCATTTGTGTACGTGTGTGCTTGTGCAAATCAATCTGGAGATTATTCATTCCCCTGTGATTAGGAAGATAATTAGGTGATGATTTGGGTGGAATATTCATGACACAAAATGAATGTGAGGGATTCCCAGAAGGAGATATAATGGAAGGTGATAAGGAGAATAAATGGAAGCATTAAAACCTGGGCAAAGTCCTCTGGGAAATAGCAAGGGAACAGAAAAAAAAAATGATAATAGGAATTTGGGTGGCTTTCATGGTCATGTGAAGAAATGCATCATGTAGCATGTGTGCAAGTCACATCCTTTATAGCCCTTTCAAGACTGCCACTAAAAATGACGTGGATACCGCATGTAGTGTGGGCCTGTATGTAGTTACCAGTGGGATTTACACGAGAATTATGAGTATGGTTGTAGGATCTAAGGATTTTCATCTTTTTCTTTGTGTATCTGTGTGTGTGCAGCAAAAAATACATACGTGTACCCAACATTTCTTGATTTAAGTACCGGTAAACACTTTTTATTGTATACGTTTTTCTAGAACTTTTGTGTTTGATCAATGCACGGGGCAGCATTTGGAGTAAATATAGGGATATCCCTCATGAACTGTTCACATGAAATTTTAACAAGCCTCATTTTTTTTTCCAATCAAACTTGGTGAGTGGTGAAACATAGGGTGCTCCACATATAGGAATGCATTAAAAACAATGTTGTCATGACTAACATGTAACTGTTACCAGGAGAAGGTGCAATGTGAAAATAATCTAGAGAAAATCTAGCTTTCTGGAGATAGAGGGAAAGTCAAGGGAAAATGGCTCATGTGTGCATAGAGAAAATGAGTGAGAATAGCATGATAGGAGGCTGGGATATATGTGTAGTTTGAGAGTGAGAAAGCACTGTAAGATATCAAAAAATAGAGAAGTCAACAGTGGCTGCACACTGATTTATTGCTTCCTACAAATGTTTTCTAGGATGTATCTGTTGGCTGTGGTGTGAGGGTGTGCTTGTCAGTTGGCGTGTGACTGTGAGCTGAATGTTTGACATTCTCATCTATGTTGGCACTATGTCACCAAAATGTCATTAGGACACTCGAAAGCCAACTGCCCCTAACCTTCTTGAGTCATTCTGTGAAGTGACTCATGCCAGTACGGTACTGCCGTGGAGAGTGTGCTTTTTTTTTTTCACTCGCTCTCAGCTCAGACAAGGAGACAACCATGCTTCTAGTATTTAATGAGAGATGCAGTGAGTAGGCCTATATGTAATGCCAGTGAAGTACAGAGCCCCACATGCACAATAATTTGTGGGACTGGGGAGAAAATTTGCTTGTGGAAAAGCATGTCAAACAAACATACTTACTTTTTTTTTGGGGGGGGGGGTGATCATTTTTTCCCCCTGTGTACAAGTGTAGGTACAGGGATTATACAGTTCCATTGAATAGGAAAACAAGTTGAAGGTCGATGGGAAATTGTATGAGGAAGCTTTGTTATTATTGACAAGGTTTTCTCATGACTTGATTTACTGTAGGCTATATGCCATATATTTCGTTGGGTTTTTATGTTAATGAATTTTGTGAGTGGGCTGCTCTTCACAAATTTTTAAAACAAGCATTCCCTGTCCATTGTAGGAATCCACAGTCATGAATTTAACCACTCGCAAAATTTTGGAAAGTCTTGATTTGCAAAAAATTAGTGTTGCTAAATATATGATGTATACAGTACTTAACTTTGATTTTTAGGCTGCTGGACCTCTATTATCGATGTTGTCAATAGTGATCTTGGTCAGCAGCTAGAATTTGTCCCTTTTTTGTATTTATTTTGATTATTTTTTGCTGGTTCCAAATTACTTTAAAATCACCAAAAATAATCAAATATTGATTTGGTGACAAGGCTAAAATTTTCTCGTCAACTGTTAAAAGAAATAATCAAATTTCATCATTTTTTTTATCATTATTATACAAACAACAGTGAAATGATGTGGAATGCACACTGCTCACATATTCTTTTTTTCCAGCCTGGTGTACAAAGAGATTTAGATTTGGCATTCAACTTCCAGTACAGACTTGTACTTTGCCAGGTGGAGAAAGTATATTATGTAGATATGAATGAACAAGAAATTATGATGCGTGGGAAAGGAATTGTATGTGTCTCTTTCAGCTTTATTTACAGCCAGTGTTCTTGAAAACATCCTCACGAGTTAGAACAGGGATTTTAAAAGTTGTGAGATTTGAATCCTCGTGGGAGCATGGGCCAAAAGCATCACTTACAAGGTAGCGTGCAGCTGTAAAACCTAATAGGCTTGTTACTCATTCAAGGTTTCTTGGAGGAGGAGAAAAAGATTAGTCAAGGAGCTTTCCTCTTAATAGACTTGCTTGTCCAGCTGAAGCTTGAAGTTCAATGGCAGAGTAGTCTTGTACTTTCTTGTGTGCAAGAGTCTGTCCTGAAAGGCTAGCTCTAATTTCGATGCTGCTGTTCTCCACTTAGCAAGGCATTTAGAAGGGGGAGCTTTAAGTGGATCAAAATGAAATGAAATACAGGTCTAAAGTTTGCCCCTAAGCGAGACCTTTGTGAGAGAAACAAAGAATTTTCATGATACAGAGATTGAAATATATATACATGTATATATATATATATATATATATATATATATATATATATATATACCTAAAAATTGTAAACAGTTATGAGAGGGCTTCTAATAATAGTATATGATCTCCATATTTCTATTTAATTCTGCAATAAATAATGGTACATCCAGATGAAGCATCAACTCCAAGGTTGCATTCTTTTACAACAGAGATTTCTGAAAATGTATTGAATTGCAAACTAGTATTTGTATTCGTAATGTTTAATTTGTGTATGTATGTGAGTGTGTATGTGTGTGAGTGTTGTGGACAGATATTGTGTATGCTCTGATACATGTTTTTAGACTGTTTGAATACCCTTTAATTCAATTTTTCTTTTTTTTTTCTGCATCATTACAATAAACACTAAATAAATAGTAAGAGATGTCAGCATGGGTTTCTCTTTGTTTTTGTTTTCTTTTTAGGTGGGAGGAGAAGGGAGGGGAGGGATAGGCTTGAGTGGATCATGTGCATGTTATGAAAGCCATGAATTCAACTTGGAATTTTTGATTTCGTTGATCAACCATGATTCAAAATTACATTATCATTTTATGTGTCTGAGATTCAGTACCAACAGCAACAACAACATGGAAACAATGGATTCAGTCAGGCAGATATACATGTATGTAGGCCAATACTCAGAGTGAAGTTATTATGATCAAAAGTGTGCAAGTGATAGTGTTTAGATATACAGATCTGTAAGTCTCATTGAATGATGTAGCGGTAGATATCATGCACAATTTGTGATTGAATTGATTCGCGTATTGGTGCATTAGAAATGAGCTGACAGCATTCATTATTCTACGCATTTAGTCATCAGTCTTGGGTGAGAGTAATATCAAGTTTGCAGTATATTTTATTAATGTGAGAGTGGGTTTTAGACCATTATCTGTCAGATAATCTTTATGAGCCATGAGACAGCAAGCCAGTTCATAGTTAGCTCACATACACATTGGTACAAATGATCTTTCTTTTTACTCAGTTGGTTTTAAATAGGCACACCAGTTGTTTCACAGAGACACAATTATTAAACTTGATGTGACAATTTATGGAATTCATCAATCATATTCAAACACAGAATGGATTTGCATGGACCAGGTGACCAGAATGGTCTGTCAATTACTGGTAATATGTGTGGGGAAGGATCCATTTAATTGTTTTACATTAAATATATATACTAAACTTATTCTATTAGTATTGCCAAATACCATGCTTGCTGTGAGGTGTGTATGCAGGCAAGCACCATTTATACGGATTACATGAAAAATTATCACATTCCAGATGCTTGTCTCAGTGAATTGAAAAACCAACATGCCTGTTGGTACTAACGACCTTTTCCTGCTCATACACAAAGCAGAACTACAAACTGGCCGATTTTCTTCCACACTAAGAGCTCAGAGTTCCAAAGCCTCTTCTACCTCATATCCATAGTACATACAATGAATATGGAATGATGGCAGTGCATTCGAATGTTTCAGAGCATTAAAGATCTATGCAAAATTTGTTTCTTTTCAACTTTCAGCATTCACGTTGAGCCAGAGTTAGTGAGTCTTCTACTTTCTTTATGTTTTCACACAATTTCAAACATATTCCATCTATTTACTGTGCTTATTCATATATAACTGCAAGCCATTTTTCATACATGTTATGCGTGATGTCATGTTTAATCATTACAGCATCTTTATAGTGTTGGTCTTAGGAATGTGATCTCATTGTCATGCACTTTACACATGCTCTTCATGCATCACAAATCTTTTTTTTTTTTTTGGGGGGGGGGGGTGGGGGTGGTAGTGTCTCAGATTAAAGGAATTGTTTAACAATATGTTGAACGTCAAATCTGAGCCATGTGAAGTGCTACCAGTGTATCTGATATCATGGAAGTGAAAAAATTGAACCTATGACAAAATTAAAATGGAAATAGTACATAAAACTTTGCAAGATTAATTTGTCTTGTGGGACCAATTTCAGTGACCTTAGTCTAATAAGAATTTTGCAAATGAGACTTGTTTGATTATTTTTGTACAACATTTATTTAATTGTTTTAAGTTATCATTTCCTGAATATTTGCATATCATTAGTTTTGCAGTAGATAAATAGAACAAAAATTGTTGACAGTTCCAACAAGACAGAATAGTTTGTTATATTACCTGAAAAAAAAATACACAAAACACACGCACACACACAAAAAGGTCATTGATGCCCTTAGCCTGGAGGTATGGTCTAGTCTGCAAACAGGTACATAATTGAATGGTAGTGTGCTGAGTCTACAGTATTAGATTAATACAATTTGATGGACTATGAACATCAATAAGTAATGGAAGAAGTATAGGAAAGGAAAACAAAAATGGCATAAACTACTAAGCATGAAATATGTCTTTTATATCAGCATCGTACATCGTGAGTCAAGTCATGTTTCACCATTTTTCACTTGTGAAAAATATGCAAAGAATATTTTATACCACAAAGATAATTAAATTTTCATATAATATGCATTTGCATGTTCCTCAATATCATGTGGAACAAACCTCATCTCCCATTAGACCTCAAATTAAAAGTCATCCATACGAATTTCAGCTTCAGGCAAGCAACGTCAAGTTCACCCCCAATTTTCTCATCACTTGTTTTGACAGTTGTAGATGCATTCACAGACCAGCATGGAGTGTAAAAGGTGAAGGTTGAAGTAGCTTGTCATAGTGTCTAAATATGGTACCCTTTGTCATTCTACCGTCATTACAACAGTCCTTCCCCTGAGCTACTCGTGATATCGATCAATTTATTTCCAGGGGTGTAACAAACCCCTGACACAAAGCATGTTCATATTTTTATCTCTTTTTTTTTTAACACTTCCATCCTCTCTCATACGTTCACTCTCCCTCTCTCATTTCAATTGTGTCCTTATATTCTACATTCTTACTCCAACTGTTTAGTTTTCTTCCTTCATAAACTCTCTCTCTTTCTTTATCTTTTTGGCACATTATTTCTTTAAATTCATCTCATTGTCGTCCTCTGTCCAGCCTTGCCTGTGCCTTTAATTCTTCAGCTTTTGTTTTGTCTTTGTTTCACTCCTTTCTTGACTCATCTGTTGAGAACTGTGATAAGAGTCATTTTGTATTCTCTATGTGTTTGTGTTGTCAGTTCATTATTTCTGTCTTTCAAATATCTATCTGTAAATGTGTTAGCCCTGCCCACGTAGCTTTCCTTGCTGTGCTATTTTCTGCATCTTTCATTTTTTTTTCCTCTCCTTCATTCCCAGTTCCATTAATATTGTTTCTTATCTCATATGTTAAGAATGGGTGCTGCATTGTAACTGTCATCATTGTTTAGGATGTTCCCCACTTCTTTAGCTATCCACTCTTTCTTCTTACTGCTGATGTTGTAGATCATGCTGTAAAGTGCATGTGTTTAATGTTATCCTGTCATTTTAATGTCTCCTTCGCATAATTTTCTCTTTCTTTCTTTCTTTCTTTCATTCTGTTTATCGGTAGTCTCTTCCATCCACCATAATGCTGTTTAGTCATTTCATCATCTGTAGTACTGTTGTTGTTTTGTCTGTTACTCTTGTTATCTCTGATGTACATGTACATCTTTCATTTATTCCACCATTCCCTCTGCCCCTCCCTCCTGTTGCTTTGTTTCTTTCATTTCTTTCCTTTCACCTGTTAAACTGTTTTTCTTTGACTCCATTGGGAACCCTGTTGTATCAGCCCATTCTCTTTGCTGCAGCCGTGGTAATTGCGTCCGCCGTGCATTGCGGGTAGTGTCATCTCCAATTGTTACAATGGTGGTTATGTTTGTGTTACATCGGTAGATGTAGATCGGCCTCATTATGTGAATCGATCAATGCCGCGCCATTATGCTGATCATTGATTTTTTTTCTTTCTTTTTTTTTTCATGCACACCTCCCATTGCCCAATTCTTCAAACATTAGTCATGCCCAGCAAGTCAGTGTTGGAAGCCCAGAGTTGTTAGTTTATGGTTTGGGGCTTTGTAGTTGTTAATAGTTGTTCAGTGAAAATGTATGTTGTGATAGGTGGATATGGTCTATGTGTAGGGCTATTTGATCATTGCATTGCAATGTGTGAAATCATCATTAGTGTTAAAATTAGTCATTCACTCTAGAATTGCTCAGTTAAGAATTCCACAACAGTATGGTGCACATTTCCATCTGTTTGTTGAGTGAATGCCCCATGGGAAGAAAATGGGGGGGGGGGGGGGAGTGAGGATACAGTACAAAAGCAAATAATTGGAGTGATACATGACCACACTAATCTCAATATTGGCATTAAAAGAAAAACAAAGAAAAAAGAAGTGTTAGGCATGTCACTTGTTGTTGGGCAAAATGACTAAGCATCCCCCGGCACTGCTAGATAGTGCCAAAAAAGCATCCGTCAAAGTAAATGTGTGTTGTTACGTGCTCATGCCAGTTCCACATTGTACTCGTTGTACCTCTATACAGCAGTTTCTAGAACAACATTTATGCCCACACATCTACAATGCCCATGCATAATATCAGGTTCAGCAGCCACAGGTTCTCTCATAAAATTTATATGGCCAGCAATAAAATGATTTGATGTTATTCCATGCTTCTAGATAAACTGTTGCTGTGTGTATTCGTTCTGATAAGTTTATTTTCTTTATTTCATTTTATTTTGCTTCTTCTTGTTGTTGTTGTTGATATAAGAGGACAAAGCAGTGTTTGAATAAGTAGTGTGCCATATGCAAACCCATTTCACAGATGCTTTCAGGCCCATATACTGACATCCAGTGACATGACTGTTAGTACAGTCACCTTGCCCATGTGGAATCTATTTCAACTGAAGAAATAGCTTCGATTTTATTCGGGAAAATTCAACTTTTGAGGGATTAAAATCAATAGACTATAAAGAGAAGGTGACATGAAGAGACCTTCGACTTCGGCGATTATTTGATGTATGCGAGGTTGACTTAAAGCAAGGTTGACTGTACATCCAAAGGAATTGGATAATTGATATTACACAGATATAGACCCAGCATAATTCTGGGTTACACATACACTGTACATACTCTTGTGTGCAAGAGGAATATGTCTTTCCTTTCTTTCCTTTTCTTTTCTTTTCTTTTCTTTTCTTTTCTTTTCCTTTCTTTTCTTTTTTTTTCTTTTCTTTTCTTTTCTTTTCTTTTCTTTTCCTTTCTTTTCTTTTCTTTTCTTTTCTTTTCTTTTCTTTTCTTTTCTTTTCTTTTCTTTTCTTTTCTTTTCTTTTCTTTTCTTTTCTTTTCTTTTCTTTTCTTTTCTTTTCTTTTCTTTTCTTTTCTTTTCTTTTCTTTTCTTTTCTTTTAATTGAGGGAGAGTGAGAGATAGAAACTTGATCACATTTTTCTGATTGCTCAATTCATACATTTTCATGTAATCTTGATTATGTAGACAAACAAGGTAGATCCTAAATGGGAATGCTTGTAGGATGTCCCATATGTGAGCAATTGGCAACACAGATTATGGAATATAGAACGTGTATGACTTTATTTTTGCCCCTAAATTGGCTTTATCTTCGTCTAAAAGCACCTTCTTCATTGCTGAAAGCCACATTCAAAGTCAAATTAAATCCCCCCTTGGCACTGAAAATGTGTAATTGTATCTAATCTTCAGGTTTATGTAGCCATAATTAGAATATCTAAATTTATATTTCTTGCTCAAACATTGTTCTTTTAACCATGAGGGACATATTGTGATACATGTCTATGAATCATCATTATAATAGCTATAAGTAGGGTTCTTATAAATTTGAGACCAGAGCATGGTAAACATAGCAGAAGCTCTGCCAGCATAATGATAAAAGAATATCAATAATTGTGCAATGTGCCATTTTCATGCATTAGAGCTTCATTGATTCCCATCCATTGGAAATGCATCCTTTTCACAGTGACTGTCACATGAATTGATTGTATTAATAAGGCTTGCAAATGAGGCTTTAATGTAATCAAAAGAATGTTAAACCCACATATGAGACCTATGCCACCCTACTGTAACAGTAACCATTTTTTTTTTCATATGCATGAAACTTCCATGAGAAGCCAAGCTTTGCAAAAGTAAAATGCATGCAATGTTTTGTGTGTGTGTCTACATGATGCAATAAATGCCAGTGGCAATTCATGAAAGGTTCACGCCGTGACATAAGGCCACCCCACTGAGCAAATGTTTCTAGTTTTACAATATATTTCATTTAGGAAAAGAATATCCCCCAGTTATCCATTCATTGTACAGTCATAATTTTGTATGCTGGCATGTCTGCGTGTATCATGTTTGTTCTGGCTTTATAAACTAAAAACTGTGCATGGCTTATGTTTGTCTTTCTCTCCTCTGTGTTTTTTTGTTTTCTGTGGCCGACCTCTCCCCCGTCAAGGTTTCGTCACTGTTTTCCAAAGTTTTGGAGAGCAGACAGTCTGAGTACCAGAGGTTTGTGCGTAAAAGGTGTGCAGTTTCTCACATGGGTTTCAGACACAATAGATAGTTGACAAAACAAAACCCTTTTTTTTTTAGTTTTCACTCTTTTTGTTTGCATTTTTTTTTTCCTTCTCTGCCTCTTTGCTCTTCAGTTTGCTGTGCATGTTTTAGTTTCTTTGCTTCTATGTTTTATACACTGTAAGGTGATAAAATGTTGTTCCTTAATAGGGAATGGTCACAAATAATCATAGCAAAAAATAATGGTAATACAATCAATAAGTAGAAATATTTGGAGAGCATTAAACCTATGCCAAGGCCCATAGGGTCACTAATGCCAAAGAGATGTGCACACATCTTGATTATGATCCAGATTTTCCCCAAAAACTATAAAGTTTGTTCCTTTTACCTCATTGGATCAATCCTGAAAATGTCATCATCATCTGTTCATCACTTGATAATGTGAGTGGATAAACAAATAAGCAGATAAACAGATACCAACAAATACTTAACCTTGGCAAAGGTTAAAATAGTAGTAGTGATAATAAAAATACTTTATATGCCGTATATTTTGTGAGGTTCTTATTTTCGTAAATTTTGCAGGCGTATGCTATTTACAAATGGAACAACACACGAAATTATCGACTCTAATCATGCCATGAAAGCAACATACATGCGTACATTTCTCAGGTTATTACTGTACTCCACAACTGTGAAATTACCCATTGGCAAAATTGTCAGGAAGTCCCAGTCCATGAAAATTGGACTCGCTGAATACTGTAAAAGGGGATATTTTCGCGCAACTAATTTTTCGCGCTTGGCCGGGTCACAAGAGTTTCGCGTGTTTTTAATTCCGCGAAATCTAGACGTCACGCACAGGAACATATGGCAAGCAAAATATTCGCGGGCTTTTATTTTCGCGCTAGTTTCTGGTTGCGCGAAATGCGCAAAAATTTCAACACCGCGAAAATTTCCACTTTTACAGTACTGTATAAGATGTTATTTTCGCATATAGATATTTTCGCGAATTAGAGGGACACAGACATTTTCGCAAGATGTTGTTTTCTCGAATTGACACCAATGCTATCTTACATTCATTGTTACCCTAGTGCAGGCGCGCCGGAAGCAGTTTTGGATTGGGGGGGCAAACATTGGAGGGGGCTCAAGATTAGACCATGCATATGTTACACAATATACACATACACACACACACACACACATACACACGCACACATATCTATTATATATATATATATATATATATATATATATATGTGACCGTGCACCTCAAAACGAACATAAAGTCGCAAACACTGATTTTGCGTGAGGTCTGAAAATAAGTGAACTGGGTCAACCTAGCCGAACTTGACTTTTTCATATTTTCTGAAAGAGCGGATCTTCTTTTACATTATCCTAAAATTTGGTATCATAAAACGGGCAGGAAAGTGTGTTTTTTTTAGCAGTTTATCTCGAAAATTTTTGGTAGAATAGTGTGATTAGGTGTGTCTTTAGAATCCCTTTTTCATTTCTGAAAAAACCTTGTCCACACTCTTCACTTTCAACTCTAATAACTTTTGAAAGGATAGTGCTACTCCATTGAAAGTTGGCATTGATTATGGACAGAATGTGTTAATGAGGCATGCTTAATTTCAGTTTAATCTGATAATCCCTTCATTGTTGTTACTCTGGTGGGTTACTTCCCGTTTTTTTTGTCCCATTCATCGCACAGCCAGCACGGTTTGGTAAAGATTAAGCGCTTGAATAGACACTGTACTTCAGAGCCTCTTTTCTTAGTTCACACTTTTCCTGAGTTTGTGCTTTCTTTCCAATATTTAGATAGGTTAAGAGAGTCCATTTGATTTGAGTTATACATCATTTTAAATCTTAAAGTCTCCTCTTTCAGAATATGGTCTTAACTAAAAATTCATGTCTGTCGACTTTTTGTTTGTTTTGAGGTGCAGGGTCACATATATATATATATGTAAAGTGGCGTACGGTGGGTCAAAACATGGGGGGGAGCCATAAAGTAATTTTGACGGTCTGTATGCTTGTGCGTGTGTGCGAGAGCAATAATGGGACTACAATACATTACGGAATGTGATACATTCAACAACGCAGTCATTGAGGAACATTGTAAGTTTTCCTTACATGGATTATGGAATGACGGTGTGAAACGATCAACAAATTATATACTGTCAGCAACATAAGGTGAATGGCATAACAATAAAATGCGAGCGAGCGAAGCGAGCGAGCTTGAAAATTTTGATATTCTACAGTTCCAAAACTGGTGTTTTAATTGTAGCTATATACAGTAGACCTCGCCTAAGTCGACATCGCATAAGTCGACAACTCGCTTAAGTCGACACAATAAAAAAGTCCCGATTTTTGCCTTTGTTATCCCTTGAAAATTTCCTCGTCTTAGTCGACATTTATAAGTCGACAACTCGCGTAAGTCGACCTGATTTTTCAGTGCCAACTGAGCTGAAATACGTGTTAATTCCCTCGTCTAAGTCGACATAATTTTTCGCTCAAAGTCTTGTCGCCATTCTCTGAAAAAGAATTGTTTTCCCGCTCGGTTTCGCTGCATTTCTACTCGGTAATTCGCTAGTGTACGGCGCGGTATAGCGTTCGCGCCATGCGTCCATTTTCTTGTATGCCAGAATAGAAAGGGCATACACTCATTTACACTGGAGTATTACATGTAGTACCCAAGGCAGTTCACTTACCCCTTTTCTCCCTCTCGTTTTTCTCAAAACGCAAAAATTTTGTACACTTAACTATGTCCCAGTAGGTATTCATTATCCGAACATGAAATGTTTTTGTAAATCCGAATATTCTGATGTTAATTATTCCGAAGCGGTATTAAAACCTGGGCCCTTTCTAGAAAATTAATAATGCAACTAAAAAAAAAATCAAATGCAGGTGTATCAAATCACACGCAACTTTTGCATTTAAGCGCAAGTGCGTTGCTGAAAAGACTTGCGTCTGATAATCATATGAAACTAGAAAATAATTGTACGAACCTGAAACTCAATTGCGTTTAAACGCAACTCTAAAAATCAAATGCAAGTCCATCAAATCACACGCATCAATGTATTTAAACGCAAGAACGTTGCAGAGAAGACTTCAGTTTTGTACGAAACTAGAAACTGCGTTTAAAAACATCTCTATACATCTACGGAAGTGCGTTATTGTTGAAAAGACTTGCATTATTTTTTATTTCGTATAAGCAAAATTTGAAATTAAACGCAACTCTGAAAATCCAATGCAAGTCCATCAAATCACACGGAAAGCTGAAAGACGTGCAGTTGATAATCATACGAAACTAGAAAATTGTAGGGAACTTTTTTTAACTCAATTGCGTTTAAACGCAACTCTAAAAAACAAATGCAAGTCCATCAAATCACACGTAACGCAGTATTTAAACACAAGAGCGGTGCAGAGAAGACTTGCGGTTTTTGTACGGAACTATAAGAAACTGCGATTAAACGCATCTCTAACATCTACGGAGTTGTGTTATTGTTTAAAAGACTTGCATTATTTTTTTTTATTTCGTAAGCAAAATAAGAAATCAAATGCAAGTCCATCAAATCACACGGAACGCTGAAAAGATTTGCGTTTGATAATCATACGAAACTATAAATTGTATAGGAAAATTAAACTCAACTGCGTTTAAACGCAACTCTAAAAACCAAATGCAAGTCCATCAAATCACACGGAAAGCTGAAAAGACTTGCATTTGATAATCATACGCAATTAGAAAATTGTAGGGAACTTTTTTAACCTCAATTGCGTTTAAACGCAACTCTAAAAAACAAATGCAAGTCCATCAAATCACACATAACCCTATATTCAAACGCAAGAGCGTTGCAGAAAAGACTTGCGGTTTTTGTACGAAACTATAAGAAACTGCGTTTCAACGCATCTCTAAACATCTGCGGAAGTGTGTTATTGTTTAAAAGACTTGCATTATTTTTCATTTCGTAAGGAAAATCAAAAATTAAACGCAATTCTGAAAATCAAATGCAAGTCCATCAAATCACACAAAACGCTGAAAAGACGTGCGTTTGATAATCATACAAAACTAGAAAATTGTATGAAATTTAAACTCATTTGCGTTTAAACGCAACTCAAAAAATCAAATGCAAGTCCGTCAAATCACAAGCAACGCTGTATTTAAAAAGCAAGAGCGTTGCAGAAAAGACTTGCAGGTTTTGTCCGAAACCAGAAACTGCGTTTAAGCGCATAAACATTTACGGAAGTGCGTTAGGGTAGAAAAGGGTCGCATTATTTTTTTAAACGGAACTTTCGCCGTGACCAAACTTAGTCTGCACTTGCAGGGGAAAGACATCGCAACATTCACACGTTTCAAACTGCCGAAACGCATGCTGCTTCACAAAATGTCAATGAAAAAATGACAACGAATTATTGTTAAAGCACTATGCCGAAGGTTTAAATCTCAGTCCAAAGTTAAATTAGTCCGACAATGGAAAGAGGTTTGTTTTTACGAATGTTATAGTAGTCCGAAAGATGTCGTTTTCAAACAAACTTTTCTTCTTCTTTTTATTTCAGACGGGCCCGCGCCGTACAGAGCGGTAATGTTGCGAATCGGAGCGCGAGAACAATAAATTTTGAGAGTATGGCAATACAAATTCAAACAGAACAAATACGGCGACACATATTTCAACTCAGTCGGCACTGAAAAATTATCTCGACAGAATCATGCGAAATCACACGCACATCTTCGGAGCAACGCACTTGAATTTAAATGGCAACGTTTAATGCAATTTTGGGGAATTTGCGTTTGATATTTCAAATCAAGTTTAAAATGTAAAGTGTCTAGAAACGGGCCTGGGTTTCCGATCCCGTTCTCTCAAAATCTCTCTAGGGCTTTGGGAATTGTGCGTTGTCGTTACTAACCCGCGCGAGATTTATGCATGAACTAAAACATTATTGTTGCTGATGTCAGTAGGCATGTTTTGGCGGCAAAAGGAGTACGATTTGGGTAGCGATCCGCATCGTGATCCAAATCTTACTCTGTACAGGGGAAATTAGTTTTCATTTATAAGTCGACAAAATGTCGACTTACGCGTAAGTCGACATTCGCGTAAGTCGACGTGTTTTGCTCAGTCCCGATTATGTCGACTTACGCGAGGTTAACTGTATTTCGCTTTGGAAATAAATGGGGGCGCATCGGGCGCAACTACTGGCAATCATTGGCAGCAACATTAGGAGAATGGCATAACGATTCAATGCGAGCGAGCGAAGCGAGCAAGCTTGAAAATTTTGACATTCTACAGTCCCAAAACTGGGGTTTGTAGCTATATCTTTCACTTTGGAAATTAATGGGCGGCGCATCGGGCGCAACTGCTGGCAATCACTGGCCGCAACATTACGAGAATGGCATAATGATTCGATGCGAGCGAGCAAAGCGAGCGAGCTTGAGAATTTTGACATTTACAGTCCAAAAACTCCCGTTTGTAGCTATATCTTTCGCTTTGGAAATTAAGGGGGGGCCATCGGGCGCAACTGCTGGCAATTACTGGCAGCAACGTTAGGAGAGTGGCATAACGATTCAATGCGAGCGAGCGAAGCGAGCGAGCTTGAAAATTTTGACATTTTACAGTCCCAAAACTCCCGTTTGTAGCTATATTTATCTTTTGCTTTGGAAGTTAAGGGGTGGGAGCATCGGGCGCAACTACTGGCAATTACTGTCAGCAACATTAGGAGAATGGCATAACGATTCAATGCGAGCGAGCGATGCGAGCGAGCGAAGCGAGCGAGCTTGAAAATTTTGACATTCTAGAGTCCAACAACTGCCGTCGTAGCTATGTTTTTCGCTTTAGAAATTACGGGGGAGGCGCACCGGGCTCAACTGCTGGATGCGAGCGAGCGAAGCGAGCGAGCTTGAAAATTTTGACATTTTACAGTCCAAAAGCTGCCGTTTGTAGCCATATTTTTTCCCCTTTTATTCATATATATACATATTTATTTTGTTTTCTTTGTTTATTCATTTATTCTTCTTCTTCTTCTTCTTCTTCTTTTTTTTTTTTTTGGGGGGGGGCTTTTTGGGGGGGCAAAAATGCGTTTTGCCCCCCCACTTTTTGGATTGGGGGGGCGGCCGCCCCCCCTGCCCCCCCACTTCCGGCGCCTATGCCCTAGTGCATGGCGACATTTTCGCGATCCAACTGTGATTCGCGAAATTCGCAAAAATAACCGCTTATACAGTATATGGCATATACAGTAGTTACTTGTTTTGGCAGTGGTAGCAACAGGAGTTGTAGTCTTTAATAAAAAGAAAATATATTAAAATCATCATTATCTTTTGAATAATGCCTATGGACAGTAATGATGAAAATGATAATGACAGTAATGTAGAGTCTCTTAAGTAGTCATAACAAGCTAAAGATCACAAGCTTTCTGGGATATACTAATAACTTGTTTTGTTTGTTTGGTTTTTCTTTTGTGTGGGAATTGCATACAAATTAGTCTTTTTCATACTGAATTTAGGATGTTGGTCAGTGAATACAATATGCAAGAGTTAGATGCAACAACAACAGAAATGTAGATAATGCAATGCAAAGGGAATAATTCTTTTCTGCATATACTGTAAAAGTGGAAATTTTCGCGGTGTTGTAATTTTCACGCATTTCGCGCAACCAAAAACTAGCGCGAAAATAAAAGCACGTGAATATTTTTGCTTGCCATATGTTCCTGTGCGTGATGTCTTGATTCCACGGACTTAAAAACACGCGAGACTCTCCTTACCGGGCCAATCGCGAAAAATTAGTCGCGCGAAAATATCCACTTTTACAGTAACATTAGTGGATATAGTAAAAGGTTAACTAGGCAGATGCCAGGGTCATCCAGATAAGACACAACACATTTCTTTCATGAATATCACACAGAGTCCTTGTTTTAGGGAAAAAATATCCAAAATAGTAACTAACTTGTTGATTTACTAGATGAGTAGTACTATTCAAATACACCATCTCTTGTGTTTTGCCAAAGAACTATATCTACACACAATTGTAAATCCAGTGTTATGACAGTACACAAATAAGCCAAGATCTGTTTCATCAGGGAGGTGGGCCACCTCCCTGGTGTCATCTACCACAATCTCTTTGTGTCCCCCCCCCCCCCCCCCCATGGCAATATGTGTCCATGTCCAATATCATAACAGCAGTAGGAGCATACAAGATGGGAAATATAAAATAGAATGTGTTTATAATGACTTTAATTCCTAGAACTGCTGTTTTGACAGAGTAGGTCAGCCTTTTTTGCATTACTATTCCTACGTATGACGAGAGTGATTTTTTTTTCTTTAATGGGCTTTTAAGAGCTTTTTAGCACTGCATAGCACTTTTAAGCACTGTGACATTACTGTTTAGCTTGTGATAGAGAGCCAAGAAAAAGCCATGTTTTTTGTCTTTTGTTTCCTTCTGAGTTTTAAGAAATACTGTTAGTCAAGATATTCCACAAAAGATCCTCCGGTAGGTCTTGACCTGCTTTCCAATCTTTATCATATGTATTCTTCTCTTCTCATTTTGCATTTCACACTTTCATGTCATAGTCAGCAATCCTTTTGGTGTTTTCCTGTGTAGTCTCTCCATCTCAGACTCTGTTGTTCCTCACAGATTTTTTTACCGCTATCACTGTGTGTAGCTTTAGTGATGAGAATACTGATAGAACAGAAGCACCCTGCACTCAGATAATTTGTTTGCATTGCAGACATTACCTTAGTGTCAATGTGAATTGTTTGTGTTTTTCTTTTTGAAATGCTCACCTGTATCAGAAAATTGTCAGTTGAAGGCATAGCACCAGTGATATAACAAGACGAATTTATACAATTTGCATAAAAGTAACAACCTCTCTGCAGGTCTTCTTTTAAGAACTCAGTTCATCTATGAATTTTTTCAGAATGCACTTGTAGCATGTTTTGAATAGGAAATGCACAACTGATGTTAAAAAGAGGATTTCAAAAGTGCACTAATATTAAGTGACCTATTCACCATCAGTGCTATGGACGGCAAAATAGGTCATTAATCCGTGATCACAGTATGTTTTAAAAATGCTTTGTGTTTGGAAGTGTGTTAAGAGATTCTGCTTGCTTCATCAGGTAAGTTTCATTTTTTCCTTGGCTTGCCCAAATTGCACAAAGTGACTGCCCTAGAATGGTTGCCCCATGCTAGCAGACGACTTTTTGACTCTTTGGCATCATCCATGCAAACTGCAAAGAAAGGGACCCAAAACTTGTATTTGTGAGAGCAAGAGTTGGAATCAGTTGTAAGTCTCTCTAAGTGCACCCTTTTTTTTTTGCCTCCTGAGTTACACAATTGATGCCAATCTTACCATCAATCACAATTTACTTTTCTCAGCACAAAGGCTCGAATTCACGAAGGTGGTACAAATGAAACCATGGTTTAAACCATGGACAAAAACCATGGAGCACCAAGTGTTGCATGGAATATTTCGTTACGAAATCAGTCATTTCCTCGATGAAATGATTATTTTGTAACAAAATGACAACATTTTGTAACTAAATGAACATGTAGTGCACGAAATGATAATTTAGTTAACGAAACGGTCATTTTGTCAACAAAATGACCAATTTCCTTACGAAATATTCCGTGCGACACTTGGCGCTCCATGGTTTTTGTCCATGGTTTAAACCACGGTTTCATTTGTACCACCTTCGTGAATTCGGGCCAAAGGGTCCAGATTTATTGGAGATGGGGGTCTTCAGAGCAGCACATCCAACAGAGATTTCTCACTGCATTGTTCTCTTCTCGTCCCTCTTTTCCCCCGTGCAGCGTTAATCAAGAAGATCAGGATGACTACTTCTCCTAGCAACCAACACTGTCCACCGGACCCAGGGAGGATTACATGGATGCGGAGGAACATTTTCCGGATGGCATCACAAAAGAGGAGCTCTCTACCCCGGTGTGTGCCCCTCGAAGGCATCCCAGACAAAAACAACGATAGAGGACAAAGAGATTGGGAAATTCTGACCCTGTGAATCATAGCAAGACAAGCACTTGGAATGGCAGCTTCCCAGCTTCTCTAGTCGTCACTGTCCCCTTTAATATGCTCTCCTGTCGTTCTTCTTCTTTCTCTCTCTCCATCTATCTCTCTCTGTACTCTTTAAAGGGAAACATTAAAGGGAAACTCCACTCTGTGTGCAAGTTGGCTTTGATAGATGAAAATCAAAGAAACAGAAACAAAATTGTCACTGTTCCTGGTTGTTTGGATTCACTCTAGTTAAAGTCATCTTCAATATGAAGTGGATTTTCGCTTCAAGTATATTCCATCCACATGTGTTTCTTCTTTAAACTGGGTCCAATTAGGTCTCAATGAATAAATAATCTTCGAAGTCTGGAACCTCCCCCCCCCCCCCCTTCCTTCTCAATTGTTTCTGTGTAAATCCAAAGAGATCCTTCCCTACACAACATTGTACAGATGGTAGTCAGCCAGGCAGTATCTGTTGTATAAATTTTAAGGAGCATAGAGTATTTTTGCAGATTTTCAGCTCGACATCAATTAATCAGTGAGGTTTCTAAGTACCATCGTTACTGTAGTGTTCTTATTCATGGGTTATTGCCTACTGGCTGGAAGCTAAGCCAAAACTTCCTACTCTGCCTGATTGGTGTTAAATCGTAAGTTTTGCAAGGCAAAATTGAATCAAATCTCATCCTCGAAAGTCGCTCATTGGGCAGTAGAAAGTGTTAATAAAAGGGAGATTGTAATTTTTCTGTCACACGAGGGCGCTCGACTTTTTTTTTTTATAGCAAGCTCTTCATAGCATTGGTAGAAACAATTTGTGTTGCATCACTCATAGTGGCAGTGGAATGCTTGTGAGCGCTCTCTACATATCAGAGAAGAGACGCTTGTACAGTATCATATGTAACGTTGAAATATTTCTCACATCATTAAACGGTTTTGAAATGTCCATTTCGAGTTCGTATGAAACAAACAAACAAAAAAAGACATTTGTACTATCGTTGGGTTGAAGTTGATAGATTCTGTGTGTGTTGTGTGCACTGCTGCTCACATGTAAAAGTGTTTGTGTGCTTTGTATTTGCTTTACCATACCTGTAACTGCAGAGTTGCCAAATTTTACAGAGTACACAGAAATTAAAAAGGATTTATAATTATCAGAAAAATACACAAAAATTGAAACGAACAAAACATTCAACATTTTTGACTGTTTCTTGATAAAATCACATTGCTGAAATACATCTTTTCTATGCTGCTTTTTGTATTAAAACCTTACTCATTAGATTTTTCAAGAAAAAAAAATGTTTGTACACCATTGATACTTGTTCAGTACAACCTGTTCGGACCTCATCTTGAACACCCACACACAAATGAAAGTTACATTATTACATCTTGTTCACAGAAAGAATGATAATATGGCATGCATGTGATGCCAGATCAGAATATCCCTGAGTGTAAGCACAAGTTACGTGACAGTTGGTTACCCCCGGCAGTCACATCATATATTATAGCCCCATGTATTTGTAACCTGTGTGATACATTTTATTCAGTCATGGAGCCTGCACTGTAACTTCTTTAGGTCTTTGCATTCCCTTATATTTGTGTGGTGTTTTTGACAAGCCATCTTGTGCCTAGACTCTTCACTTCAATTCCGTCTCTATGAATACGCACGGCATATCAGAGCTCTACAGTTTTGTTTGTTAATGTTAGATTGAATATTCTACAGTGCAATATGCTATTTGTCGTGATACTGTGGCATGCATTAGATGTTGCAGGTAGGTAGTGAGTTCAGTTTGTACGAGATATCGATAGTAACTTGCGTCCAGGTTGATTGCAGATAAGAAAACACAACCAATTAAAACAAACAAACAAACAAACAAACAAACAAACATAGATCTACACAGATCTTCTTCACAATACTGCAGGGGGAAGGGAAAGGAATGAATAGGGGCATGATCAAAGATTGTGAGACATTTGATAGAAAAGTTTTCCGTTTTATAGTGAAAATGATGTAATTAATGCAAGTTAGTATTACCAGCATATAGCATAGATTCATTAGCAGTTGTTGCATTCATAGTGGAGAGCAAATTTTTGCATACAGCTTCACGCATGAAGTTCTCCTAGCATGTGTAGAGATGCAAAGATTACCATTTTGGGGGGATTCACTTTTTTTTTTTGCATGGTGCTCCTTATTCGATAAGATTATACTTTACAGCAAGTTTACTTCTAACTCATATAACACCATGTCTCTTTGGATTGGTTTGATTGTTGGTTTTGTATTTATTACCAGGAATAGTATTCAAGTGTAATCGGAGGTGTCAGTCAAATAATTGACCTGTATAACTTTGCATATTCGTACTTATTGTGCTAAAATTACAGCTTAGTTCAAACTTGTTCTGATTGTAACTACAGTCCTTAGATAGTTCATTGTGTTGTAACCCTGTTCATTTATTTATTATATATCAAAGTTAAAACATATATTTATATATCATATTTACACCTGGAACTTCAAATGTTTTGAAATAATTGCAGATTGATACTTTTTTTTCGCAGCAAAGAAATATATATGTAAGATATGTCAGAGCATATTTGTGGAGAGTGGAGACTATACATGAAAAAAATTATAAGTAATTCCAGTAAAATTTTTGTGTTTGGCTGCCAAATTACATGTCATGGTGATTCAGAGCTATTGCCATGTTATATTGCTTTAAGGAGGAACACTTGGCAATGTTGGAAGTGGAAGGTAATGAAGGAATTGTGATGCTTCTTTTCTTTTCCAGTCTATTTTTTTTTTTAAAGTGGTCTGGCCATCAAGGGTCATGGGTCGGTCAGCAACATTCCAATCAAACTGCAACAGGAGAGAATCATTCTGGGAATATACAGCAAAATGCACTTACTTGATGTATATAATCTTTATCTAGTCTACAGTGCGGCCCTTACCTCCCCTTCTCTACCCTCCCAAGTACAGGAGAAATTAGGACATTATTATATATGATTCTGTTCTCTTTTTGCCTGTCATATCAAATTCATGTCAAGATAATGTTGAAGTTGAAACAGCTTAATAATGTGTTGGATAGAGAATATTGAGCTAATATTACTGGGTTGTTGTTTTTTTTTAATCTAAATATGTAAGTACAACAATGTCGAAGTTCATAGATTTTAGTTTTGTTTTTCCTTTTAAGTTCAAAAGTGCTTTAAAGTTATATCCACGGTGAAGCTGTCTCACATGCTGTAGATATAAATATCCACACTGTGTTGATATAATGTGGAAAGTGACTAATACTGTACAGTTTTAATGTGATAAAATAGAAAAATTTCCAGTCAGTTTAGGTATTTTGGAGATTAACATCTTAAAGATTAATGAGAACAAAAATATTGTGCACTATGTAGAATACTGTATCATTTTTGTATCACATGGAAAAGAAAAGAATAAAGTGGCACTGTTACAGTTTTTAATTCAAGGTGCAATGTCACAGAAGAATTTGGTTATGACATAAAGCACTGAATTTAATGACCTTCACTTATGACATGTTTCTAAAGTAAAGTTTTTTTTTTCTTTTTTTTCGTGTATCACAAATGCAGCGTCATATCCTGTGCTGATCTAGTGTACCAAAGCCATCACTGGAGTAGTGCACTGCTCCATGATTGTAATATTTGTTCTCTGTCGTTGTCATCACAAGACTGTACTATTTCAAAGTATTTTGACACTTTTTGAATCTTTACATTTGAATGCTGGATGAACAGAACAAAGTTATTCAGGCTGTCCATTTTCAGACATTCTTTTACTGACAGCAGGGTCTTCTAGCTTCCCTTTTCTTCCCATTTAAAATGATGATTATTGACCACAAGTTTTTAAGTTACATTTTATTCTCTACTATGACATGTGCAGCACCTGCATTTTATCATTCAGTTTTTGAGCCAGTGAATATGTCGTGCTACAGTGAGATTAAACCTTGGGATTAGAGGAGGAATATGATTGTAATTCACACCTGTTGAAAAATCCATAATATTGCTTATGTCAGATATTTGTATGAGGTATTCAGAGGAGAGGAAAAATCAAGTTTGCTTGTTGCTGTGAAAGTTTTGGCAGAGTTGAAAACCAAGAAGTGATTTGCTGAGCAATAAATGGATTGTATCTTCAAAAACCAAAGATAACCTCAGTCCATGTTGTTGTTTTTACCCTCTCAATGTTAATATCAATTCACAATCCATCATGTACCTTACACAGTCATCCCACGTATGTCAGACCAATGAAACTGATGAAAAAGTTATGGTATAGTTTTTGTTGAGATGGGGGATTCAGATCTTAACTTTTTGCGAGATGAAGAGAAACCACAATTCAAAGTTTATTTTTGGAAAATTGGTTTTCAAAGGCTAAGATATGAAAAATACAGTGGTCTTAATAAAAGGTGGGTGCCACCTTTTACTAGGACCACTTTGTCTTTGGATATCTCAGTCATTTCAAAACTGATTTTCATCAAATAAACTTTGAAATCATGTAAGAATTGTATGCACTTTAATATTTCATAAGAGGTTTCTCACATCTCACAAAAGTTGGAGACCTGAAGCCCGTCTCAACCAAAACTATATCATCCCTTTAATCATGTCTGTTAAACACATCAGCAATACTCATCTTTTACTAACAAGTGCAATTTCATGTCAAGTTTCAGTGGACTTTGATATGTAGAGTCAAATGAAACAATATGAGCTGGAGAATTTTCATCAGTATTGAACTTGACATTACTGAATTTAAACAATTCCAAAATGTATGCAGGGAACAGTGATATTGAGTGTAAACACGCTTTGCAAATTACATGTAGATTTAAGATGAAGTCCTCACTGCCCATGTCTCCCATGGTTTGTTCACAAAAGTACAAATATGAAGTTAGTTTTTGGCTTATGTTTATTCATTCCTGCCATCCTGTGTATTTGATAGTACATGTTATACTCTCGTTTGCCAAAGTCAGCTTAACCATTGACTGGAATTGCTGTTTAAGGAATCACAATCACTTTAAAGGGACTGTACGGTACTGGTTGAGGTAGGGATTCATGTTTTGAACATTCCTAAGTGAGATAATGAAAAGCCTCTTATGAAATATGAAAGAGCATGTAATTTTAAGAAGGATTCAACGTTTATTTGATGAAAATTGGTTTTCAAATGGCTGAGATATCAAAAAAAGTGCTAATAATAATAACCGATTTTCATCGAATAAACTTTTGATACCCCTTAGAACTGCATTCCCCCTTACATCTCATAGAGTGGTTTCTGAATATCTCGCAAAATGTTAAAAGCTAAATCTACGCCTCGACCAGAACTGTACACACCCTTTTATATATATATATATATATATATATATATATATATATATATATATATGAGTATATATATATATATATATATATATATATTGTAACAAAGTGGTGTCATGATAGTGCGTGTACGCACGTTCTCTTAGAGGATATGGGTACGGATGGGGCGTGCGTTTACACGCGCGCGGTACGAACAAGAGTCTGTACGGCAACTGACAAATTAATGGCAGTTGCGTTCTAGCCACGGCCGGGTAAGGACAGTGTTTGGGTCGTCCGTATACAAGCAGTTGGTGAGATTGCGAAGGGCTGTGGGCCACCCCGCGAGATACTTTCCTATGTTTTATTCGCCCCTCTCCGAAAATAAAGGCAAGTAAAGCGCTTGTACCATATACAATTCAATTACCGTGGAGATAACCGGTGTGTTTATTTGTGATATCTTTTATGTACGAATACGGTGATAAATGAGAGAGAGTTGAGTCCTTTGTATGCCAAGACAGGAGAGTCCCGACCTCGATCACAACGGTCCCGGTTGTGTTACAATATATATATATATATGTATATATATATATGTATATATATGTATATATATATATGTATATATATGTATATATATATACATATATATATGTATATATATTGTATATATATACATATATATATATATATATATATATATATATATATATATATATATTCACAAAACAAAAACAAAAAAATGTAAAGAATTGAGACCATGAAAATCACTTTGTTAAACATTGAGGGTGTCGTTATATTCAACCTATTAATAAGAGTTTCAATGCTATTCAAACAGAGTCAGAGAAGAAATCCACCCCAAAAATAAATAGACTTCAAAAGAAAAAGAAAAATATTCCCTACAGCATGATACAAGAATGACAAAAATCAGATAAGAAATAAAGAAGACATTCTGAAATTTCACATTTTTTTTGGAAAACATTTCTTGACCAGTTCTTATGAATATTCTAATGAGCAAGTTGATGATGTTATACCATCACAATTTTTCGTGAATGTTATATACATGTATGAAATTCAGAAAAATTTGTGTTTTTAGCTAATATTTCTTTTTTTGGGGGGGGGGTGGTTTTAAAGACAAGTTTTATATTTATACAGCTGAGATATAAGATTTTTGTCATTTCTGTGTATAAAATGAATAAGAAATTGTGAGAGCATGACCTCATCAACTTGCTGACATGAATATTCATAAGAACTGGTCAAGAAATGTTTTTCGAAAAAATGTAAAATGTCTAAATGTCATATCTTCCTTGTTTCTCATCTGATTTTTTTAATTTTTGTATTGTTCTGTAGGACGTGAACTATACCGGTAAATGTAGTCAACTGTACTTACTTGTAATTCGGAGTAGCGACGTTTCACGTCCTCTCCGGGACGCTTCATCAGGACTGATCAGTCGGCGTGATGAAGCGTCCCGGAGAGGACGTGAAACGTCACTACTCCAAATTACAAGTAAACCCAGTTGACTAGATTTACCAATATAGTTCATGTGATACTTTACCTGGATGACTGAGAACATTCACAGAGATATTATTCTGTAGGGAATATGATTTCTCTTTTTCTTTTTTTTTGTTGTTGAAGTTTTATCATTTTTTGGATGGATTTCCTCTTTAACTTATGTATACATGTAAATGGTTTCAACATGGAGCTAGCTTGCTCCATGGTTTCAAATAGTGCCACTCCATGTTCAAGTTGACTTAAATGAATAGAGTACAATCAGTCAGACAGAATGGAAGAAATTGCATTAGATTAGGATATAAAATGAAAAAGTAATGGCATTTTAAAGTGTCAATGTTTTCACCAAATGGCACTTTTGTATGCTATTAATGGAAAGGGAATGAGGTGTGATGACCATGTCTAATGTATGCAGTGGAACTTTAGTATGAATATTACTGATTTTAAAAAGCTGCCATATAACAAAGACATTTTCTTTTTTATGAGAATTTTGGGGCTTGTGTCCTTTTTTGTTAGTTTTTTAAATTTTTGTTTGTGTTTTCTATGATGGTAACAAAACATCCGTTCAACAGAATTATCCTGTTTTTACATTGTGTTTCTTTTGCTTGGCAATCTTTGTAACATTTGTCCAGTGTGGTTGCAATTATTTTCATTTGCTTATCCTGTGAAGCTTACTTTTCGAAAAATATGAAAATTGATCTCATATCTGACATATGAAGCTTAATATTATACCGATATTATCTTGTCATGTATAGTTTTCCACTGGGTATTAAAGGTTATGTTCTTATTCCCCAAATTGTCTTGTGATCTGGGGGCATGTCATAAAGTTTTTGTCAGACATTTTGTCTGACAAACAGTTAAAAGCTACTGAAATCCTTGCATCTGATTGGCTGAGAGGAAATTAAGTTTGTCCGACAAAGTTGTCAGACAAGATGCTTCGTGAAATGCCGTCCTCGGCCTCCCCCCACCCCCCCCCCCCCCCCCCCCCCCCCACCCTCATACAGCGATAGAAAGTTGTAAGGCGCCACCTTGTGACCTTGCGACCGCAGTTGAATCCCACGAGAGTGGAAAAACACCTTGCTTGTTTCTGAAATTTAGGGAAGGATTGTCCATTATAACTCACATTTATTATTTTCAAATTTTGGGTAAAAGCCATCCGATACCACGATGAATATCCGATGTGCAAGGGTAAGTAAGCCTTTACCTAAAAGTGTGTATGAATGTGTGCGTGAATACTTGCATCTTTACAATCACGTGAAGTGTAGTCCCATCAATTGGATAATGTGCTGGCTGGACGTGTATTTGACCGTGACGGACGTGTGGAAATGCAGTGCTACAACTTGTAACAAAATATGCTAATTCGACGGTTAGATCTAATGGCAGAACGCCTAGTAATTTAACAAGAGTTTGTCAAATTGACACTTATTGGTATTTGGTTTACAGAACGTTTTTTTTTTCTGACATGTTTTAGTGTCTCCATCGCATGCATGATATTATTACTAGATCTACTACTAGATCTAGTTTCTACTTTTTCTTTGACTCTTTGTCTTACTTTGTCTTTGGCCTTGATGTAAAATAAACTAGACTACCGATAATGACCAAATTTTACCTAAATTGATTTAAGGTCAGAGGCCGAGGTCTAGCTTCTATTGAAACTTTCACTGAGTGACGTCTGGTTAAGAAGATGGATCATATCGTTGTTTATTGAAACAGTCATACGACAAAAACTCAAAGTATCGGCAACCACACCAAGGACAAGGTTTGACCTTCCGTGCAAAGGTTTTATCAACCTTGCGCAAAATCATATAAATTTAGGTTTCTTCATGTAGCAGGAGGTCAAATTTTTTAGACGGCATTATGGTCGAATTATGGGGGCTGAGGGCTTGCCTTAGTCCTCTATTTGTAGTCAACACCGCAAGAAAACTGGAGATCTGCATGCTGCAGGAAGACAGTTCAACAAATTATGCCCGAAAATGTGTAGTTGCTTTGTAACCATATGTAGACATTTACAAACTTCTTTTTTTCAAAATCCACTTGATTTGTGCAAAATACAGCATTTACAATGGTAGACCCCATTTTTCCTAATTTTCCTCATTCACCAGATGGCTTACAGTAGTTTGGCAGCCTAGATGCTGCTTGCATGTTGGTTTAAACAGCTTTAAAAAAAAAAAAAAATCAAATTTTATAAAAATCAGATTTCAAGACTGCTAGATATATACTTTCTTAGTCTTCATGTGCAAGTGATGGGGATAGATAGTAAAGCATTGCCTTTACAAATGTGACTACATTAGATTGAAACTCTTTTTTTTCCCAGCCTGAGGATTTGATGAACATGCAGCACTGCAACCTGCTGTGTCTTCCAGAGAACTACCAGATGAAGTACTACTTCTACCATGGCTTGTCCTGGCCCCAGTTGTCTTATGTTGCAGAAGATGAGGACGGCAAGATTGTAGGCTATGTCCTGGCTAAAATGTACGTTCAAAAGGGGTTATTCAGACAGTAAATGATATTCTCTGTATTACAAGTGCAAATTGTATTTTGTCGTTTGGTACCCAATCATGTACAGTGGTAACAACATTTGAAAAACTGTAATTTTGTACTTACTCACAATGTAGTAATAAAATTCATGTAATCCTGGCTTAAAGGCAGTTAAACCAGAACATAAGAACTTAATGAAGTAACTGAATTCAGTCAAAGAGGCCAAAGGAACCAAATGAACTGCCAAATATTTTTGTACTCAAAACAAGCCCTTGAGAGCTACAGTATATGTGGTGATTGATTCTCATGATGTGCTCTAACATAATTTATTTATGGATTAATAATTGCTGGGAAATCAAAGTTTTTTGCAGTTCTGCTGAAAATGGTCATGACTGTTGTTTGAGAAAAATGCTACCCCCCCCCCCCCCCCCCCCCCCAAAAAAAAAAAAATAGATAAAAGTAAGCTTAGCAAAGGAGTAACCAGATGCAGGAGCATCTTTATTTTGTCCTTTTTTTGTATTTGCATACTACAATAAGTAAAGTATGGAGAGGGGAAAAAATGATAAGGAAAGAATGATGATGACAGAAGATGATAAGTTAATCTCAAGAAGGAGTACTGTAGGGATTAGAAATATGATATGGTGTTGGAAGTGAAATTGTAACCTACTTGTATATTGAAATGAGTCTATTGGAGTTGTGTCTTAGTACCACTAGTCCAGTTTTCTTTTACTTTGTTCCCATTCTGTAGGGAAGAAGACCCAGACGAAGTACCACATGGCCACATTACATCGCTGGTAAGTCTTAATTCATCAGAGTATGTGACATGAGACACAGAGGTGTGTAAGTTGTTTCCCCTTTGTCATACCTGAAGCAATCATCAAAAAGACAACTGTAGGCAGTTTAAGTTCGCAATGTTTGTATGTTATATGACTGTGAATTCACCAGTTATTTGGATTATTCACTGAAGTTTGACAATTTGACAAAGATTGTGGGGAGGTATTAGAGAAGGATGTGCCACCTACTGAGAAAGTTCAATTTTCCCAAGAATTCAGTTTGCAATGAACACTGAGGAGGGCAGTGTTAGTGGATGGAGCAGAGGGGATGAGGGGATTGAGAAATTATCTTTTGCTTAACCCATTGAAGACTAGTCTCAAGTGTACTTGTGCAGGGGTCTGTGGGACTTGCTTGTTATAGCAAAATGAGCTCACCCTCAGCAGGTTAATAATGACTCATTTTATTCCTGTGATGTACCTTCAGGCTGTGAAGAGGTCCCACCGACGACTAGGCCTGGCACAGAAACTGATGAACCAGGCTTCCCTGGCCATGACGGAATGCTTCAATGCTAAGTACGTCTCACTTCATGTCAGGAAGAGGTAAGAACCGCAACCCCTGATGAATATCATGTCTTACTATTGATAAGCATATACACATGTTTAAAGGGTGTGTACAGTTTTGGTTGAGGTGAGGATTTAGCTTTTAACGTTTTGTGAGATATTCAGAAACCGCTCTATGAGATGTCAAAGAGTGTGCAATTCTTGGGGGTATCAAAAGTTTATTTGATGAAAATCGGTTTTGAAGTGGCTGAGATATCCAAAAACAAGGTGAAACAAAGAGATCCTTATAAAAGGCATGGCCTGTCGCCTTTTATTATTATCACTTTTTTTGATATCTCAGCCATTTGAAAACCAATTTTCATCAAATAAACATTGAATCCTTCTTAAAATTACATGCTCTTTCATATTTCATAAGAGGTTTCTTGTTATCTCACTTAGGAATGTTCAAAACATGAATCCCCACCTCAACCAGTACTGTACAGTCCCTTTAACTAACACCCACACTGCACACAGTTATCAAAGAACAGGTAGGCTATAATTTTAGACTACTGGTACACAGAATTTCATTCGCCTTCCACCCATCTATTAGTTCTCCTGTAGTATTACTTAGCACAACCATTTTGCTAGCTTCGGAGGCTTACTGTGATGTTAAATGCATATACTGTATATGTTACCATACTGTATGTAATGTGTATTCATATTTGCAACTTGGTGAATTTCTGTGCTTGAATATGGGATGCATACATTCTGTGCACAAACTTTTAAAGACATTTGCAGACCATAAAAGTTACATACTTCTATATGCCTGAGGCAGGGTCAGAAACAAAGGTCAACGTCATTCTACATGTGATCGAAGGAATTCAATGATAAATTTCTCTAGCCTGATGACGGCTTGTCACATTTTCATGGGTCTGGAGGAGTTGAGTCTTATGCACTGTACCAATAATTTGACTCCCCTCATCTAGAAAATACTAGTGATATTGTTGAACCTGTGCTGGTTGTGGGACATACTGCTTCATGTGATAAATGTCTTAACCTCAGTCACAGAAAGACGTTGAGAATATGCAGTCATAGTTTCTAATTTTCACATGGGAGTTCCAAGGAAAGTTCAGTATGAGTTATTGAATGAAGTGTTTTTTTCTGTTTCTTTTCAGCAATCGGGCTGCCCTGCATCTCTACCAAAATACACTCAAGTTCACGTAAGTACTTCTACTGAAGTTGGCAATTTTACTACATGTTTTGAAGCCAGTGAATATGTTCAGGACACCATTCAGAAATTACAAATCTTGAATACTTCAACACTCCACTTCTTCACTATATCTTATTTAGGATGACATCATGTGACTTTGATAAGGGAAGGTTGATTTACACATGAAATTGCATTTTTTGAAATGGAAAATTTTGCATTAAGATTATTGATGTTCCCAGTTTGCACAATGGTAATGGTTGCAAATTGTTACATTAGTTCCCATTTCCTCATTGATGTATTAATTGTGTGAACACTTGTCCTCTTTACTTATTTATATGTATATTAAGTGTACTTTGTTACTTATTATTGGTTTTAAATGAAGACAAAACTTCGTACTTATTCATCTTTGATGCAGTTTTATGCAAGACAGTGAAATGTTTTAATCAATTAAAGTAACCATTCAAATATTGCTTTCTTACAGAATCAGTGACATCGAGCCTAAGTATTATGCTGATGGGGAGGATGCATACGCCATGAAGAGGGATCTAGGAAACATTGTCAAGGTATGGTTTTTAATCTCACAATATTTTTCTCCCTTTTGTTCCCATGGTTACTCACTCCCAAAGTGCTTGTGAGATATTTCTGGGCAAAGGAGTCAGCAGATGATAGTTTCTCATTTCTTTTGTTGTATGTCCTTTGTTACCATTACAAACTGAGTGAAGATGTTTACCCTGTATACAGGAACGACTATCACATCTGCTAAAATGAAATGCTGATGTAGACAAATGAAAATTGCTCTCAAAGTACTGTACATTAACACTGAATGCATACTTTTAAGATCAGCAATATTCTTGTAAAAGTGCCTTGAAAAGAGCAGGCTGACAGTAACAATCATCGAAACAAAGTGCCATGACATATTTAATCTTTTCTGCTGTGTTTGATGTATTATAGTAGCACAAACACTAATATATCAGGATGGGATTTTGTCAAGTATTTTGGACTATGCAAATAAATCAGTGTCAAAGGGAAAGTTTCATGGAAGTTCCATTTTTCATTGTGCCATTTGTGTACAAATGAAAAAACAAATCGTACAGTAATAGATCTGCTAAGTTCAATTGTCGTAGGCATCACTGAAGTTGGTAGAGATTAGCATGCAGTCAGTGCTTATACCAATAACTGCTTCAGTTTAAGTTTGATTTGGAACCATCATAGAAGCTAAGCTTTTAATTCTACATAGTGACACATATTTAGCTGGTGTAGTTAAATGTTTATGTGATGGGGTTGCTGTGAAGTTCTGTTTATTTGGATGAAAAGTTTCTGATTAGTAATCAGGATGATATCTTCAGTAGTGAATGTTGAACAGTGATGTCAATAATGTTAAAGATACCATATCCCTCCCAATTTATTCTTGCCGCTACTCATCCAGAAGGGGAAATCTGATGTTGAAGCAGTGGAGAAGGTGTTGGAGCGGATGACAGTGGAGGAGAGCAGGGAGCAGGAGGAGGAAACACTGGCTATCACAGATGCTGGGGCGGGAGACCACACCCCCTCCCCACCCTCGGGGGCAGAAAGGCTCCAGGGTGGGGCAGAGAAGGCGGGAGTGGAGGAGGAGAAAAAGGCGACGCCAGGAAAGGGTAAAGACGAGGCCAGCGGAGGCGCAGGGGGAGGGGGCAAGGGAGGGGAGCAACCGCCCAAATCGGGGCGGGAGTCCAAAAAGAGTCGGAAGAAAGCAAGGGAGGCAGCAGCCAGGTCAGAGGAGAAATCTGGAGAAAAGAGCTAGAAAATGTCAAGAGTTGTCATTTCACATTTAATATTTGCCAAGGAGTAACATAGTTAAAAACCATCTACACTATAATGTACTGAAGTGATGTTAGTCTTTTGTTATAGCTTGGGCTGGAACCAGATGCGAGCATGGTTAGCAACTACAGTGTTCACAGACCAGGCCAGATGAGGTTGTGTAAAACCAATTTCCATGGCAATGAGTGGCTATGACATCACACTTTTGTGCTCTTTAACACCATAAAGAAAGAGGTTTGGTTATTTATGACTTTTACCTGCTTGTGTATGCTTTTTCGCATCTTGCTGTCAGGAATCACAAACACACAAAAGAAAAACCAATCTATACAATGACTGTCATCCCAAATAGATTTATACTAGATAATATTGTAGTTAAACGATTCATGACTATGATATTATATATGCTGTGTTTTGCCTTCATACAGATTCAGCTCACAATGGCAGAACCATTTTCAGTGTGAGGTCATCAATTTTTTGTTTGCCCTGTTGTTACAGCAAAGCTGTGATACCATATTGTTAATGACAATATTAAATTATGTTAATCACTATTGTATTGTTGAGGAAATTTAACCATTACTCACATTTACTGATTGTTCAGCCCATTGTACTTGAATATCTCCTAATTGTCTGGAGCTTTAATGGAGTAGGCATATAAAAATAACCACAAAAGCCTCAACAATAAACTTTCAAAACGACCAAAAACAGATGTTAGCATTTTCTTAGGAAGTATCCCACCTTCAGAAATGACATGGATTAGAAATGTAATGCTTTAATCATTTGTATTGGGAATTGTTTGAATATAAAGCAATTCTATTTGCTACTCCCTCCAATATTATGACATATTCTTTCAGGCCAGTGGGAAACAAGATATTTTGCATTATATTTTTGGTTTTCAAATGCTTTTATCACATCAAGTCTTGTATTTTCAGTGATATATTAATGTTGGGGAAAAAAAAGAATGTGAACATTCTTTTTTGTTGTTGATTGAATTGAAAAGTGATGAGACCAGTTGTTCTGTCTATGATCTCAGAGCAAAAATTAAAAGATGGTACCCTTTTAGATTTTCTTTTTTCCAAACCCAAAGTTCCCAACAGTGAGACTACGGTTGAGTGTACTTGCATGCTGGTATGTACAACTACCGATACTTGCACATTGTCGCCCATCATTGAGATGTAATTATTATGTCTTAGCCCTTGAACTGGAAATACTCACTTGTATGCCAATAAATATCTAAAAGAAGAGCGTGCTAGTGCAATATGTCATTATTTTGTAAGTACAGGTTAAACCTGGGGTGTAATAATTCAAATTTCTGCTTGCAGTAAAGAGTGATAACCATCATTGGAGGGAACAGCAGGTGTGTCCCAAGGAATTTGCATAAGAGACTGACAAAACACACTGAGCATTATTGTAAAACTTTGGTTTTATTACATGCACATTTGGAGTAACAAGAATCACCATACAGAAGGCTTTGGACGGCAAGAACGAATGATGAAAGACATTAAGTGAATTACACAACAGTATTTCTGAATTAATTTCACGCACACACAAAATAAGGCATTATGCATAGATGAAGGTATTGTTAACCAAGTAGGTACTCGACACATGGGTGAATCATTCCTGTTGTGTGATTTTAGAATGGAATGTAACATTAAAAAGTGTGCATATACACAAACAATTTTGTAGAACAGTTGGAAATTAGCAACGACTATTTTCAGAAAGACTGGAATGTTAATGTACTTGATATTGTTTTTTTTATCTAAATGTTTGATTTAGCAAAAGCAGTCCATACCAACATGACACATATTCATGCAAATAGGTTGAGATTTTGAGCAAAAAGTGTCAAGCTTACCACAACATCTGATACAAGAATACATTTCATCCTTTTCACAAAGGGATATGCAGTAGTCGGCCTCACTGAAGCTGACATCATACTAGTAGACTAATACTCCAGTCATAACTGCAGTAAAGTGCAGACATGCTGCAAATATGTGTACATCTAACAGTATGTGTATTTGGCTTACGCACAAGTCACAACTTGTTCTTCGGTCTGACATAATTTGAGAAAGTTTGCTTGTATATTGGGTAAATATAGGACAGGTATGGTCATAGTCTGTGTGATTATGTGTGTGTATGTGTGTGTGAGCATGTACATATGCAGTTAATGAGCATTTCAGAAATGAGAAGCGCTCCAAATCGTGCTATTCAGTGTATCACTTTGAAATAGTAATCTTCATATCACAACGGTGAGATAAAGAATGGAAAAAGCTCTTTCATCAGCAAGAAGAAATAATTGTGCAGCCTTATAAACTCGGTAATTGCATATCAGTGTTTGGAAGCAGAAATAGAAGACACGAGTCCAATGGCTTGAAGGGCATTAATGCCACTATGGCTCAAAATAGATATAGTAGTAGTCATAAAGGAAGACAGAGAGACCACTTAGCCTCGAGTTATCTTCAAGTCTAGGAGCAGGATGCATGTGTTAAATAAGACTGTTATATAATTCCTTTGTATACACATAATATATACACTGACAATGATTATCTATTCTTACTGCGAGGTATATACCATAAAATATATGTATATATTTGTTACATATGTACATAAGGCAGAACAGAAAATATACTGTACATCCAAAATGCACAAAATGGTCAAAATATATTTTTTTATCTTTATTTTTTTTTTAAGAAGCTCTACGTGAGACATTGTGAATCACACAGAATGTGCAACTTGCAGATGCTACACAAAACATCTGTAAAGTTGAATTATTGTGTTTCATGATTCCTTTTATTTCCACACATTTCTCTCCCAGTGCTATCTTCAACCTGCAAAAAAAAAAACTAGCACAGCTTATGGTGGTTCCTTAAATCAGTGAAAACTGGCTAAAGTCAAAATGAACTGGCAAAATTCAGACTGAACTGGCATTAGTTCTACATTGCTGCACAGTTTTGCAGATAAAGTAACATTTGGGAATCCCTTCTACACTCTTGGTTTCCACAGATGAGCTTTTCAGGCAAGATAAAATGGTTGTTGTTTGGCACAGACATGGCTCCTAAACCAATAAACCAATATCCTGGGCAGATTTTCAAATATTGTTGAACAACTTCAGTGCATAGGTTTTCATTTTTGTTTTTGTTTCAATTCTTCTTTTCTTGAAGATATTTTCTCAGATATTTGCCCCTCCACATTTCAACAATGCAAACTAGTACAGTTTCATCAAATCTTTGCAGCAAAAAAGTAGTTCCTCCAACATGTGTCTTTCACAGAAAGATGGCTTGAGGCACTTACTGTCGTATATCAGTTTTATAGTACATCATTCCTGCATGATGCTTCTATGGAGAAATATGCTGCAAATTTACACATTTCAATTACTAATTTCGCAGATCTGCTCAGCTATGATAATTAAATCCACAAAATGCCCCAGAAGCTGAATCGATAGTCAACTTGTGAGATAGGAGACTCTTGTAACGTGATGGCTTGAACAGCTAGAGTCTGCACTGTCCCATCAACGAGTAATAGGCCTCCATTGCAGTGTGGAGGTCGTAGTAATTCCTTCACTTCCAGTCGATGTTGTACACCTTGCGTTCCTCAATGCCACCACTCTTGAGGTAGTTGTTGTCGCTGACCAGCCAGTAAGAGATGTCGTTGTTGTAGCCCGGGTTGGACCGCTTGGCCCGCACCGCGGTGGGCTGGAACAGGGCATGGCTCTGGATGCCCTCTGTGGATCTGGTCTCCGGCATGTAGAGCTGGATTTTGTCCAGCAGGAAGCCTGGCCAGAAGACATCGTGCTCTGGCACATTCTCAAGGCTGATGTACCGCTTCTTCAGATGCCTGCAAAGGAAGGTAGAAAGACATAACAATATGTTGACAGTTGAATGATGCTTGAATTTTGGCACCAATGTGGTACAGGTTATGAAAAAACAAAGGGCAATATGCCTCCTATTTTATTTCAATAAGATGTGCTTTAATTTGTTGCTTTCTGGCAATTTTCTTTAAAACCTCATAAACATAGCTTTCCCAAGGAAATCTACCTTCATTGGAATGTTTGTAGTGGTCCCCACTCTCAAGTTTTAGCCTTGTTCAGGAGACACTCCCAATTTAAATCAAATTTCAATATGAAGACAGTATTCCTTGCCATACAATCTCACAAGAAATAATTTGATATGCTCTTCATACTCTGATGTCTTGTTGTGACACCACCTACTGACCTTGATTATTTAAGAGGGTTATTGCCTCTAAATCAACCAACATGACAGGTATAGTTTACTCCCCTCTCTCCCTCTTCCCCTAATGAGGACTTACTTGGTAAGCTTGTCATACTCCTCAAAATTCATCCAGCAGTCAATCTTCCTGGAGATAAAGGCCTTGCCACTGGACAGGTTCTGCATCTCTGGCTTGGGGAAGACATCTTGTTTCTTGGGGTACACGTGCTTGGAGTCCACCAACACCTCACCTACACAGCACAGAGAGGGCAAAGGGGATATTTATGAGGTCTATCATGAGTGCATGCAGTTGCATACATTCACAAGAATAAGTATAAGATATTAGAGAAAACAGATTTAGGCTTTATATGATTAGAAAAATTGCACTTGCTTGACTTAAGATGGCCAGAAATAATAGAGCACAACTGAGTTGAACACAGTTCTGATATTTAGTCTGGTATCAATTAGTTTCTACGCTAAAAATGAAGTGAGTTTGAAAGTACAGTGCTGTAGTAGCAGATCTAACCAGTATTTTCATGTCATAAAATGTCAAAAGTGAGAATTTCTTCTTGTTCAAGTTGTCCTTATATACACTTGTAGGCATCCACTAATTTTCACTGGACATCATAAAAATCTCACATCTATTAACAAGAGAGAAAGCAAAGTGTCTCCATCATACTCCAAGACATATGATGGGTACAACATAAAATACGCACACCTCCCAACCTTTCTCGCTGAAAATAAGGGTGATTTGGCTCTAAAGCAGGAAAGAAAGAGCTGCTCCCATAGAAGTGTGTAACAAAATTATCATGAACTAGATATATCGCTACGGCTACTGATATGCCTCCGCCATAATGCATGGTTCTCCTAATAGGTCTATAGTACAATGTCTTGACAATGTGTGATGACAGTTTCACACAATTGGCAAAATATTAAAATGACAGGTTTGACACAAATGTGCTGAATGTTCACTTTTTCTAGAACTAGGTTCAATTGGATGAATGATTAAAATGTCAGAGTGCAGGTATTTGGGGAACTGATGATTTTTACTTGACTTTTGACCTTTTTATAAGTCTATGCATTGAGTAATTTTCAAGGTATTGAGAAAAAGCATAATTTCAGTATCAAATGGGAAAATAGCATTATCTAAACCTGGCCTTTGACCTTTGATCTCACAGTTCCAAAGAGAATCACTGTTAGGTTGAACATGCATAAATATGTAAGTTTCATGACGATACCTTGAGTTACTTTCGAGATATGGAGGAAAAAGTGCAATTTAGCACTTTCACTTGACCTTTTACCTTTTGACCTTTGACCTTTTGGCAAGAAACTTCCCCAAAAATATATATTGGGTAATACATGCCATACATCAAGTTTGAAAAAAAAAAAAACCCTTCAGGCATATTGCATTTTAAGGAAAGTAGTGATATTTTGAGGAGTTGACCTTGACTTTTGACCCCCTGACCTTTGACCCATGACCCCAACTTCCCTAGATAATCACTGCCCATCGGTACAAGCATATATACTAAGTTCCATGAAGATACCTTGAACCATTTGCGAGATATGGAGAAAAACATGAAATTTCAATTTTTTTTCACAAAATAACCTGTGACCTTTGACCTTTGACCCTGTGACCTTAAAATCCACACAAAGTATCATCCCCCAAGGATATACCCTCATACCAAGTTTGATGTAAAACCACCACACGGTTCTTGAGATATCGACAAAAACAAAACGGGACGGACGGACGTACGGACGGACGTACGGACGGACGGACGGACGGACGGACGGACGACCCGAAAACATAATGCCTCCGGCCACTTCGTTGCGGAGGCATAAAAATAGGAAACTCCTAATGAAACAAGAGCCGGGAATGGTCAAAATTCAGATTCTTTCCTCTAATAAAATTCAGAATGGTCGGGATGTCTAAATCTGTATCGGCCGTAGAACCAAGGAAGGGACTGCCCACCTGATTTGGTGACAACCACTTTCTCCATGTCGTGATACTCCACGGGTGACTCAGGAGGCTTTGGTGGCTCGGCAAACTTGTTGGACATGGTGTGGGTGCCCGGCTGTCGGAGTCGCCTCTTGAGCTGGGTCACTCTCTTGTCACCGGGATGCAGGAGAGCTAGAATCCAGAGATGGTGATGATGTCAAACACACACAAAAAGAAAAGTTCTGGGTCATCTGCTCATGAGTCTTTGTTTTCATTTGCTGTCATTAATTCAGTCACTGGAATGAATTTCAACTTTGATCATTCACTAAGTAGAATTGGCAAAAGGCACTTGATTTTGATATGATGATCACAAATTTGAGAGAAAAGGAAAGTGGGGAGAAGTCAGCTGGTATTCTTCATGATGTGCTGAATGAATACTGGTTATGGGGACACACATCTGTAGTGTACATGATGATTAAGTTATCATGCTTTGTTTTCTTCTATGTACATTATTTCAATGACACGGTTGATTGATAAATCGTCTCCAGTAAAACTTGAATATAACTAAATTACATTCAAAACGCATTCCTACACATCCAATCAGATGCTTCCTTCATTCATGTAAAGTGTCATGTCATAGTGAAGTTATTTCAGGTATTAAATGTATTGTGTGATGTGGTGGAGATTTCAAATTACAATGAGCTATACATTCATTAAATTCTATGCAATTGATATTGTTGTTGATGTTTATGCATACCAAACACACTACATCAAAACTCATGAGACATTATAAAACACCAAACAGATACTGTGCTTGAAGCATATTGTTACACCATGACATGTATCACAGCAAACTATTGCATGAATCATGACAAGGAATTGCATGCTACATTTCCAGGTACAGTATATGAGAGAAGTGCTACCTCTTTCAAGAAGCTTGGGAGTGAGTGGTATCTCCCTCTCCTCACACAGCCTACAGATGGCGTGGTACTCGGCCAGTCGGGCTGCCCTGTAGTCATGGATCTCCACAGCCAGTTCGCCACCCAAGGTGGAGGGCTGGCTGTGCATGTCAATGGCCTTGTTCCCCGTCTTGATCGGACTCTGAATCGTGCGGGGGAGTCTGCCCTGCCTCTCCGGCTGCAGAATCGGGATCACACAAAGAGTGGAATTCAGAGGCACATCGTAAAGTTTGCATGAATGAATGAATGAATGGTTTACTGATCACGATGATTTTTGCTGAAAGTTGCTTTTAGAATTACACAAGGACTGACAATCTGCAGTAAATATATCCGATGAGTGTTTTACATGTACATATAAGTATATACATTTTTCTTTTTACTTTAAGCACCTCACACCAAGATCTTGCCAAACAGTGCTATTGTTATCACTGGCTGTTATGGCTCTTTTAAAATTGAGCATCTCCACATAACCGAATCATCTCTACATGACGTGTGGTTGACCAGCAAGAGAATTGGTAAATACAGAGGTAACTTTTTCTGTCTCTCTTTTAGCTATATTCATCAGTATCATAAAATTATGCACATTTTTGTCTCCTTACATCATTGCCATTTCATATACTTCAAAGACTTCTCTGACCTCCTGAACACAAAATTGGACATAATCACTGATTTTTATCATGGAAAATAAAGCTCTCATTAAGCACACCACAAAGGAAACGGACAGAATAAAATATGCTTTGTGCCTTGTTCTACAATGGTTTTGATAAAATACTGTACGTGCCATATGTTTTGTGAGGTCTGAATTTCGCAAATTTCGCTAGTCGGGTGCTATTTCCGAATTCAACAACACACTAAAATATGAACTCTAATCTCGACATGAACGTGATGTGCACGCACACATTTCTCCTTTCATTACTGCACTCCCAAACACAACTTTAACCTCTCGTGAAATTGTCAGGAGGTCTCAATTTGTGAAAAATTTGACTCGCTAAATATATGGTGTATACAGTACAAAAATATCAGAGTCCTTTAACATCGCCACACAGCAAGAGCACTGCCTAGTCTCTGGCTCTCCAGTCTATTTCAAGAGCAAAACAAAACACTATCCCAAAGATAACTCACATTTGCCGCCTGATAACGCTCCCTCTTCCTCTTGATGATCATGTCATCTGGGGTTAATGCCCTCCTCTCTGTAATGTCCATCTTTGGGATCTCCAGCAGGGATGCTAGGGAGTCGGGCGTGGTCCCTTCCCTTGGCTCCTGGGATACCTCTGAGGAGAGGGCAGGGGTGGAGGCCGACTCCTTGACTGTGGTGAGGCTGGGCGGGACCGCTGTAGCCTCAACCACTGGCGTCGAACGTGCCTTCATTTCACTCTTCCTACGCTCCTCTGTATTATTAAAGAAAGGGTAGAAGGATCAAACACTGTATATGTTAACATTTCCAATAGAAAATAATTCTACTCATTAAAGGTCCTGTTTACCTTTGGGAGAAGTGATTTAAAAAATGTTCAAGATATCACTATTGATGCATATGTGTAGGTCAGTTGTATCACAAAACATCCTCCCATATAAAATTTTTGCAATAAAGCCTAAAATATAAGGAGATATCACTATTTTTCTCATTAAACCATAAGTGTAGACAGTTTAGTCTGGAAACATTTTCATTATAACTATTGTTCACATTTTGTATTGTTAACAATAATTAACATCAATTATACAGGTTCAAATTTTTACATTGTTTCTATCCCTAACTCACATTTTAGAAGTATTTTGAAGCACTAATGCTGGGCTTTTGTTTTATCTGCAAACGGTAAATTATGCCTTTACGTGAAAAATTTATTTGACTTGTTAAACAATCATGAGAGTCAATTGCTGTAAGTTCTGATTCATCCAGGTAACATTCAATTAAGAAACAAATATTAAATCACTGCATCCGGACTAACTATTTGATTCTAACAACGGTTTCATGTCAGATCTTGGATGCTTCATCAGCTCGTCTGAGCTGGTAAAGTGTCCAAAACTGAACCTGAAATTGTTCTCAGAATTTAATATCAAGTCCAGATGGAGTGATTTAATTTTTGTTTCTTAGAGATCATGAGAGTATATGAGAGTCGTTGGGGCCTTCACCCGTTTTGCGCCACAAACCTATGATCTTCCTCTTCCGTTCCTCCAGCTGGTAGCGCTCCATGCCCTGCACAAACTCCCGGTAGTCGACCTCCAGGTTGTCATCCTCATCCAGTGTATCCATCATCTCGTTGAGCAGCTCATCTGAGATTGGAATCTTGGCCTGACATGGCAACAGATTATAAAGGGAAGAAGAGTCTCACTTCAGTTTTTTTTTTTCTCAATATTTTGGTAGTTTTAGTACTTTACACAGATCCAGATTGAGCAGGAGTAATTGGCCATTACTCTAATATATTTAAAGGGTTCATCATGTTCCAGTTTCTAAACTGACTCACACATACAACATTCTACAATTAACATTGATTTACGGCTTTGTCTTTAAAAAAGTATCCTTTTGAGGGATATGCATTTCTGCTTTAGTATCAAGATCTCATGCCTTTACATCCCTGCTCTGATCTTGTAATCCATCACATTTGCTTACTTCTTTTTTTCCAACACAAACATTTGAACATTCTACCCAAGATTACAAAGAGAGGGAAAAGAGAGCGAGTTGAATAGAAGTAGTACAGTAGAGAGAGACCTACAATTTTCACCAGTGTTCTAATAGCAGCAACGCTCTCACCTCTTTGATGACTTTTCTGAACTCCTCCCGGGTGATGGCCCAGCTCTTGTCCTTGTCGGCCCTCTTGAAGAGGTCCAGGAGTCGGACTTTGTTGGTGGAAAGGTAGTCGGCCAGGATTGTCATCCCTTCCGGCTGGGGTTTCAGCTCATCTTCATCCGTCTTCGCTTCCTTCTTCATCTTCACTTGCTTCTTCTCTTTCACCTTCAGCTAGGGATGCACCAATCATTGGATAATTAGATCTTTTAATACATGACATGGAGAAGACAATATTCTGGGGAATACACTCGCTTACAAGGTTTTGTATTGCTCAGAGAGTGCCGCAAACATTGATACTTTATCATCACATTTAGACTTGTGAAATGTTTATGACAAGTATCGATGGACAAGTAGACGTTGGCCAACATGAACGTAACTATTTCTTCATTTTACTTGCTACTAAGTATTTCTTCATTTTGCCCATAAAGCCCTACACACACACATTTTCCCTTGATCTGGGGTTTATCAATACTCTTTGTTGTGGATGATGTGTTATGATGTAATGCTGCTGAAATGATAGGCTCATGTGGAATGCATATCATGAAAATATCCTATATCAGTTTCAAGTCATGAACAAAACAAAAGGAAGAATATAACTGTTGTACTTGTAATGATAAGGTATTGTACCATGATGGATCTTTCGAGCCACTCACTCCAAACATTGCTTTCTGCAGTTTTGATTCTAACATTCAAGTGGTAATAACTGCTATTACCTTTTGGTGATTATACACACTGCTATCGAAGTTTTACTCATTTAGTATTTCATATTCAATGAATTCAGAAACACATTTTTTCATGTGAAGGTTTACTTCCCTATAATGACTTTGTCACATGAATGAAGTTTTAATTAAAAATGTGGTATAAAGACATTTCCTGGCTGTGTATTTGTTGACAAGATCACAGAACAAAAAACACAACTACATAACTCCTGGGATAAATTACCGAAACAACCAAACCTTAGAAAAAAAACCAAACCAAAACAAAACACTAATGATGTGGCTATGTTACTTCTCATCCAGGCTGTCTCAGTATCAATGAAATATGAGGAAGTAAAGTTTGAGGTACATTGTACTCTGCAGTATCACAGGACAATCTAGTTGTACAAGGCAAAATGGAATAAAGTATGTTCTACAATATATGTTTCCTCTTAGTATAAACAGATGGAAAAGATAATGTTAAGCATGCAACCTGACACAAAAATAAAAAGGATTTTGAAAAATGAAAGGAAATAGCTGATGTCCCTCAAATGGCATGATTGCGAGGATGATTCACGTGGAATATATACCATTCAATGTCATGGTTCTGAAAGTATTCATGATGACCTTAATCAAGAGGCAGGAAGCATTACTAAGATTAAGTTTGTGCTAATTCTGTTCCTTCCCAACAAGCAAGCATAATATTCGGGGGTAGAGGGTGAAATCGCCATTGAAAGTGAAAAGATGGTTGAAAATACTAAAGCCAATGATTCTGATCTATTTCTTTCCATCACCTAGGCTGTAATAAATATAGTTTTGAGGTACAAATACCCGGTGCAAACATTTTGCTAGTAATGCTCTGGATAACAATGTAATTCATATAGGACTAGCAGCTTGAAAAACAGTGTTATCTATTCATATACACCTGTATTTCTTTTCAGTCTAAGTGGAGGAAATTCATCTATTTCTTTCATATGTCGCCCTGGAACTTTCAGTACAATCTTTAAACAGCCTATTAAACAAAGGAGGTTGAAATTCATCAATGTAAAAAAATTAAAGCTTTCATCTCAAAATACAAGACAAGCTATGAGTTCAAATTTCATATCACAAGTACTTGTGAAAGATGAGAACTTTGCTTGGAATCACATGGTTTACTGAATAAATTTGTTGGTATTATTGTTGTCATGCCACTTCCAAAATTACATCAATCATCAAGACATCAAAATGGAAACATTCACCACTGCAGAAACTGGTCTGCCTGACTGTTTCACATCAAAGAAATTGTCTTCACTTCCATTTCATTTTACCACTTGAGCAGTACAATAAATTTCTTTTTGCATGAAAATGTAAACAATAATACAGCATTATTCCTTTCCCTCTGAGAAATGGAAGAGTTCAACCACAATTTTTTTTCAAATATTTTAAATCAGGAGATTAGAAAGAGAAATATTTTCAAGGGCATATGTTAGAAGAAAGATACAAACATCTAAACAGATATGGTATATCACCGAGATGTTACTGTCATGCTACATTATTTTTCGGTATCCAAGTCAAGGACGCATAGACTATGATTTCAACATGACAACACGTTACTTGCAGCAATGCAATCATTTTGATGCAAAATTCTCTAGATTTTAAAGCCAAAGTCAAGACAGAAATAGATAGGCAAGTATATTCAGAACACACAAGTCTAGACAGGAGCACTAGTCCTTGTTACAACAGTAGAATCACAAAATACAGGAGAGCTCTGTAAACAGTATGACACATTTTATTGAGAGATATCAAAATAACTAATTCCTGTAACAGGAAGCTAGATGATCATCTACAGCAAAAGGAAACTACCAGCTACGTAACGTAATTGTACAACCACTACTTTTTGAAATGTCCTTGGTCTATACCAAATAGCTATATATTTGGAGAGCAGAAAGAGACAGTATACACACAACAATTGGTAATTGATAGATTGGAGCAATTCATCATGCATGGAAGACAGGGGAATGAACATGGTGTTGTGTTTAATTTTGGAAAACATCACTGAGAGGAAAGAATAAACAAAAAGTGTAGAAACTATTGTATGACAGCTATGTATGATCCATGCAAGCATGCAAAATAGCAATGGGTGGCATATACCTCGGGTACAGGGAGAGTCTTAATCGCTGTTTCAAGCTAGAGCAAAAGCAAACAATGATAATGGTTTTAAAAAGACACATATAAAAATCAGCAATGGAGTGCAAGCAAAAGCACTTTGCATATGATAGATAATCATCACTTGCTTTGTGATATATGATTTCATGCTACAATGAGCATCACTTCATGTGATTTACTTTTTCAGCAATATCAAGAGAATAGGGGCGAATGATGTGTAAGGTTTAGCTTTTCCTGTAATCATTTCCCGTCATTTTGAACAATTTTAGCTTGTTATAAAAAAAAGGGGAAAATAGTATCAACAAAGTACACTTGTAACTACATTACACATTGATTCAATCATTGAACTTTGTATTTTGAATATTGATTAATCAAGCAGAAATCCTAACCAGACATAAATCAAGACATATAATTGGACTCCTGCCTATTCAATGTGGACAGAACCAATAGTTGCCTTTTATATTTTAACACAAAGCAATAAGCAGTGATGATATTCTTTAGCATGTAGACTAAATGAATTAATCTGAATTGAATATAGTTTTATGAAGATTAATAAGTAGTATCATCATTATTATCACCATCATGGTCATCATTATTGCAAACATTATAATATTATGGCATTAAAAATAACAATGATTTAATAAGTTAGAGAGTTTCACCTTCAAAACCCAAGCGCATACCTTGAGAGCTTCGGCTGTACGTCGAGCTTCTTCCAGCTGTGCCAGGACCCTTTGCTCCAGAGATGTAAGGTTAGGCTTGGCCTTCAACCAGGACTCTTTGAGGCCCATGGACTCCAGACCAGCTCTTAGAGCCATCCTGTCGTGCAGCCAGCCCTTGTATTCACTCATCCTCTCTTGCACCTAGACAAAAATGCGGCACAGTGTTTGACTTTGTGTTTTGATAGTAATAAGTGACATTAACAATGCATCACCAGAGAAGGATGTGACTGAAATCTAGATAAAACATCTGTATGCGAGATGGTAATACAAAGGCTCTTGAAACAGCACATGAAAATGAAAATGACTGACAGGTTAATTTACCAGTCTTTATTTTTCTTGCTAGAATAAGTTATGGTACAGCATCTGGATATTGTTTTCTTTTCACTGGTAAATAAACTTATATACAGATAGATTACCATCTTTTCTGCATGAACACACATACATGATAATCACATTAAAAAATGTACTTGTACACCTCTTTCCATTCTGCAGGAGACTTTGAACTTCTTTAATAGCTACAATGTATTTCACAAGTACTAGTATTCAGTTCAGTTAAGTTCAGCATATTTTGCCTTTCACAGAAAAACATGATGAAGAGAACAAACAGAAATGAATACAAAAGCACACACAAACAAGTGCATGCCATCTAAGAATAAGTGGTATGGACATCTATGGAGCACTGAGAAGCTTGTGTAAAGGGCCCACTAACAAAGAGCTATGATGACGAATTGATCATTACGCCTACGAGAAAAAAACAAAACAAACTATTGTATGCCATTTAATTGCATGTAAACATGCATACACAAATACACACACACACACACACACACACACACAAACTCATGGAGAGAGGCTTGTATTATTCAGAATGTACATTTCATATCAAATCCAGGAACAGATCAAAGATAGAAAGAGAGGAATAGAAACAGGAGTATAGAAAGACTCTGGGCATCCAGTTAATTTATTCTTTTTCAACATGGATTTGAATCTCTTATAAGAGAACTCTACACAAACATTCTTCTTCTCAATGAAATATTGGAGGCAAATATTTTGAAAAGCATTTAATAATTGCTGATGTTTGACGGATAGAATAATTATGCAATTAGCACCCTTTGTCTGTTGCGACAATAATGTACGAACAAACTGAAGGAGAACAGGACTGACCGGTCATCAAATATTCAGGGAGAATGACTACCATTTCTGCTTGTTGGGGAAGACAGGCTTTGCGTTAAGTACACTGTGTACAGTGTATTTCATACTGAGTATCACACTTACCTCCATGTCGTGCATGATCTCCTTGTCCCTCCTAGTCAAGACAGTCCCCTGGGCACCAATGGGTTCTAGCCTGGGCCTCCCATCCCCCTGGGGCCTAAGCTCTGCTGTGGCCCTCTGAGTGCCTACATGCCTCTCCACACCAGTCCCATCTCCCATCTTGGGGGCAACATGGATGCGCTTCCTAATTCTAGGATGACCGAATACCCTCGCTGCCAGGGAGAACTTCTTGGTAGCTGACAGATCTCGGTGCTTGTATAGCTTCAGTTGCTCTTCCATGGGAAGGAATTCAGTGCTCTGGGGGTTAAAGAGTCTCCGCAGACCAAAGTCTGCCCAGCTGTCTGCACTTTCTGGTCGCTCTTTCTGTTTTTCCTTAGTCTTGTTTTTCTTCTTTTTCTTCCCATTTTTGGCATCTGAATCCACCGGCAAGGTTTCATCTGTTCCGTTTTCAAGTTCCCGTGCCATTTCAATACTTGAATCCTTGATATCTCAGGGAGTAGAATTAAATAACATAATTTTGTCCTTCTATCATGAATTCTTCATCACTGGTGAAGAAGTCCCTGTTGAATGACAACATAACACAACAACAACAAAATGAATAAGTAGCATTAATAGACAACTAAAAGGCTAAGCTTAGAAAACTAGTAGTGAATCCTAGAAGTAGTTGATGTTGTATAGTTGGACCTACTACTCATCAACCACTTTTTGATTAAATACCTTATATCCCTCAGTTTCACCTTAATTTCATTCCATTCGAGGCAGAAAATACAGCAGATTCATATCCCAGCCTTAGATTGTTGACTCGTACTGTACGCACAGAATTCTCAGCGACAAACACAAGTGACATTTTTTACTGAACACCGGCGAAAGCTCATCATTTTAATTGACCGCCCGTTTTTCTTTTGAAAAGCATGTAAATCAAGTGAATGGGCAAATACATGTTAACAATAATTATGTGTATTCTTCAATTCTTTTTCCTTCTGTTTCCTCAGTTTATATACCTGTATCCCCCTAATTTCTCTTGATCTGTATACATATTCAAATGTGCCAGAGTGGCGCATCCCGTCCCACACATACTTTTGATTTTATACACGAGAAAGCCATTGCGCGAGGGTGGTCAATCTAAAAATAGGTGGTCGATGAGTAGTAGACTTACTAATACTTTGTAATTAAAATTCAAAATAGATCTAAAATTAGTTGCAATCCTGAGTTACATTTGCCATTATTTCAAACTGAATGAATTAGAAATTTCAAGTTGACAGCTAAGTAAATATAGAATCCAGAAACCAGATAATGTAATATTGTGGAAACTGAACAAATGGTACCTGTACACTTCACAAAATCACTGAACCTGGTTGAATTGTAATAGAACTCCTGTATCTTGTTGAATTATTTAACTAACAATATAAATAACATTAGGAACATTGTCATTAGGAACAATAGCAACTGGCAGCCTTCTTCTTAGCCTGAACACATGTGCTCGGACACCACGGGTAATTTGTAAGAACTTAAGCATTACACAAGGTAACAAGGTTAATTCAGACACCTTTTAGTTTTAGATTCTACAGAAAACTCTGCTTCACTTTTAGGCCTAACTTCGTAAATACTGTAAAAGTGGATATTTTTGCGCAACTAATTTTTTGTGCTTGGCCAGGTAAAAAGAGTTTCACATGTTTTTAATTCGTGCTAGTTTTTGTTTGCGCGAAATGCGCGAAAATTTCTCAACACCGCGAAAATATCCACTTTTTTACAGTAGGCCCAAGAGGGCACTGCTACACTACAGCAACCAGAGAAGATAGGAATATATGATCTCTTAAACTACTCTAATTACAATTGTTAGGGCTAACGTTAGCTAGCTAGTTCTCTACACACATTGAAAGTTCAAATGAATTCTCTTGCACTTTTGATTACGATGGGGGACATCTTGCAAGAGTCTTGGCACACAGAAAGTAAATTCAATGCTGGACTGCTGTCTAGAGCTCCTGTTCTGCTATCGTATTACTAGAGTCTATAACTGTACACAGCCCTGTCGCTGTACACAAGTGTACTTTGTGTACAGCGACAGGGCTGTGTATAGTTATCTAGAGTCTAGAGCCTAGAGGTCTACTAAAACGTTAATATGCCAACACTTCAAGTCCAACGGTTTACCTTACATTGTTCTTAATACATGGGACTGTTAGTTTACGTTACTTGCCGTATAGCTACGGAGGCGAAACTTAGTAAGAATTGCTCTCTCATCCGAAACTTTCCATCAATTCACATGAAACAAAACATGACAACACATTCGAAGTCTTAGAGTGTAATTTTCTGTAAAACTCCCATAAACTTATGGCATATTGTTCGGAAAGGTTGCTCTCGAGCTCTGATCTCATACATACCAAATGTCAGGTGGGTAGCGTTTTCGACACGATATATGGTTGCCCCGACAACCGTATGCACCTGCTGTCGACCCGATGTGTCACTGTCAAAATGTATGAATGGCACCGTCGCGCCGTACTATATACTACCAGCTCCCTAGCTACAGTACGTTACTGTACACTAATGCAGTAAATTTATTTATTTTTTTTCAATCTGACGTTACTCTTCTGATATCGGATGATGTCTTTAAATTCACGGATGTTTCCATACGTAGAATGAGTGATGCGTTACACATGGTCTCTGGAAGGTTTATATATACGCAGGGTCCCTATTATTAGTATTACTATAAAGTCTCCGATATTCAAGAAATCTGAATGTGACTCTAATTTACTATATATTAAAGTGAATGAAAGTGACACTTGACACCATTTCAAGAAAAATTACTTTTGCAGGATATACGTTCTTTTTTCCCTGTAACAACCCCATATTTTTCCTCTTTTTCTTTCTCCTCCTCTAATTCGGATGTCCCTTTGTGTTTCTCCATTTCTTGTGTTCTATTTTATCATGTTCTTATATACTCTCCCTCTAATCATGATAACGACGGGATTGATGATATATCATAGCTATGATTATCATTATTGCCATCATTATTATCATCACTATATCATCATTATTTGCTACACACCATTAAAGAGGAAAACCACCCAAAAATAAATAAACTCACAATTTTTCATATACACGTATGTTATGTATGAAATTCAGATGGGGGGGGGGTGTTATTCTTGACTAGTACAGGTAAAAGCATATTCCCATACTGAAATATATCAGAGTTAGAATTTGTTCTTTTCTATTTTTTTTTTGGGGGGGGGGTTAAGGCAAGTTTTTCATTTACTCCAAGTATACAGCTAAAATGTGAGATTTTTGTCATTTCTGTATAGGATGAAAGTAAAAAGAAATTGTGAGAGCATATCATCAACTTGATGCTTTGAATATTCATAACGACTAGTTTTCTGAGAAATTGTGAAATTTCAAAATGTTATATTTGCACTGTTTTGCAGGGAATCTCTTCCTCTTTCTTATGAAATTGATAACATTTGGAGTGGATTTCTTTTTTAAGACTATCAATATTATCATCTATCTGTAATTATGTTTGTTGTCATATACTTCATCATTATCATCTTCTTCTATCTCCTCCCTTATACTTTTCCGCTTTGAACACACACACACACACACACACACACACACACACACACACACACACACACATATATATATATATATATATATATATATATATATATATATATATATTCCTCTTTTCATTCGAAGAGTTGTTATACATTGCACTGTATGGACAGAACATTGCCATTATACTCAGTTTGACCAGGGAGGGACTCACCTCCCTGGTTTGACCATGAAGCTCTGAGGACAGAAAAGGAAAAAAGAAAAGTTTGCAAGGATTGGCTCGGTGCCCAGCATTGTGTCAACTTCATATTCACAGTGGTTTTTATTATCTAGGGACATATCGTTGCAGCTGCTGCGCAGACGTGAATAAAGATGACCACCGAGCGTGTGGGAGAAGTTGCGCAGCATGCAGGCAGACCCATGAGTTCGTTCACCTGCAACCATTTCTACACTGGCATCCCTGCGCGGTAGACGTGACCGAGACCTGTGAGTGCATTCCGGCGGGAGACGTAATACGCGCAAGAATTTCAGAGGGTAGGTAGGCCTATTATTAATATGCGAGTTTCGTAATAAACGTGCCATCAAGTAACAAAACAGTGCATGAATGTTTGAAGCTCCGACAACGTTGCATGTCACTGTTTTCTCACTCTTCCTTGCAATGGAATTTATCTTGTCCAAGTTAATTAGCGTGCACTTTGTATAATGATATCAGATATTGCTATGTCGGGCAATCCCCGCACAAGCTTTGGGGTCGTCATAGAAGGATTGTTGTGAAAGTATCTTGTGATTGATCAATCTTTCGAAATGAAACATTTACTCTACTTTTCTGGAAGTCTGTAGTTTACGATATATTAATATGTTTAGATATGGCGAGTCCCAGAGGAGACGTTGTCGGGGAAAACTATTTCTGCGCCTCGCCTTGAAAAAAAAACAAAAAAAAACTTAAAAATTGTTCTCAACGCGTGTAGAAAATATACCGATGCTATGACACTACTTGCACTAGCGCATTTTCCACTGATTTTGAGTGTATATCGGTGTGTTAGTGTGTGTGGGCGTGTTTGCGTTTGTGGTAAACGGGACAATGCGCTATTGTTGCGTCAGTGCGTTAGGGCGCGTTGTGACCATGCCAATGACGCAGCTGTGTGCGGTTGGCGTCGTTGGCATGGGCACAACGCAACTTTTATTTTTAATGAGAATACACAAGGTCACAGAGACGCAGATTCAATTCATTTTTATTTCAGAGACATTTAGATGTATATACTTCTTGTGAGCGTCTCGGTACATATTTTGTGATACAAGCACTACGTACACGATAGCTGCGGGAACCCGGAGTTTACTGGTAACATAATCATTATATCGACAGACTGGTGAGTAAAACCCTTTCGATATAATATTATTATGATTCTTCTTCTTTTTCTCCTTCTCCTTTTTCTTCTTCTACTACTACTTCTTTACTAAGTCAAACTGGAATTGCTGTTAAACGTGAATTATTGTATGAAATCAAAATATTGAGCTAATGATATATGAAATTTATATTTATTGCAAAGTGAGAGACTGGTTGAAATCATTTCATTTGTGAAATAGTCACTGTTATAAATAATTGTAAAGTTTGACAATTATTTATGTTTGTTTACCCTTTATAGGGGCTGTTTTGGTTTCCAAATAAAATCTATGCAACGCCAACTGGAGACTGTCAGCGTCATCATTGAGCCGGCTTACAACAAATGGTGTCAGGAGTGGGATCTGATGACAGCCTGACGGAGTGATCCACTTCATCTAGTTGAGGAGCCGAGGAACCCTGAGGGATGACAGCCTCGAGTCTGACGGGAGATTACGTTCCGAGGAGTCAGAAGTCAACGCTACTTCTTCGCCGAGTCGACTGATTGACTGATCTGACTGCATGAGAATCGACGTGTACGGAAGTAAGAACTGTGCCGTGGACTTTGTCGACTATTTATTTTGATTACGCCATCGTATGATACTGCCAGTATTTAAGTACGTGTAATATTTTAGATCATTTCGGCTGTTTTTGATTTAGTGTCAATGTACCGTACTGCTTATCATATATTTATGGTTGCCAAGGCACGTTCTGGTATATTTTTGTGAATAACGTATATCCATAGCACTGCAGTTGTGTGTTCTCTATAATAAGTAGAAATCATGAGTCAAGGCGAAGGTGACACTAGTTCTGCTAATGTGGAGATGATGGCTCGAGTTTTTAAGAGAGCCATGGGTTTCGGGGGTATTCTGCCACCTGGTCGTTTGGCAAAATTCAAGGGGAACTCACAAAGAAACGGTGATATCTCTCTCAATGAATGGCTAGAGGAATTTGATGACGCAACGAGTGGTTTGGGCTTAAGTGAAGGGGAGAAAGCGAAAGTATTCGTCGATCATTTGACTGGCGCGGCAAAAGAGGAGATCGCATGTCTGCCGGAAAGCGCAAAAGGGAAAATCAAGGAGATGAAAGAGGCTCTGCGGTTGTGTTTCGGCCATCAGGAAAGCTCACACTCCCTCAGTACTATCTTTCATAGTCGTACACAACAGGAAGCGGAAACGTTGGCAGATTTCAGTCGCGCACTCAAGAAGCTGTACTCGAGGATGGAGAACGCAGCGGTAACGCAGGAAGAATCAGTTGCGCTCAAACAGCTGAGAGATAAATCTCTCTGTGAACAATTCGTTCAAGGAGCAAAAGAGGTGTGGGTGAGGCGAGAACTCCGTCGAATATACCTTGCGAACGAGAGAGCGACCTTCGATGACATGAGAAGAGAGGCTCTGCTCCTTTTCCAAGAAAGACAGGAACCGGAAGCCAGACGAGTTCGTGTAAGAGAGACAGTCGTCGAGGAATGTGCCGTTTCATCGCTTCCAAAGTTGTCTGACGTGTTAGACCAGCAACGACATCTTATCCAAGAAGTTACCCACATGAGAGATGAAATGTCGGGACTCCGCTCTATGGTACAAGGCTTGAAGTCAAACAGACCAAGACGCAAACCATTGTCTGAGGTGGTCTGTTATAAGTGTAAACAGACTGGCCACTACAAGAGTTCGTGTCCTGAAATGGCAAATCAGTCAGAATCAGGGTCTTCTGCTCCGGGTGCAAGATATACTTCGGGAAACTAGATTTCTCTGTCGTTGCGGGCAAAACGACAGAGAGTGCTGACGCAAGGCCCATGGCAAATATGAACAATGTACATGTTGATACAGGGAACATTGATTTGAGTCGCCAAGATGAACACAGGCCCAATACTTTACAAGAATTGTTGATATCTCCAAGTCCAAGGACAGTGGCGGAGATAGGTGATGTAAGTATTGGTTGCATACTGGACACAGGCGCAGAGGCTTCCCTTATTCCAATGCAGATCTATCAGTCGAGGCTGGAGACGTTAGGACCAATTGGAAAGTTAGAGTCCTCCGTTAAGATTATTGGCGTGGAAGGACGTGGAATTCCAGTTGAAGGATACGTCAAGGCCCCGGTGAAAGTTGGAGAACATAAAGCCATGGTTGGATTTCTCATTGTAGATCAACAGATCATAACCGGAACAAGACAGGAAGATTATCCTATTTTATTAGGATGTAACGCTCTTCGAGTACTTCTTGGTAAAGAAGACAGAGATGACGATTTGAGCATAACCATTCAGAGCCTGATGATGCCACAGAAGAATAAAAGAGGGACTCAAAATGGAACAAAAAGGATGGATGTTGTTACTGGAGAAACACTAGAGGTTTTTCCTCCCATGTCAATTAGGACCCTGCGATGCTGTCTTCGTAGTAACTCGGAAGTTGAACCGGATAAATTGTGGTTGGTGGGATCTTCGGAACACTGTAAGCATCCATCTCTACAGACTGTCGAAGGATGTGTATCGGGAAAACTGCCCATGGACATACTGGTAGTTAACAATGAGGAAAATGAGGTAATACTTGAGCCACATACCATCCTGTCAACCGCCATAGAACTTGATGCAAAAGAAGAGGTAATCACTCGTTCAAACGATGAGACTATTGAAGTAAATGTATCCGAAGTCTTTGTGGAAAATGACATGGAATCACGTGATACTTCAGAAGAAGTTGTCTTTGAACATGGAAGAGACAAAAATTTGCCACCTACACCTGGTGAGGGAAAGGAAAGCCATGCGGGGAAGTTTGCATTTGCTGATGGTTCGACTATAGATTTGCCAGATGGAGTCTGTCTGGATTCATTGAAGTATGATGAAGCATGTATGGTGGCGGAAATGTTGCATAACAATAGAGAAGCTTTTTCTTCTGATGACTATGACTTGGGATACTGCGATCTGATACCGCATGAAATCAAGGTAACTGATGGTAAGAATATCAGACTGCCATATAGGAGAATACATCCTCACCAGATGGAAGAGGTAAAAACCCTCTTACAAGATCTACTGGACAGGAAAATAATTCGCCCATCAGCCAGTCCATATGCTAGCCCGGTCGTGCTAGTACGGAAGAAAACAGGAGCACTCAGATTATGTATTGACTATAGACAACTGAATGCCATCACGATCAAGGACTCATTTCCCCTCCCCAAGATTGAAGAGAGTCTGGAAGCCATGTCAGGAGCCAAGTATTTCACATCCATGGACTTATCACATGGTTACTTCCAGCTGGCAATGAAAGAAGAGTCAATCCCTTTCACAGCTTTCCGTGTCCCGTGGGGACTCTACGAGTTTCTACGCCTCCCACAAGGATTGTGTAACAGTCCAGGAACATTCCAACGCGTCATGGAACAGATATTTGGTGACATGAATCTACAACGATTAATCTTGTATTTGGATGATGTTTTGGTGTTCTCCAAGACACTAGAAGAACATGTTGCCACACTGAATGAAGTATTCCAGCGTTTGATCAAACACGGGCTCAAGCTGAAGGGAAAGAAGTGCAAGTTGCTCCAGTCAGAAGTTGAACACCTTGGCCACATAGTGAGTGCTGACGGCATAGCAGCTAATCCTGACAAAATCGCACGTGTCAAGAGTTGGCCAACACCAAAGTCAAGTAACGAGCTTAGTTCATTTCTAGGACTTGCTTCATATTACAGGCGATTTGTACCTCGTTTTGCAGAGATAGCAGCACCACTTCATCAGTGTGTGGGGAAACAGACATCTCGACGTAAAATCAACAAAAGGCAAGCTCCTGACCTTGGTGAGGCACCGCTGGCTACCACTTTCCAATGGACAGATGAAGCCGAACGTTCCTTTCAAGCCCTGAAAGACGCGTTGTCTTCCCCACCTGTACTTGTTTACCCACAGTTCGACAAAGAGTTCTTTGTAGAAGTGGATGCGTCACTCAAAGGACTCGGAGCATGCCTCTTACAATCCGACGAGGATGGAAAGTTGCATCCAGTCGCATACGCTAGCAGAGGTTTACGCGGTGCAGAACGGAGGTATCCTGACTTTTCAAGCTTCAAGATTGAACTCCTAGCACTGAAGTGGGCAGTGACAGAAAAGTTCAAAGGATATCTTCAATACGCTAAGTGCACAGTCTTGACTGATAACAATCCCTTGGTACACTTACAGACCGCACAACTTGGAGCAACTGAACAGAGATGGGTAGCACAATTAGCACCATTCAATATCCGGATTCAGTACAAACCAGGTCGACTCAACACCTGTGCAGATGCATTAAGTCGATGTCCAGCGAATGACGATGAGGTCAAAGCATCTATAGGAGCTGTAGTGAATTGTAGCATCCTTCCCGCTGAACTCCAGATCAATGGCCTAGATGATGCACCAATCGAACCCCCCTCAACTCCTTCGGCCGTGTTTCCCTCATACACACATGAACAGTTAGCTACTATGCAGAGAGAGGATGAGTGCCTTGGAATTGTTTGGAAATGCTGGGAGACTGGTTGGAAACCAGGTGACGCAATACCATCCCCATCCACAGAAGTAAAGGGATGGTTGAAACAGTTCCACAAGCTAACTGCACACCAAGGAGTACTGTATCGTCAAGTGACAGATCAAGATACAGGTCCTTACAGACAGCTACTTATCCCAAAGTGTCTGCGTTCGAAGATGTTGGAACATGCACATGACCAGTGGGGACATCAAGGAGTCAATCGAACCACAGGTATACTCAAGACAAGATGCTTCTGGCCTGCATTACAGCAAGATGTGAAAGCATATGTAAAGAAGTGTTTCTCATGTGCGGTGACGAAAACACCAACCCCAGCGGTTCACACTCCCAGGAGACATCTCATTGCTTTCCAACCAATGGAACTACTTGCCATTGATTTCCTGAAACTAGACCGAGGTAAAGGGGGCTATGAAGATGTACTTGTTATGACAGATGCCTTCACGAAATACGCCCAGGCGGTACCTTGCAGGAATCAGACAGCACCAGTGGTAGCTCGTGTACTTCATGAAACATGGTTCGTGCACTATGGCGTTCCTCTCCGAATACATTCCGACCAAGGAAAGAACTTTGAAAGTTCTTTGATTCGAGAGCTGTGTCATCTGTACAACATTGAAAAGTCACGAACATCCCCATATCATCCTGAAGGAAACGGACAGACAGAACGGTTCAACCGAACATTGTGTACCATGATTAGGTCTCTTGCTCCTTCCGATCGAAGAAAATGGCCTGAACTCATCAGTAACATAGTGTTTCTGTACAACAGTACACCGCATCGAGTTACTGGGATGTCGCCATACAAGCTTCTCTTTGGTAGAGAACCATACACCCCCCTGGACCAACTCCTGTCTAATGTAGAACTTACTTGGGATGAAGACTTCGTAGCTCAGCAGGCTAAAGCTCTGAAATGTGCCCACGAGTGTGCAAAGAAGCACATCGAACAATCACAACAAAGGCAGAAAGAGAGGAATAATGTCCAAACAATCAGTAAATCACTGACAGTCGGTTCCAGAGTATTACTCAAACGATGCGCCTTTGATGGCCGACACAAATTGGAAGACAAATTCCATCGATCTCCTTTCATAGTAATGGACGTTAATGCACACCAAGACGTGTACGCTATTCGACCCTTACTTGGTGGACCTACAAAATGGGTGAACAGAAAATTACTCATTGAGGATCCAAGAGAAGGACTACCCCAAATTGAAGAGAATGAAGCAATGTCAACATACGAGGGAGATGTCACTGTAGAAGCTTGTGGAGAGGGAAGTAGTGATGATACTTCTGACACTCATGACCTATGGTACTGGATAACCCAAAATGGAAATGATCAAACTATTCCCTTGCGCAGATCAAATAGATCCACCAAGGGTAAACACAGAAACCCATTCCATCTCCCCAGATCAGTGCAGCCTTCATAAGGAGATCACACAATGAATTCGTGTATATAGCTATGTTATGAATGAAGTGGCTGTATGTCCACATTATCATTTTTGTTGGTTATTGTGGGCTATATTTTATGACTGTATATTCTATTTTCTAAGTTAGCAGTCATCGGAGTTAAATTTCAGTTATGAGATTTTTACATTACACGAGTCGTGTAATGAAAATAGCGGGGAAGGTGGTGGTTATATGAATATAATATATCATCAATATACATGAATGTATTATTCATAACTTGGAATTTCGGATTTGGATTGCAGTCTCACTGCCGTCGATGTATACTTTATCATTTTTGTTTGCATATATTATACCATGTCTGTATAATATGCCGAAGTTTGATGTATAAGACACATAGATGTAAACATAGCTGTGGTTGCCATTATACAATAGTTTTCATGAAATTATTTATGATAGGCATGTATATTAGACTCTGTATATTGTGTTTCGATATAAATTCGAATTACTCACATAGACATTGATACATGGTTTTATATACGACGCAGAACATGTTATGTTGTTCTGTTAAGGCATGGTTGACGTCATTCTGGGCTTTTATGCATCATTTTCTCGGAGAATCTGTATATAACTGACAATGTAGAATGACTGAGCTTTACATTGTAAGTCGAACTGAAGAAAATTGTAATATATTGATGTATTATTCTTTTGGCACGGAACTTATATGGCACTTGCGTGTGTTTTGTTTATTCTGACAAATTTGACCTCACTTTTGTACAAAGTATCCAAATATGAGTGTTAAGTGTTAATGATTTAAATACTATTAATTTGTAAGAGGTTCCAAAGTTGCAGCTTTTGGCAGACTTCTTATAAACTGAATTTTGTTGTATTCCCTCGTTTGTATATATTTGGCCGGAAAAGCGGGGAACACACACTTTTCTGGAATATATTATTTTTGTAATCATTCACTGTTCTGCTCTATATGGAATTGCTCTAATGACTTGACATTAAGAGCGGGGAATTTTTTTTGTTATGTATTATTATGTATGATATGAAAATGATATGACGTGATCGAGATTATATAACACATGGGTTGTGTTATATAATCGCGGGGAAGTTTGTGGTAAACGGGACAATGCGCTATTGTTGCGTCAGTGCGTTAGGGCGCGTTGTGACCATGCCAATGACGCAGCTGTGTGCGGTTGGCGTCGTTGGCATGGGCACAACGCAACTTTTATTTTTAATGAGAATACACAAGGTCACAGAGACGCAGATTCAATTCATTTTTATTTCAGAGACATTTAGATGTATATACTTCTTGTGAGCGTCTCGGTACATATTTTGTGATACAAGCACTACGTACACGATAGCTGCGGGAACCCGGAGTTTACTGGTAACATAATCATTATATCGACAGACTGGTGAGTAAAACCCTTTCGATATAATATTATTATGATTCTTCTTCTTTTTCTCCTTCTCCTTTTTCTTCTTCTACTACTACTTCTTTACTAAGTCAAACTGGAATTGCTGTTAAACGTGAATTATTGTATGAAATCAAAATATTGAGCTAATGATATATGAAATTTATATTTATTGCAAAGTGAGAGACTGGTTGAAATCATTTCATTTGTGAAATAGTCACTGTTATAAATAATTGTAAAGTTTGACAATTATTTATGTTTGTTTACCCTTTATAGGGGCTGTTTTGGTTTCCAAATAAAATCTATGCAACGCCAACTGGAGACTGTCAGCGTCATCATTGAGCCGGCTTACAACACTTGTATTGATGAAGCCATAAAAATTATGTGTGACGCAGTCAATACATACAACAAAATGTAAGATTCGCATCAGTTGCCTTTTTTTTTTTTTTTTTTGGTCGTATCTTGCAACCGTATACACGTATAGTATACTTACCTATAAAATTAAGAAAAGAAAAATAGGTTATACGACTTGGCACCTTTAGTGTCGCATTTGGAGCACCTTTACGGGTGCTTCTCTACATCTTTCAGTTCAGAAAGGTGCAAAGTTGCATCTTTATAGTGCCTCCATTGTGACACTGGTAAAGGTGCAAAGTTGAGTCTGGTTTTCTTATGTATCACTCCCTGTCTCGTTTACATCCTACATGAAAAGTAAAATGAAAATGTGATAATCGCAAATCACCCATGTTGTCGTATCTGTTGTAATCGACTATTTATAGAGGGCTGATGGAGAATCATTGTTCGTGCGATTACATGTATGTGTCGTGTTTATTTTTATTTTACCCCGCGTATCAATTCACTATACAAACTTTTATCATTTCTATATGTGGAACTTGCTTATTGAGGCATGTTGAATGTGTATGTCATGACGGAAGCACCTTGTGTTTATTGATTCACATAAAATCACTAAAAATTTTATATTTTCCTATGATTCACGGACATTATATTAAATTCATACAGGACATACGTATCAGCTTTCCGAAGCTGAATGATACAGTTACGAATAACTTTATATTCAAAACATTTCTTTACGATTAAGTTACATTGAGTGCTATACCGCGCGGTAATCGCTGAGTTGCAAGATGTGCTATAGATGTAGGTTTTCTGCATGGGTCAAGCGAAGATGACTGCCATCTCACAGCTGGTATTATAAGTTATCCCCATCAAGCTGTTTGCAAGGTCCACGAGTTTTCCTTGAAGGTAGGCCTGCCCCTTTTATACTTTCGGGTTTTACCTGTAATTAGATTGCGGCTTAGTTTCGTCTTCTTGAAATTCATCGATGACAGCCTAAGTCAAGCGTATTAAATCAATAGAGAGCATAAACCACAGAAATACTGTCATTCTGCGGATCGTTGGCTTTATCAACAGCTTCGGCTTTAGTTTTTGTTCGTTTACAAAGTTGTAACGTTAAATCATTGATCAAACACCACCACGCCTCTACGGGTTTCTCTTATACAGTGTGATTAAGAGTGCGAATATCTTTTCTTTCACTGCTGGTCGCCAATTTTTCAAGCGTTGCATCACCTTTCTTTCCTCGTTGCGACGCGAAGAGCCTTCAAATTCAAATTCAAATTCAAATGATTTCATTGAAAGGGCCTACATAATTATAAAGTAGTACAAAGTAATATAATATAAAGAGAAGTTTTTATTTTGTGAAACCTTAAGTATAGGAAGTAGTAGTCTGCTCGTGAGCGAAGCTTGAGCAGGAAAACAAAAAGAAACGTTGGTCATTATTTTACTATTATAGAAGTATACAAGTTGGTCTTATGAATATATAATGTCATACAAAAGAGACACAAAACACAAACGAACACGAAACAATCAATCAATACAATAACATGGTTCATTGTGTACAAAATAGGCCTAATAGGTGGTGCGAGAATTGGCGGGAATACTAAAACAGTCATAGTTTAGCAAACGTCACATGTAAATCAATCATGAATTATGATGACAATAATCAACAAATCGGAAGTGAAACCCCATTGCATGTTCGACTTGACCTTCAAGATGAGACATGTATTCATTAGTATCTTTATTCTATGTATTTTTCCTGATGAATTCAGGTGAAAACATAATAGTTATTCAATTAACATGAAGCCACGGTTTAATCAATATGGGGTAAGCGCCTAAAAAAAAAGGTATAAAGTCCATAATCAGATGGAGCACGGATACAATAAACCTTTTATATATAAACTGTAATACCGTACGTGTTGCATAATAAGGAAAAATCTTGTTTTACACGATAAAAGTATATCTCATATTTTTTTCGCCGTTGTTGTTTTATTTATCCATCATTTTTCTTTCTTTTTGTAGCAGGTTACTTTCAAATATACAAATTGTCAAGGTCGGAGTTGACTCATTTGCCATAAGACTCTTCACGAGGTATAATCTGGGTGTCACGTACTCTTAGTTATAATTAATTACCTTGCACTTAGATATCCACATAATCAACTTTCTATCTAAATTCATAACTCCCCGTCAAATATTTCCTTCTCAGCAAATTATCTCATCGAGCATGCATAATGTGCCTATATATAGTTCGGAATAGTTGACAGAGAATGTGTGTTGATTTCATTATGAATTTTCTTCTTCTTTCAGTGAAGTCAGTTCACAGGGTCGGATCCAGGAATTCCGTTAAGGGGAGGCGCCTTTACAAAAGGGGATGGGGGCACACGCCCCCCCCCCCTTTTTTTTTCTTATTTTTTTGGCGGGCGGCCGGTGCGCCCCCTCTGGATCCGCCACTGGTTCATTTTGCAAGCGGAATCAAAGGGAGAGTTGTGAATTACAGTATGGAGTGATGACATCGCATATTTGTTTGTCTGATATATCGAAACTTTTTGTTCCGAGGAATGCTTTACTCTCTTAAAAAAATCGAGTGAAAATATTCACTCTTAAAAGAGTGAATACAAAAAAGAGTGAATTTCGAGTGAAATTGGAGTGAATTTTGAGTGAAAATGTTCATTTTCACTCATTTTGGAGTGACGTCAGGGATCACTCCAAAATCTTCGAGTGATCCCTGACGTCACTCCTAAATGAGTGAAAATGAACATTTTCACTCAAAATTCACTCCAATTTCACTCGAAATTCTCTCTTTTTTGTATTCACTCTTTTTAGAGTGAAAATTTTCACTCGATTTTTTTTTAGAGAGTATCTTAAAGGCATAATTTATCATTTGCAGATGAAACAAAAACTTAGTTTTAGTGCTTTAAAATAGTTCTAAAATGTGAGTTAGGGATAGAAACAACCACTGTAAAATTTTAAATCGGTAAAATAGATGTTACGTATAGTTAAATATACACACTTCAAAAACATCGGTGTTAGATTTAACACCATATGGGTGTTAAAACATTCACACCACTTCATGGTGTTAATTTGACACCATATAGCTGGTGGTATTTTCATTGACACTGCGCTGGTGTTAACTCAACAATGACACCGCTTGGTGTTGATTTGATATTGCTGGTGTTAATATCAATGGTATAACACCCCCGTTCAGCTTCAAGAGACCACATCAACTGGTGTTACTGTGGTGTAAATGTGTTCACACCATTTTTTTTTCTTTTTTTTTTAAACAAGTACTTTGGGAAGGCCTATCGGAAAATTCTTGATCGTTTTGTTGAAGTTCAAAATCAACAAGCAGAACAATAACTAAGAAACTATTCAAAAGAAAATTTATAATTTGAAGCGGGACACCCGGAGGTGTTAATCGAACACCGCAAATGAGCACCGGAAATTTAACAACAGCTCGGTGTTTCATATTTACCATCGGACTTTTTGCAGTGCAAAGTGTGAACTGTGAACAATAACAGTTGTGATAAAAATGTTTCAAGACTAAAACGTCTACAGTTACGGTTTATTGAGAAAAATACAGATCCTTATCCTTATATCTCCTTATATTTAGGCTTTATCGCAAAAAAAAAAATATTATATGATAGGATGTTTTGTGGTACAACAGACCTATACACATATGCATTAAATGTACGTCATATCTTGATATTTTTCTTAAATCACTGTTCCCAAAGGTAAACAGGAGGTACCCTTGTTATTAAAAAAAAAAAAAAAAAAATCTCCTTTCATTATAGTATGAGTGCCAACCGTCGACTTATCATGGAGTGAAACGTTATTATTTACAATAACTTGCAATCATACCGCTGCTTCTGACTACACAGGACGTTTCAATGTATCATAGTCAATGTACGTCTTCATACAAGTCCATTTTAAGGGAATGAAAGTAAACAATAACCTCGGGATCACGAAAAGAAATGGCGTGACGGGTGTGAATGTGCAAATGATAATGCCTTTATATAGTAACGACGACGAGGATGATGATGCATGATGATGATGATGATGATCAGGGCCGGCGCAGCCGTGGGGGCCGTGGGGGCTCGGGCCCCCACACTTTTTGTGCACCATACAAAGGAATACATAAGGTGTCATCACTTTGGGCCCCCACACATTTTTCAACCCGGAAGTACGTAAGTGGCACTAAAATAGAAACAGACAGAGATCTTGAAGTATGGCGGCGGAAAGGTTATGTGTTTTCTCTGAAGACCTTTATTGATAACACCCGGAAATGGGAGGGGAGAGAATGAGCTGAGGACCTTTTTTTTTTTTTTTTTTTTTTTTTTTGCTTGTCAGCTGAAGAAACCCTGAAGTGGACGGGAAGAGATGAGCAGAGATGTAGAGCTGAGGACCTTTTTTGTTGTTGTTGTTTCGTGTTTTTTTTTCTTTTGTTTTTTTTCTTTTGCTTCTCAGATGAAGAAACCCGGAAGTGGACGTGGAGAAATGAGCTGAGGACCTAGCTCATGAAACCCGGAAGTGGGCCCCCACACTTTTGAAAACACCGCGCCGGCCCTGATGATATAGTAATAACAATGATAATACTCGGTACCGGTAATACGAAGATTAGCTGATTACAATAATGATGTTAACAGTAGTTTGATGCGGATGATACAACTGATTTCAACTCTATCATCCATCTTTCTGTGAATTTTCCGCGTGCACAATAATGTATTGACTGTCAGAGGCGCCATAACTTTCGAATAGCAGCGCGCAGCGAGCGCCAGCGCAGCTGGGGACGTAGGCAAATAATTGATCTGTACATCCAATCCGACCGACGACGTCCGCAGGATTTCTTTTACATCAGCTACTATGTTTTGGTTTTACAGTAACGAGGAGGTAGAATCACACACATGATATGACGAGATATATGGTCCAACGATCGCATTTGTTGTCAACAATTATAAAACTAGACTGTGCAATCGCATGCACTTGCTTTCTGTTTCCACTTTTAAAACTAGGCAAGTTGTCGGGTCTACTGTGAGTTTGATCAGCTGGTAAACACTACAACTACAAGACGCTCCCTATCGCCAAAGCTACTGTACAAAGTTCTGCTGAGCCTGAGCTGGTGCAATCGAGATCTAGAAAGACTTCTCTCAAAGCCAGCAGGTCGATTTAGTCAGAGAACTCGGAGCGTCTTTGGGTGGTGAGATCGGACTCTTAAACGTATTGTAAATGTTGTGCTTGATTTTGCTACCTGGATATGACGTCCAATAAGACAACAATAATGTGTAGTTAGCGATGATTATGGCCGATTAGTTAAATAGTATACGGTATGAAGATAATCGGCGCGAGGAGAGAAGATCGAAATGATCGCATCATTTTTGCAGCATACCCAGCTAGCCAGCGCATCGCTTCGCGTCGCCCCCTCCGCATCCCGCAGCCCTTGGCCACAATTCAACGCAGCCGCGCGTTGTCATGTCGTGAGCGAGCGGTGCCATGGACATGAACATGGCCATGGACATGGCAGGGATTTGTAGACCCGTTGAATGCAGGTATTATGAATGGCAATACAGAAACGGTCATAAGAAACATGTATTTCATTGTGCGTTCAATCATGTGGAAGAAATATTTTGTTGTTGTTTTCTTTCTGGAGATAAAGGAATAAAATGCTGATAATCTGACATTAAAAGACAACACATGATTACTAACCATGTGACTGACCATGTAGCAAGATGCTCGCACAGTTTGTAAATTTGCTCTGTCCATTCTATTTCCTACTCCTAGACCAATAAATCTATTTCTTGGTCATTGGTGTCTTTTTAAATGTATGGTCAGTGATATGGGCGTGTTACACATGCTCATCATAGCTGATAATAATTCATTTGACGAGTGACTGTAGTCTATTTCATAGCTACTGTACATGGTAGGTTTATGCAAGCATGATTTAAGTTTTAGTCTTTGCTAGTGTTTCTTTGCAAAATGTGAATGTGAAAATACTAGATTGAAAGTGACTGCTGTGGGAAACTGGACTTTTATCGTAAGATTTTAATAAACTCTATGTACCCCCCATTGGGGGTACGTATGAGAGTCTCAACAAATACATAATGAATAAGTGTATGAAAATGAACATATTTACAATAATGAATAAGTGTATGAAGATGAACATATTTACAATAATGAATATGTGTATCAAATGGAACATATTAAAATGTTTGCTTTGTGAATTCATTAATTCTAATTACACTCGGCATTGCAAGAGAATAACAGTGTGTGAAATAATCATCAAAATTTCACTGGTAATGGGATGGACTGACCGGAGAGCTTGACTGTCTATTGAGGTATAGGGCCTACACTGATCCTGTTGCTCAAATAGAGTAGCTGATCTGAAAATAATTTCATATGTTGTCTGTGCATTGAATGAAGGAGTAGGGACAATGTGCAAGAGACCCTGTCACTTTTGAAGCAGTTGATCTTTAGCTTGATTCAACCATCCCATCTGAGGGTTATGCATCCTTTTATAATTTTTTTTTTCATATCTTGCCAGGCAGAACATTGAAGCATCGAATCTGATTTTAGTTTAAAAAATGAATGATGAGTCTGCCAGCTTCTTGGCATGTCTGATCTGATTTTTTTAGTCTTTTCTGCAATGCCTGCGATGACATTGAAAGGTTGGTTTGGGGAAAAAAGACGGGAAATCAAAGATGATTTCCTACTTTGAATTTCTTCTGTAGATTTTATTTTCAGTTGACACTGGTCAGAGTCTATAGCAGCCACATGATGAACAAATTTATCTATTACAAAAGTGTAAGTCTAGAAATGACCTAATGGTCCTCAAGGTGTTTTCATTCCAGTTCTGTCAACAGAAATTGACCGAACAAAGCTGATTGGCTGCTGTCATAGTAACAATTTACTATGGCAGCAGCCAATCAGCATTGCCTTCTGTGCCTTGTAAACTGTCATTATTGCAAACCTGCTTCATGGAATGGACTCCAGAAGGTAATTATTGTCCTAATTCTTTAATGGGTTTCATACATGTATAGTGATCTTCCAAACATTAAACTGAAGATGGTGTATTTTCTGAACCCTTCTCTACTTATGCCCTGATTTTTATTGATCAACTGGATTGCTTTCTTGGCCTATTGGAAGAGCTGTCAATTTATAACTGCCAATGAATAGAGGTTTCCTAATCTCCCTAATCCTAATCTCCCTAATCCCTATTGTGTCACCATAGCCTTCCTGTTGGATTGATAGGCATGAGCTGTACACATGTATTCACACCCAGGAGTTATTGTTGTTTGCATTGGGATGCAAAAATCAATTCTATTTGCTCCCATTCCCACATGGGATGAAAAGAAATTGATGTTTTCTTTCATTTACCATTCACACATGTCACCTATCAAAGGCAAATTATTCTGAGAGATTAAAAAAAATAATAATCAGAACCCATTTTTGCATTGTGATGCATTTTGCGAGAGGTTTGCAATTTTATGTGTGTGCCTAGTGTCCCTACACAAGAATTGACAGTTTTCACATTTTGTTTCTTTTAGAAATTGGTTTGCAAGCACATAATTAGGTGATCCGAGTATCCTCTCGGATCACCTTCTGTATCTGTACTGATTCTTTGTTTTCCTTCTTCTTCTTCTTCTTTATTTCTGGACAAAATTTGTGTATCGGTTAGCTCAGAAAGTCCTCTTCCTATCAATGTCAAAATTATACCATATATGTATCATGTCCCAAAGACGACGGGTCAAGTAAAATCGTAGTGACCAGTCGACCGTGACGTCACTATGACGTCATTATATGAAAACACATTTTCAATCATATCTCATTAATGGAATGGAATTTTTCAATGAAATTTGCGTCACATAAATTTCAATTCAAGGGAATTCTACTCATGTTTTCAAAATTCATTGCATCGTTAAAACGTGCGCGTACGCGCGCGTTGAAATATTTGTATGCTCCAATCGAACTCAAAATTTTTTTGCATACGTTTCAGACCATTTGGAGCATTTTTTGAAAAATTAAAAAAAATGGACGGACGCGTACGCGCGCGCACATATACGCACGCACAGCTCATATGCAATAGAAATTTCCCGTTTTTTTACACTTATCGGATGCCTGAAATGTAAAGGAATATTTCTACCAAGTTTCAAGTCAATCCGACTCAATATGACGTCATACGGGCCCGTCAAAGTTGAAGTTCCGCGCGCCCGTCAATGGCGATATACAGTGCAACAATGCCAAAAAACCGCCAATTTTAAATCCGATATTACTCGTCAGGATGGACGGTGACCCTCCATTTTCTTTTTATATTCTGAAAGCTGATGAGTTGTACATGTCATTTCATGGGTTGGCGATGCTGAAAAAATGATTAAAAGATATCAAATTTCTTAATAAATTAAAAAAAGTAAATTTTCAAAATGACGTCATCAAGTTTCAAGTTCACTCGAGCGTATCGCACTAATCCTTTGCAAATTTTCACCCAGATTTCAGTATGATGTAGCTTATTAAATACTCTTTCATTAATGTAATAACAACATTTTGATTGCATGACGGCATCACCTCGTAAAAATAGATTAAATGTAATCTTGTCAAATTTGACCAGTTTACGTGTTATCTCTATAGGAGTGCAGTTTTTTCTGGAAATGAAAATTGACATGACTATCTTTATCGAGCACTAGCTCCCTTATGCTTCCGTGAATTTCTCCCAGATTTTAATATGTTGTAGCTGAGACTTTGGGCTATCGTAAATGTGCCCTCATTTTTTCATTTGATGTCGGGATCACGTCCAAAAACTTGGTTGAAATTAAAGCTTATCTTCGATGTATTGAGATATTCCTTTCTTTTTCCAACTTTCTTTGCAATAACTCAAGAAAAACACGCTCTATCAGCATAATATTTTGCACATGTTTAGTTCATGTCACGTACATTATTTCATAAGATAACAACTACTTGATCAGACACCATCTTGGGTATGTAAATTGGGGTCAAAGGTCATAAATGTTTCATCTTGTATCTTGGTGAATACATGTCCTATCTTTCCCATATTTTGCACACGTAAAGACCATGTTACAGGGATCATTTCATAAAATAACCACATTTTGCTCAGATGCCATCTTGTCTGTGCAAAGTGGGGTCAAAGGTCAAACATGTACTTCTTTTTCTATCTTCGTTATGACGTGTTATCTCTATGGGAGGGAATTTTTTAGATGTGAAAATTGACATGACTCTCTTTATCGAGCACTATCTTACTTATGCTTCGGTGAATTTCTCTCAGATTTTAACATGTTGTAGCTGAGACTTTACACTATCAGGACTCGAATCATTGATTAAAAAAAAAATCGGATCACCTAATTTGTCAGTGTTGACAAATTCCGGTTCTAGTTTGTTGTTGTTGTTGTTGTAGTGTGAATGCAGTTTCCATGATACCTGAGTGGGCTGTCCAACTTACAAAGTTTTGACAAGTAGGTCCAGTTTTTTGGGATTAACTAAAAGCTAATAAATGAGAAAGCTTTTAAGCAAGTTATAGCTAAACAGCAAGGTGCACAAATGGTTAAGAATGACATGATATGCTGACATCAAAAGATGTTACAACAGTTTCAAATTTGCAAGATTATTCTACCCTCCTCCACTTCTCCCTATTAACTGGTAAACCCAGAAATTCAGCTTTGTGCATATAGGAGCAAGTGTCAAATATTAGCTTGTAACATTTTTTCTTCTCTATATTTATTAGCTAGGTCTTTGAGACCTAAACTATTGTGGCATGTTCATCTTGGAAGTGGGCTATGGATATAGGACCCCTATGTACAGAGCTGCTAGCCAGTCACACACATGTGCACCAATACAGAAGGCCTGTACAGGGCTCACACCCGTAAATACAAGGGAATGCCCCAGGCCCCTTCACAAATTCGTACCAAAGATACCAAAATAAATGAAGAAAAAAAATGATTAAAAATCAATGATGTAGTTTGGCAAAAAACTGAATAGCTGTAGATATTGAGTATGAATTCCTCTACAAGTTGCATTTTGGTTGGAAGATGAAAGCTTTTCTGGTGGAATTTGAGGGGACTATATTTCATTGGGTACGTGTACGGAAAATGGGTGATTTTTTGAGTGATAAGAACTCGTAGTCTGGCTTTGCGGACCCCTGGACAGAATTTGAACTGAATTATCCACCCTGAGAATTTGATGGATGAAAGGGTATATCTAACTTATCCAGGTTAGTGAAGCTGAAACACCTCATTTCTCCCAGCTGTTTTACAGAATTTTTTGAAATTTGATTTTTAACACACATCCCTATGGGGAAATATTTATGGGTGTGAGCCCTACAGTGCATGTGGAAGCTGCATCATGATGCAATGCAAATCTTGTTGCAAATGAGCAACAACAACAACAAAAGATGCTTCCTGGTAGGATGTAGTGTTGGATTGTAAACAGAGGTAGAGGTAAATAAACCACAATATTTGATGGATTTAACATGTGTTCATGACAGTGCATCACTTCAGTTTATAGCCATTCTCTTTTTTTTTTTAAATGCCAGATAGAGTTTGCAAGTTCATGCAGACTAGCCCTGTTGGTGCCATTAGCGCAGTGTCCATGCCCAATGTTAATGGCATTTTGAGATGATGGTCCTGAGGGGGTTAAGTAAATGAGGTATATAATGATATCATCAACGTGATAGGAACTATGATGTTTCACACTGTAGTTAGTTAATGAAAACTATTTCATGACAAAATGAAACAAAGCTTTTCTAACATCAGGGAGATATGGCCATTTTTACAATCAGTGGTGTAAAATGCAGTATTGGCACTAATTGGTGTATAACTTTCTTATACACCGACAGATATGCATTATTTTTTCTCATAAACTTACCACCCACAGTGTCTACCTTGGGTACCTTAATGAACTTTCCTCTCTTTTTCTTTCAGATGTGGCAGGCACTTACATGCTTGAAATCCAACACTTTTGGTGTACTCACTCTGACATAGTATTTTTGTCAGAGCTAGCATATTAAATTGTTTATTCCTTTTCATTGTTATTGCTGCTGTTGTGATAGACAGGTATCCAACATTAAGAACTATTATGTTTACCAGGTTCTGCTTTGTCTTCTTTAAATACTGAAATTGTCCAAACTTTATGTTTCGGAGGTGACATTTTCCGTTAACAATTAACCCCTCTTTTGAGTTAGCTCTTGTTCACAATTATAAAATTCAACTTTGCTAATTTCCATCAAAACAGAATAGTAATCAATCTGACTTAACTTTGATCCAAAGATTATTTAATTCAAATAACTTATCATTTTTTGGTGAGCGTTTATAAATTTATGTAACTTTTCCGTTAACATTTCTGTCACCTCCGAGACAACAGATTTATGTATTTAATTTTTTTATTCTTGACATCAGTTATACATTACATTTGCAAAAATGTAACATATCCCCTCACATTATCTCTGAAGGAAGGTAGTAGAAATATAGCCTGTTGTTTTCATTTCGGAGCAATTTACAATTTTCCGTTAACACTTGTCACCTCCGAAACAATTGTCACCTCCGAAACAACAGGCATATTATATTTGATAATTTCTCGAACACAAAGCAATTTTGTTTGATTCTGTCCAATTGACAGGAATCTCTTTTGGATGACAATAGTAATATGGCAACAGGAAGTGAGAATTTTTGAGGGATTAATAAAAGATTCAATAAAAACTAAAAATTACTGTTTCGGAGGTGACAAAACACTGTTAACAAGATTTTTTGTTCATTTCTGTTTAAGAGAAACCATATCATGTACACCAATGGTTTCATTTATTTTAGTAACATAAGTCTGAAAGTGGAGAAATCAACTACCACACTCTCACTCTTTTTTTTTATTACCGGTACTAGACTGTACGTTTAAGGGCAAATTTACATTTTTTCACTTTTTTTAACGATGAGAATGCACAAAATACATCCATATGTTGTATATATAATATTGTAATCAAGATCATTTCTCCTGCTTTAGTTAAGTAAACATATAGATGCTTTCATCTTAGAAGCTTGATTTCCAACAAGCAATTTAGTTGTGAAAATTTACCAATCACAGCTTTCCTTGTAGGTTGCTTTTTCTTGTGTTTCGGAGGTGACATTGTTTGTTAACACCATATTGTTATGTGATAGTGAAAGGCAAGACTTCAGTTCCTTTTCACTATCTATTAATATTTTCTAATACATTTAATATCTACAAAATCATCACAACAGAAGTGACTTTTGTATACATAGCTCACCAGAATTCCCTTGATACCAAAGTAATACATGTGGCAGTTCATGCATGCCCTAGTCCACAATCTTTAAAAAGAAAAAGAATGTAAAAAAAAAAATCATCAAACAATCAAACTCCACAAAAAGGCCACATGCCTATAGCTGGTGCACAACTTGTTCTTGAATTCATAGTTGTTGTTTTTCCATGTACAATGTGGTAATCATAAACAAAATTATGTGATTTTTTTTTTTTAATATGACAATAATTATTACATTTTCCAAGTTGAACCAACTGTTTATGACATTGTATTTTTTAAGATTATTGAAGTTATGTGACAACTAAAGTGAACAGAGGAACAAGTCCCCAGGACTGGAAAGGGAAAGATAAAAAAAAAACAACAAAATTTGTAGTTCTATTTCAGTACTTTTGATGAGGTGTTTACCTTGTTTTGTTATTATGTTTTATCTTAGAATTTGGCTCTAAGTACTGGAATTTCAAGGAAAAGAAAATGGTTTTTTAAAGGACAAGTCCACTTTCATATACATGTGGATTGAGTGAATGCAAATGTTCAACAGTAAAACATATCATTGGAAGTTTGGGGGGAAATTGGACAATCCATTCAAAAGTTATGGGTTTTTTAAGTATCTGCGCAATCACTGCTGGATGAGACGACTACGACAGTGTATGATGTCACATGCATACAACGATATAAGGGAAATATAAGTGAATTTCACAAAAACTTTACTTTTTGAAAAAAGTGCACATTTCTTCAACTTGCTTCTGATGTATTTTAGGGCAATATTATTCATCCTGCCTTCCAAAAGAGAGAAGTCATGTGTTCTTTTGTTATGCAAGAAAAGTGAAAATACAGAATGTTGAATTTTCTTGATACTTTCTCTATATCCTTGTACACATGTGACATCACAAGCTATAGAAGTCTTCTCATTCAGCTTTGACTGAGCAGAAACTTTAAAAATCCATAACTCTGGAACGGATTGCCTTACTTTCCTCAAACTCTCACTGATGTGTTTTACTAATATTGCTATATTTACTCAACCCTTATGTCTATTGAGGTGAACTTGTCCTTTTCCAGTTTCGGTCCCTTATAGGTTTATTTGAGACCAGTTTGTGTCCGGGACCTTCTGTGAAGTTGATGGGGAAAATTACTGAACAAAAACAAAATTTCCCCTCAAGTTCACAGAAAAGCATTATGCTGCTCTCTTCAGCTGGGAAACACAAACTGTTGTCTTAACCAGACTGTAAAAACCTGTTAAAGATTAGTATGATTTACAATCTCAAAGAAAATATGAGCTGGTATCCATTATCATGAAAGAGAATAACCAAACAAAATAACAAGTGAGAACTGAAAGAAAGAGCTTATATTTGAAAATTAAAGCTATGAGGAAAGACATGAATGTTCACTAAATAGTTAACACCTGAGAAGTTGGGTTGTCTCTGTGTTGTGTCACCTCAAAAACAATAAAATGTTTTTTCTTATCATATACTTCTTACTCTCAAAAGTGACTGTTAAATATGCATGATTTGCAGGTAATTTTCAATCAATTCAAAATATGTAAAATATATTTTAGTAATGTCAACAGTTTAAATGAATCTGGTGTATAGAAAATTTATCCCAGATGAACCAAACACCTTTCACCAGTATTACAAGTACATTGTATATCATTTGTATGGTGGCTATCAAGGATGATGCAGAATTCATGAACATCCTTGAATTAATCTATTTATATCAATCTATTTATATTATATTAACTACGTGCAAACAAAAACGTACACAAGTCAAATAAGAATTTTTGCTTTTGGTATTCATACCGTATGTCCCCGCCAAAAAATTACAGTGGTACCCTCCGCAACGATAACTTTAAACTGTAGTGAATCAATCTAAAATACAATGTAAGGGATTGAAACTATAACTCATTGCCCACGCCTTACAGAAAACCCCATTCAATTTGCTTCAGAGGTCAAAGAGAATTGAGGATTTTTGTAGAGCATGTGAGGAGTCCCTTCCCTCCAAATTCTGCATGTTTACACATTAATATGCAGTTCCAAGAGCATCCAAGTGCTGAACTTGGAAGAATCAGACTCCTGACATCCTTTATAACAATCCACATTTCTTTGAGATCACTTAACCAAATTGACTGGGGCTTTCTGCAAAATAGAGCTAAGATGTTATAATTTAAGACCCCAAAGTAGAATTTAGTTGATTTAATCATATTGGGTGCTATCAATGCAAAAGTCTAATTGTAAATTTTTTTTTGGGGGGACATAGTATATGAATACATGAGCACAATGTTAACATTGAATGTCACCTCCGAAACAAAGTTATTCTTCCCTGGTGTTGTGGAATAAAATATTCTGAGAGTAAAGAAACATTACTGAAATGATCTTACACCCTCATTTCAATTTAAGGTAGAAAATGGAATGCCATGTTTCTTCAGGTTACAATATCTAGCTTATGTCCATCATATTCTTACTGTAAATTAATATTTTAACACAATGTTAACATTGAATGTCAACTCCGAAACGAAGTGATTCTTCCCTGGTGTTGTGGAATAAAATGTTCAGAGAGCAAAGAAACATTACTAAAATGATCTCACACCCTCATCTCAAGTTAAGGTAGAAAATGGAATGCATTGTTTCTTCAGATTACAACATTTAGCTTACATCCTTCGTCCAAATGGAAGGCACACTACCGGTACCCATGCTAATTAATGAAGTGTAAAAAAACACTTGTTCTGTGTGGTTTATCTGCTTGAAACAGGAGTTAATTTCTTGTTCTCGAGTTATAATTATTATAAACATTGATAAAAAGAAGAAGTTTTTGTGTTATAGTCACTTATTCTCAAAAAAAGTGAGTGTTAATATTAATGTCACCTCCGAAACATTCTAATATGTTAACTGTCACCTCCGAAACATCCATGTGTGAAAAATCCAAGTTTTAAAGAAATGATTGGAATTTCATTTAACCTAAATAGGAAGGTAGCCCTTCTTAAAGACTTGTTATAGTAAGAGTTTGACCAGGCCTGCCCTCCAATAAATAGTTAAAATCTTAAAAATTACATGTCAATTGGTATTTTTAGCAAAAATTTATAAATCTCATGTATTTTTTTTTTAATTCACTTTATATTCAACCCCCAAATAGTTTTGATTCACAAACTATATATTGTTGTTAACAATATAAACTTTGCATGGTGAAGTTTGACTACAGAGTTTTGTCAATATGGTGCAATTCATGAAAGCAAAATTTTGCTTAAATTTACTTCAGGTGCCAGGGTTTTCCTTAAATTACACGAATAACCCTTCAGCTTTAAGGTCTGAAATGTTATTTTTTCAAAAATTTGAATACTTTCAAACAGGAATCAAACAGAATAATGAAAAAATGTTTTGTTTGAAATTTTGACCCTCCGAGTACAAAAGTTACACCACTGATCGTAAAAAAGGCCATATATGATGTAAATGAAATCACTGCTAAAGCTTTTTCATTAGAAATAGAGCCATCTGATCAAGAATTTGAATAGTCGGAGTGAAATAACCAATGTCAAGTAGCCCACACCACAATTGAGCAGAGTCGCTGTACTTGGTCAGAGTAGTGGTTGCAAAATTTGAAAACTAATACAATGAAGCATAGACAGCTGACCGATAGATTCTCTTGCACTCTCTCCAGGATCAGTAGATTTCATGCATCCTACAGTCTTACATGTACCTTGAAAGCACTGCCCAAATCCAGTTCCACAAGTACGCTCTGAACATTAATCCGTCTCTGACGGAAGTGTATATCCTGTAACTCTTTCTCAGCTGATCAGGTGACATGAAACATACCAAACCAGAAGTCAGTGAGTTCCACTGCTAAATCATGTCCAGTATTGAAATCATGCAAGGCTGTTTTTATGTTTCAGTGTTAGCAAGTATACATGTAATTTCCAAGGACCAGTGTAATAACAGGGAGGTGAGAGGAAAAGGAGTGGGCACTGGATTAGTGTCTTTTGAACCATCCTCGGAGCCGCACTCCCCAAGAGACCACTCCACTAACTAGATTACTGCCGCTTGGCCGCACAGTGCACATGCGCAATCCTTGTCAACAGGCTGGTGGGTCTCACCCCTCCCTGGCCAGAACCTGGATTACTCCACGTGGTACTGGATGGGTGGTGTATACTGGTGCATTACTAGTGCATTACCCATTGCTGTGCCTGCAAACAGGGAGGTTTTCCTCTCACCTCCCTGCTGCAAACAACACTGGTGCATTGTGATGTGCAGTGAACTGGTTGCATGGTCACATATTGAATTTTGCAGCTAGTATTCAAGGTATTATAATGTGCATTTACATGTCCATGTACTATAAGATTTCTTGGGAACAAATGTACTTTGCATGCTATTATGGTGAAATAACTTTTACATGAAATGGAAACAAATTAACACAGACTTAAAAACATTTAATGATAATGATTAGCAGCACCAATAATGATATACTGATTGTAAGAATATGAAGGAAACATGAACAGCTGAGTAGTGGAACACAGGCCCTAATAATGTCTGATGATAATAATAATTTTAATACCAAGCTAGCACAGAAAATACCAACCACAACAGCAACAACCATCATAAAAATACCCATTCAGCTTTCAAATAAGAATAAAACAAAAACAGAGAGACAGACAAAAAAAGCGCCATGGTGAATATCTTATCAGGCATACAGTGATACAGGACATGTGAGATAGTTCAGCTCTCACTGAACTCTCACATGTTTTCACCATACACCAGGCAAGGAGGCAAGTTATTTCACCAAGATTAGGTCCTATAGTAGTCTCCATCATGACCACTCTGTTGTAGATTCGAGCCCTCCTGCCTCAATATATCCCCAGCATACAACAAAAAAACATTCAAATAGTGTTTTCATCCCCTGGAGAATTAAAATTGCTCACAAAAATATGTTAGTGGGACCAGAAAAAACATGCCCTTACGAAAAAGTCCTGTGGTACTCCTGTGGTAATTACCACAGGACGGTACCACAGGACAGTACCACAGGAAAGTACCACAGGACAGTACCACAGGAATTGCCCTGTGGTATTTTGGGACATACCACAGGACAGTACCACAGGAATTCCTGTGGTATTTTGGGACGTACCACAGGGCAGTACCACAGGAAATTACCACAGGACCGGTACCACAGAACAGTACCACAGGACAGTACCACAGGAATTCCTGTGGTATTTTGGGACGTACCACAGGGCAGTACCACAGGAATTCCTGTGGTATTTTGGGACGTACCATAGGGCAGTACCACAGGACTAGTACCACAGAACAGTACCACAGGAACTGTCCTGTGGTATTTTGGGACAGTACCACAGAACAGTACCACAGGTCGATCATTACCACACAGCATTACCACAGGGCAGTACCACACAGCATTTCCATGGTACCACAGGAGAGTACCACACAGGATAGATCGAAAAAAAAAAAATCTGGGAGACTTTTAGCCACATTTCAAGGAATATTTCTGATAGGTGAGTGATGGATTTTAGGACAAACATGGCCCTACTTAATAACCTGTCCTACTCCTAACATATAACCTCAAACGAGAGTCTAATGGCCAAGTGCCAATCTAGTCCTATATAGATCTATATAGTCATATTCTATTCCTAGGTAGCCATCGACCCTCTCAGTACATATATATATGGCCGTCTATCCATAAAGCATTAAGGCATGGTTACTAACTCGATTATACTTTATTATCAAGATATGAAATTACACTTTCATAACAATATCTATGATATTGGGAATAACATAACATAATTAGACAATCTTTCATAAAGTTCAAAGTAAGTTCCATCATTAATACTTTGACTTTTTAAGTCATGTATGTATTTTCTAAAATCTAGAGTGCTTTTTATGAATATTCATGAGCTATGTAAAAATTTGTACCACAGGAGTACCACAGGAGTACCACAGGAGTACCACAGAAGTCCTTATGAAATTTCTCATGCTTTACATCAGCACTTTCACTAAATAGGTAATACTGTAGGAGTATAGGACAGGATAAGTAATGGCAAATCAATTGTTATAATTCACAGCATAACTCATCTATCAATTGATTGAGGAATATTAATATGTGCTTTTTTGTTTGTATTTTTGTTATAAATTTCAGTTGATTCTGCCTTACAATTTTCCTGTGTGGTACTCCTGTGTGGTACTGCTGTTTGATATTCTCCTGATGTGATAGTCCTCTGGTATAAAATGTTAAGAAAAAAAAGAATATCCTGTAGCATTTTTCTGTGGTACTTACGAATTTAATTTGCTGTGTGGTACTTCTGTGTGGAATAGCACCATATTATGATTTTCCTGTGGGATTTTGGACAGTTCCTGTGGTACTCTCCTGTGGTATACATCGAAAATTACCACAGGAATTCCTGTCGTACTGTCCTGTGGTACGTCCCAAAATTCCACAGGACAATTCGTGTGGTACTGTCCTGTGGTACGTCCCAAAATACCACAGGACAAGTCATGTGGTACTGTCCTGTGGTACTATCCTGTGGTACTTTCCTGTGGTATTGTCCTGTGGTACGTCCCAAAATACCACAGGACAAGTCGTGTGGTACTGTCCTGTGGTACTATCCTGTGGTACTTTCCTGTGGTATTGTCCTGTGGTACGTCCCAAAATACCACAGGACAAGTCGTGTGGTACTGTCCTGTGGTACTATCCTGTGGTACTGTCCTGTGGTACGTCCCAAAATACCACAGGACAAGTCGTGTGGTACTATCCTGTGGTACTGTCCTGTGGTACTGCCCTGTGGTACGTCCCAAAATACCACAGGACAAGTCGTGTGGTACTGTCCTGTGGTACTATCCTGTGGTACTTTCCTGTGGTACTGCCCTGTGGTATTGTCCTGTGGTACTGCCCTGTGGTACTGTCCTGTGGTACGTCCCAAAATACCACAGGACAAGTCGTGAGGTACTGTCCTGTGGTATGTCCCAAAATACCACAGGACAATTCCTGTGGTACTGTCCTGTGGTATGTCCCAAAATACCACAGGACAAGTCGTGTGGTACTGTCCTGTGGTACTTTCCTGTGGTACTGCCCTGTGGTACTTTCCTGTGGTACTGCCCTGTGGTACTGTCCTGTGGTACGTCCTAAAATACCACAGGACGAGTCGTGTGGTACTGTCCTGTGGTACTATCCTGTGGTACTTTCCTGTGGTACTGTCCTGTGGTACTGCCCTGTGGTACGTCCCAAAATACCACAGGACAAGTCGTGTGGTACTGTCCTGTGGTACTATCCTGTGGTACTATCCTGTGGTACTGTCCTGTGGTACTGCCCTGTGGTACTGTCCTGTGGTACGTCCTAAAATACCACAGGACAAGTCGTGTGGTACTGTCCTGTGGTACTATCCTGTTGTACTTTCCTGTGGTACTGTCCTGTGGTACTATCCTGTGGTACTGTCCTGTGGTACGTCCCAAAATACCACAGGACAATTCCTGTGGTACTGTCCTGTGGTACTGTCCTGTGGTACTATCCTGTGGTACTTTCCTGTGGAACTGCCCTGTGGTACTGTCCTGTGGTACGTCCTAAAATACCACAGAACAAGTCGTGTGGTACTGTCCTGTGGTACTATCCTGTGGTACTTTCCTGTTGTACTCTCCTGTGGTACGTCCCAAAATACCACAGGACAATTCATGTGGTACTGTCCTGTGGTACTGTTGTGTGGTATACATCCCAAAATACCACACGACAATTTGTGTGTATACTGTCTTGTGGTACTGTTCTGTGGTACTTTCCTGTGGTAATGTCCTGTGGTACTGCCCTGTGGTACATCCCAGAGTACCACACGATCCTGTGACACAGTACCACACAGTTCCTGTGTTAACATATATTTGTGTGGTACATTGTGTGGTACCAACCAGTACCACAGGGAGTACCACATGAGCCTGTAAAACAGTACCACACAGTTCCTGTGGTAACATTTATTTATGTGGTACATTGTGTGGTACTGACAAGTACTACAGGGAGTACCCTACAAGCCTGTGGTACAGTACCACACAGTTCCTGTGGTAACATTACAAGTGTGTGGTACATTGTGTGGTACCGACAAGTACCACAGGGAGTACCACAGGACTTTTTTGTTAGGGTGTCTTGGCGGATGTACGCAAGTTTCCCAAAAAATATGACAAGAGAACCAACACGAGCGAACAATGAAGTGATACATCAGACTAAAGAAAAACCCCAACATCTGCTGATCTACAGGTGAATTTCGTCAGCACTAGTCAGGATTTACACTTGACATTGCGTCGTAATTTGATTAAGACAAGAACAAAACAATGGCTATTGTTAAACAGTTACATTGTCAAAACTCAACTTCTTCTTGGCCGATTTTCAAAATTTTTGTATCTATCGAGAGCTGAATTCTTAGACTAGCAGGTCCCAAGAGTATATGCCCTGTGAGCCTGCATAAAGAATGTAAAACCCTCATACACGTCCTTGTGAACAGACACAAGTCAACTGGCCTGTCCATACTCCTAACGATAGAGGGCCAAATCACCGCGGCCCCGAGGATCGAACATCAAACAGCAGTGATAACGATCAGACTGACCTCGTTACGTAAGAGGTCGTTTACTTGTTCGTTGGGGCACTGATCCCTTGTAATCCTGTGTTGAGTGATAGGGAAAACCCTCAGGGCAGAGTGCCCACTCCTTTTTGTCTCACCTCCCTGGTAATAATGATAAGGTCTTATTTTTCCAGGATAGTCTCTTCAGTGTTGTCGCTGCTGTACCAGTGGGCCCTGCCATTAATTTGTAAATACACAGTAAACTGTAACCCCTTGCACCTCCCCAAAGAGGCAATAACATTTTGTTAAGATTTTTGCCCCCTCCTCTGATAACTTGATATCAAGATTACTGTGTTATAAACAAACATTATGTACAAGGAATGAAACCTTTGTGCATTGTGTTCTGTATAGTAATCGTGCAAGCTCAGGAACAGTTGAGTGTGTGTTTGTTGCAAAAAATGATACGATATGAAAGCTATTAAAGCCAGCATGGTATGTTTACCATGCTTTGTGATGATAGTAGATAGTATGCATTGTATTCAATTATTATTCTGCCAACAGCTTTTAATTGCGATGCAAATGAGAGACATTTAGAAACTCTGGAGAGGCACAAAATGTACATTGATAAACAATTTATCTTAGGCCCTCTAGTTTTGTCAATGCTAGGGATATTTATTTGTGTGTGTGTGTGTGTGTGTGTGTGTTTAAGCCTAATCTTGTACAGCAGACCTCTTCAAGATCATCATGGTTTTATTATAATTATAATTATTATTATTATTATTATTATTATTATTATTATTATTATTATTATCATTATCATTCTAATTCATCAATCAATTAATTAATTTATTCATTCATTTCTTTATTTACTTGGCATTTCAACATAGATACAAACAGAAAATCATATTACATGATATGAATATTGTGGTGATTCTAGATGCTTACCACTGGTTGTCAGGGGAGGAAAAGGCAAACTTAATCACCAAGGCTCGAGGCCTTCCTCCCCAACCAATGCATGCACCCGGAATCAGCTGTATCAATGCAAAACAATAACAAACAATGTCAAATAATACAGTATTACACAAAAGAAATATTCACTTCAGATACAAATAATAAAACTAGAACTATCATTGAATGTGATTAATGCCCCCCTAAACCTGAGGGTATCTCATTCAACAAAACTTAGTATCTGATATGTTTGAACCCTTTTTTTTTCTTTAGATATACTTTTAAAGGCATATCATATGACTCTTTTATTTTGGAACTAGTTCTGTCTCTTCCTTCTAAACTCTGGTTGCTTTTGGGTCTGTGTGAAGTTTGAGATCTGTGCTTTTGTAGAGTTCTGACAAACAGACATGACATTTAGAAATCAGCATTCCGCTTTTATACATCTCGTCAAAAAAATTCATTATTCTATGCATGTGATCATCACCAATGAACAAATCAAGTTTGTCTTCAGTCTGGGATGTCGTTATATGGTATTCGTGCATGACACATATTGTACATCTATGGACAGGTTTTTCAGTGAGTACCATGATTTTTGTTGTCTGTGCACACCTAGAGCTATGCAGACAGTCGCCAGTGTCAGGGGGACAATGCAAATATTGAGTTCAAAGCTCAAGTTCAACTTCATTCAATTCTGTGATACAATACAGCTATCCCTTTTCACGTCTCTACCTCCTACAACGCACAAAACGAGCCAAACACAAGAGTTTCCGTGGATACAAAGCAAGTGTTAAGAGATTTTTTATCTCTTTGCCCCAGATAGCTGATGACAGTAGCAGAGCATTTGGCTTACTGGTAGCTATTATGTAGGACTGCCAACTAGGTTTAGTTTTTGCAATACCTCTGAATGTTGGAGAGGAGGGTTTGAATTTTGAAAAAAAAGAAGTTGTATTTGATTTAGAAAAGTTTTTTATGTAACTCGATGTAGCTTGCTCAGTATGTGCAATATTCCGATCTTTCAACCAAAGTATGATTTTTAGGTTTTGCTTTCAATATTTATGATCTACCAGTATGTATTTTTATTTTTATTGTTGTTGTTGTTGTTGTTGTTGTTATTATTATTGTTATTATTATTATTATTATTATTATTGCTATTATTATTGCTATTATCATCATTATCATAATTATTATATTATTCAATACTTATATCTATCTCTTTTTACGTAGAATCAGTATGCCTATGATCTGCAGAGGTTGGCAGATATTGGCAGTGATGTTAAAAAATAAAAGCAGTTTACTGCAAGGAACTAAGTTCCTAATTATACATGGATTTTAGTATTTAAAAAGAAAACAGAAAAAAAAACCTCACAAAGTTGTTTGGACGTGCAGAGGCCAGGTAGTGTTGGGAAAACATGAGTGGTCTGGTTGAATCACTCTTCTACAAATATATCACACGCACAAAACATATTCACATTCAAACCATCATATAAAACCGATGAACTACACCAAATCCCAGTGAATGCCATATGGTATATGATGGACAATGACAAAAAAGTGATCTTCATGATCAGCAAGTAAAGAATGGTAAGTTTAAGTGGATTTTGGGTTGTTTTTCTAGTGTTTCCAGAGTATACTATATGCATACTTTAAATTAAAAAAAAGTGCAAGAAGAATGCTAGTTTAGAATACTGGTATCTGATTAATGTGGGGGAGGCATCTATGTCAAGCAATATAAAAGTAGGAATCCAGGAAAAGCAAGTTCAATCGAAATAGGTTGCACACTGATAACTATCCGGCTCCACATACAGTGTACAGTGTATGTCCTTTGTCTCTTTGGTAGTGCAGAAAATGCCATAGCATCCATTGTCCCTGTCAGAGAAAAGATGAAGATATATAACCCCTTCCCCCCCCCCCAAAAAAAAAAAAAAATGTAATAAAATAAAAAATCATAATAATGATAATAATAAATAAATAAATGAATAAATAGATAAATAAAAGGAAATAAAAAATAAATGAATAAATAAAAAATTAAAAAAAGAGAAAAAGCAAGATTAAAAAAAAGAAGAAAGCATGATTATGTGACTTTTCCTGAAATTAGCTTATGGTAGCATGTGACGTTTTCACCTTTGTAATGCTAACAATTATGTAACAGACGCATTTTCTTCCCAGGGTTTTATATACCAAGCTTATGTAACCCTTTAGAGCCAAAGTTTTGCGTCTTTGAATCCATACCTTAAATAACCTCTGCCCGCAAGGTCTTTTTCTTGAAGAGAGTTTCCGGAAACATGACACAAAAGTGAAGAAGTGACCCCCTGTGGTCATTTAATCCTTTGGCCAGATGTTTTCTCCCCTTTTCTGGTGTACTTACATGCTTTCTTTGATTGTTTGCGACATGAGGAATCAAAGAATGTCCAGTCCACTTGTGGTATGCGGTTAGGGACCATAATAACACATCTTGACCGTTTCAATGATTTCGGAAACCATTATCAGGTCGACTGGGTCATTAGGTAGCATTGTTGTTTTATACATTCACAAATTGCATGGCGTAATTCCATTGAAATTTTTGCTCTTTGTATTTACTTTTGCTGCAAAACCCATTGTTACATGCTCTTCTTTGGAGGTGAGAAACTGCTTGTTTAGCAAACACACACACACACACACACACACACACACACACACAACAACAACAACAACAACAAAAGAAAAAAAACACAATCAAACTGTGTGGCACATTGTAGACATCAGATGTTTTTCCCCAGGTCATTAGGTTACATTGAGATAATTGAATAGGTAAAAGACATTATTCAATCTCGCATCACCTACAGGAGACCAACCAAAGCTCACCTGAAGAACCCCTTCGTGTGTGGGTCTGCCTTCACCCTAAGGGATGTCCAAAGCATTAGATATATTTCTAAGTTGTTCATCCATCTATCTATTTCAGATATCTTTACCACAATATGACAGATATTTTCAGCAGACTGAATTGGTACCTTGGCCAGGTATGCTGCATACAGTAAGTGTAAATGCCCTGATTAGACTCTAGACAAAAGCAAATATTTTGTCAAAAATAGTATTTCTTTTAGCTATAATTTCAGCTTGAAATATTCAATGGAAATATGAGGGAGAGTAGAAATAAGTATATTCAGTTATTTACATGTATGACTTAATAGTAATGAAATTCAAAGGTCAAAATTAAAATTCACTCTGCTTTTGCTCAAGAGTGTGAAAAGATTTGTGTAGTTTGTGTAGCAGTTGTGTTAAAAATACATAGTAAATTGCAATGCAATGCCAGAAAAACTATTCCCTGTGTTAGAAGTCTTGCTAGGCCAAAATAAGGTGTAATTTCTGAACCCTTGCCAGAGGGCACTGCCCTTAGAATCTCCACTATTTTATCTAGGTTTTATATAAAGGGTACCCTGTACTCACACCCTTGTCCTTGAGTCATCCCTTAAAATATAGGTGCTTATCCTTGCTGTTGGTGTTGTTTCTATTTTCTTTTGGAGTTAGAGTTAGTGCACCTTGTGTCACGGCTTCTGCAGAAATATGTCAAACAAGATTTCAAGAATAATTTCGGTGTAGATGGCTTGTCAGTTTGTGAACTTCATCCCTTTTTGTGTGTGCATGGTGAAGAAGTCTAAAAAGTGAAAAAAGTACTTTATGACCTGATGCAGAATGATGCGCCAGGAAAATACATGTGGAAGTGTCCAATTTGGTGATGTATAAATATTCAATAATTTGTGTGACCTTCTTCATAGACTTTTATTAATGCAATCAAATCTGTGGGTGTGGGTATCTGAAATGTTTAATGATGAGCTACGGTATTCCTAAAGCCTGCTTCCCTTGATGTGGGTTCAATGTGTGATGTATGTTTTGCTTGCATGAAGTCACAGCTGGGTTGGGCCAACCGTGGGCACAACCACTAGCTGTCAGAGTACATGTACATATCTGCCACAAGTAAAGTCAAGAAGAAAAGTATGAATGAATTTTAAAGATGATTAAATGAGATAAACTGATCTTAAGTCACATTGATAGAGCGCACACTATCAGCCAAAGCTTACTGAATATAAAGAGTCTGATGCCCTGCACCTCCCTTCCTCATTTTGTCTGATCCTGCATTGTTGTTTTTCTGGTGATTATTTTGCATCAGTTTGATTGCCATGGAGATAAAGATACTGAAACATCTTAAATGTTGATTTTCATGCGCACCTGCATTCAAACAATTCCACTACATGTATGTTAATTTATGGTTGGGGCCTGGTATCAAATGCAGTTTGTGTGTCAGTATTAAAACCCGTGACAGGTCATTGTCCTGTGAAGCGTTCTGACTTTTCCAGCTGTGAGTTTGGCACCAAGTAAGGAAGACATGAATAGGTTATTCACATCCAATCTCTGCTCAGTACCCCTGGACAAGGACGATACAGTTTATCTCCGGTAATTATTGTTGTGATTAGGTGCCCCAGAGCTCAATGATGCGACTTGAAAGGCAATTCCATGAAATTTTAACAGCTCACGATTTCTGTGCTGAGTTCCTAGAAAATGAAATGGCCTCATTAGATGAAGAGGTCATAGTGCAAAGCTTCCACATTCATGAATGCACAGACTCTTTCCTAATTACTACACCTACATTGCTCATGGGCCAGAAGTATGCCAAATAAGACAAGACAGCCAATATGAACATTGAATAGTATTAGTAGCACAACATGTTGAAAAATATTCAGTTTTAGTCACCTGTAGGCTTGAACAATGATCCTGAATGATGGTCATTCGTTAAGCTACATAATGGCATAGCATAGGACAAAATCTATCTTGATGTAGAAGTTTTAGGGCCTAATTTGTTTGTTTAGTGTTATTTTCTGTGTTTATTTTGTTTTGTTTGCTTTTTGTCATAGTTTTATGTATTTGATGTGGGACAAGGTACCACTTGCCCAGTACCAATTTACCCCTCTCTGAAGCAGCCACTGGCAGGCCAACAGGTACCCCCAGGGTATGGGGCAGGACTGGGTAAGGTGAAGGACGGTGGGGTAATTAATTGCCACTCCAAGGGCTCCTCACCGTGAAGGCAGCCTCATTGAGCACGACGTGTATGGGAGTCGGAAGTCACGTAGTAAGGCCCCGCGCAGGCGCGAAGCGTGGTCCCAGGGAAGCGCTGCGCTTCACTGCCGGTGGGGCATGCCATGAACGACGACTAAAAAGACTTGCAGAAAAAGAAAAGGAAAAGGGGGGGTTGAGGGGTATTGGATTGCAAGAACTGTGGGAATAGAGTAACACGTTGGATTTGTCGGAACCAAAACATTGGTCGCAAGAGTTGTTTTGGGTGCGTGTGCGTGTCTCCCTCGCTTTGTGTTTGTGCCTTTGCCTGATTGTGTCTGCAAGGCCATGATTATCAAGGGAAGCAGAGTTAAGGATGCCTCCTATTTAATATATGTGAGTCTACTTTTTGACTGGTGGATCAGTCAGTGATAGGGGAAGGAACATGCTGTTCACTGCTGTTTTCCAAGGCATACATATCTATCCAGAAGTACAAATAAGAAGAGATAATTTTTTGAGTGCATGGGAGCAACTGACTTTGGAAAACTAGACGCACTCATCTTTTCGAATTGGTGAGTAAGAATGTAATGAACGTAAAAATCTTAACCTAGAATACAACTGATATAGTGTTCTTTTATCTGTTAAACAGTAGCCATGGTATTGTCATGTTATATGCTAATCATTGGAAGTATTTCATTCTGTTTACTGTGAACCCTAATGTAAAAGGTGCACCTGAACTTTGGACATAGGGGGAAATAAAGCAAAACACACAGACACAAGTACTTGCATTTGTGCACCCCCAACTTCCAATATTTTTCAGGACAAAAAGGTGTGCCTTAAGCATGAGTGTTTACAATTAGTTACATTTTTTATTTGCCAGGAGACACGGATGCATACAGTTCCCCACTCTATAGATTTTTTTCTTTCTTCTTTAAGATATCATTAGTTATTGACTCTTTTGTTATAGCTGAATAGTAGTCCAGTTGGATATATTTTATTGTGTTTCAGTGATCACTTTGTTGTCATCTAAAACTTGTTTTGTGATGGTTTACTGACCCTCATCACAGAACCCGACAAAAGGTTTACCAATCTTGCTTTCGAAGCACAGACCTTGTCTATGACAATATTGAGACCTGCAGCACCTGTTCCCTCCGTCTGCGATATTTTTTTCTTTTTTGGATTTCAATATGTGATGAGGTCACCTTGCTTTGAAATTCCAAGAAAGCAGTAATGATTCCAAGAACATATGGAAAACAACAATTCTCATTTGCCTTGTAATGTTCCCATGATTCAAAAGCCAGTAAATCTCCCATTCCCTTTGACTCATTGTGAAGCCGACTCACATTACGTCGTTTACTACTCACTAATGACAGAGCAGATAGACTCCAGGTCTTCAGTGTACCAATCAATGTGAAATGGAACATTGCATTCTTGATGTGGCATAAAATGTTTGTGGATGGTTAAAGAACGTCTTTACATGTGCTTTTATTCATAATTCATTAAGGAAGTTTGGCTGGTGATGTTGAAAGTTAATGAATATATTTGCTATCATGTCACATGAATACTCATCTAGAAAGTTAGTAACTTCTTCTGAAACATGGTATCAGTAAATCAAAACACATCAATGTCAAATCTTTAACAAAGCTGACTGTGAGTGAGAAATGAGAATGCAATCTTTTTTTTTCTTTTTTTTTTGTCGGCATCTGGTACTCGTGGCACTGCAAAGAAAAGTTTGAAACAAGTACCTCATACAGTTCGACCTCAATTATCCGGCCATGTCGGGACCGGCGCTCGTCCGGATAAGCGAATTGGCCGGATATGGGAGACACAATGTTAATGTATGTAGCTGCCGTCCAAGCTGCCGTCCCAGTGCACTGGCAGCTAGGCAGGTAGCGTACCCCGCAACGGAGGTGTAATCTTTGCTAGCCTGCGCAAAATTGTAGTCCCTTCTTCACAAAAATAAAGTATATCTTTATGTGAAAATCATACATGTTTTACCTCATTAGATATTGAAAAACCTATCATGCACATCTTATGCAATTAGTGAAATAGATCCATGAAAAGATGTTAAAGTCACTGTTTTTTCTCAATTTTTGGATGAAAAAAAAAAGACCTTCACTGCGTGAACGCGTCCGGATAATAGAGAATTCCAGATAAAAGGAGGCTGGATAATCAAGGTCGAACTGTATATAGAAAGAAACATTTTGTTTTGTTTTGAGTCTCATTTGGAAATGAGTTTCCTGTAGTTGATAATACATTGTATATGTTGTAAATGACCACTTTACGTGGTCATCACATATTGTGACATGTAATTCATTTTCATATCATGATATTCTACACGTACAGATAATACTTCACATCCTAATGTGACGGGCACATCTTAGCACTTTCTTTACTTCCATCTCAAATATAACTTACAGTGTTGCATGTAACAGACATGTTGCTGGCTGGTATAATGAACGTGTAAAACATTTTGGAAGAGATTTAAGGGAGCTACAAGGAATACATTCTTACTTGGTCGCTACATCTGTGAGTAGTCAATGTTCAAATTCTACTCAAACTGATGTTTGGAAATTATATTTTATAGTGTTATCTGTTCAAAATTTGTTTTATAAGGGAGAGGCTTTCAATATGGGCACATCTGAGACTCTAATCTAGTCAAAATGTAAATAAGTAATTTTTCTGATCTTTTTGATATGACAGAAAGAACCTGCTCTGACTATCTTGACAATAATTGTAATGATCATCATAACTCAGTTATGTTTGTTTCATACTTTTGTGAACAAAAAGTGGAAATAATGTCTAAATCAAATCAAAACAGTCAATGTGTATGTGACTGGCTATCAATTTTAAGAGTTATGAGGAATTAATTTATGTAGATTCCCAAAAGGTATTGACATTACATATATATGATAACATAAATGTTGTGGCTACCTTATCAGGATATAGTGCCTTTACTTGTGGAGATTTTAAAAAAGAAGTAAATTTTCCGATCTCTTTTACATCAAAGAAAGAACCTGCTCTGACTATTTTCACATTTGTATGTGACTGGTTATCAATTCTAAAAGTTATGGGGAATTTATTTATGTAGATCCTCAACAGGTATTGACATTCTTGTTATATATGACAAAAATGTTGTGGCTACCTAGTTAGGATATAATTCCCTTATTTGTGGAGACTTTGGAAAAGAAATAAGTTTTTTCTGATCTTTTTTATATCAAAGAGAGAACCTGCTCTGACTATTTTCACATTTGTATGTGACTGGTTATCAATTTTAAAAGTTATGGGGAATTTATTTATGTAGATCCTCAACAGGTATTGACATTCTTGTTATATATGACAAAAATGTTGTGGCTACCTAGTTAGGATATAATTCCCTTATTTGTGGAGACTTTGGAAAAGAAATAAGTTTTTCTGATCTTTTTTATATCAAAAAAAGAACCTGCTCTGACTATTTTCACATTTGTACGTGACTGGTTATCAATTTTAAAAGTTATGGGGAATTTATTTATGTAGATCCTCAACAGGTATTGACATTCTTGTTATATATGACATAAAAGTTGTGGCTACCTAGTTAGGATATACATGTAGTAAAGTTCCTTTACTTGTGGAGATTTTGGAAGACATAAGTTTCTTACACAATGAAATCAGTGCCACCTATTAAATATGTTGATCTCCACCCTCTCTAGTGCTCTGTTAAGAACAGAACGTGACTGGGAGCAAATGGTGCATTACGCTTGAGTCGCTGCAATGTCGTCGGAGGTCAGCCAATTCATGGCCCTGCAGCTAATTATTGCGCTGGCATGCGTATCGAGCATCATGTGCGTTTTGTTTACAAACATCCTTGGCTTCCCTGCACACCTTTTCCCCCTCTCTCTCTCTCTCTCTCTCTCTCTCTCTCTCTCTCTCTCACACACACACACACACACACACAGGCAAGCCTGCCAGAGTTGCAGTGACTGTACACAAAACAAACTGAATAGATGTGTAGTAAACTTTTTCAACTCAGTCACAGCTTGAAAGAAAAAGAAAAGATGATATATCGATTCAAAGAAAAAGAAATCAGTACAGTCCCTGTTGTGTTTTGTAGAACAGAGAGAGAGAAGGAAGTAGAGAACAAAACAGAAATGTTGTATTCCCCACACATATTTTTGGTATTGTGTTTGACTGAGATTATAAATGTTCCAAGGTCGTGTAGGAGTTTTGATGCTTTGCGTTTATCTAAATTGTGTTTCATTCTAAACTTTTCCATTGATGAGAACTCTGTAGGGTGTGGGCATGGTTTTAGACAATCTCCATTTTTTAACCTATATTTCCTTCCCACCCCCTTGAAGGGTGCCAAGATTTTGTCATGAGGAAATTGTTCATTATTGCTTGCCTGCTCAGGTAGAAACATTGTACAACATCGATTTAATGGGGATTAGATTGCAATCAGTTTCTTAACTCTAGTGAGCTCATCTATTGTATCAGAGTCTTAGAATTGGAATAATGTGATTTTAAAGTATACATAATATATATTCATTGTTGAAAGTGAATTTGAATAAATGTAACATAATGTAATGTAATGAAATGAAATGAAATGAAAAGAAAAGAAATGAACATATGAGATAGAACAGTGGCTGGTAGCAAAGCCTACAAAATACCACGAGCATGGTTCACAATACATGCCACATTCCAGTTGCTACATTTTGTTATTTATAGATGTGTTTTTTGAAGATATAGAAAGCAAGGTTCTTTTTTTTTAATGCAATCCAAATTCTTCCTGTTGCTAGGATGAGCTTGAATGACTTACAAGGTTTTTTTTCCTTTTGTTTTTTTTTTCCCCACAAATTTCACTGTAGCCAGCCACTTTAAGATTTGAATGATCAGAAGAGTTGGTTTTATGGCATCATGGACAACATTAAATGGTACATAGATCCGAGGAAGCTGTTGATAAACGAGATATAAATCTGTCTAACATAAGAGTCTTCAATGATACTCTTGCCAACATATGACAAGATGTGAGTGTAGAGCAAATGTTATGAAAAATACAGTTGTAACCATGAGTATATCTTCATAGCAGCTGAGTAAAGCTCATCATGTTGGTACAATATTTAGGGTTGTTTTAATGAGAGAATATAGTGTGTGTGTGTGTGTGTGTGTGTGTGTGTGTGTGAAAGAGAGAGAGAGAGAGTTTCAGGGGTAGGAGCATGCTTCATACACCTTGTACCATGAGATGGCTAAAAAAAAACTTAAATATCTACTAAATCTCCCTAAAGAAATTTATATCATGGATGCTGTAAAGTTCAGGGGGAATTCTGAATTGAATTGGTGTCCATTAATCACAGAAGACACTTTACTTTGTTTTTGTTTTCAAATATATCGTTTTGATTGGAAGATGCCCATATATTCATCAGACTTTATTAGATTTCAAGCGGCATACAACATCAAATGTAGCTCCTCAGAACAAAGCTCAAGCTGCTTCCTAGTTTCAAAACGAGAATCCAGAACCAAACTTCAACTTTATTCCTGATGTATTGCAAAGTACTAGTGAGAAAGAAACCCTCCCCTTAACTATTTGAAAGAGACAAGTTTAATGTCAATTACATCAATATTTATTCATCATTTGTTATTACATGTACAAAGTTATTATCAACTACAAATTTGTGCATCACTATTTGTTGATTTGTGTATTTTCTTGTTTATAAACGTAATGCATTTTTTTTTTTGTAAATCAAGGCAGAGAAAGCCATCTGTAGATGCAGTCATTTAAATCTGAGACGAGTGCTCTATCATGATTGTCTATATCAAGCAAGAATTGAAAGTGATTATCGATTGATTGATAAGTAACTAGATGGAAAGCAAGTGGAAAGAGTCTGTTGTAGTTTGATACAATATCTGAATAGCCACCTTCAGCATCTGTGATTCAAAATTGGCAGGTTGTTATAATCATGTAACATCCAAATTAACCCGTTGAGGATGGGATGATCTTCCTACAACATGCATAATTTCCATAGACACCTGCCCGAGAATATACTCGGGACTCGTCCTCAACGGATTAATTCAGATGGTGATGCAGAAGCATAGGAGCAAGGTACAGTGTGGCTTGGTCAGACAGCTATATGTGGTCATACATATCACAGTACATCACCACCAATCGTTATATCACAATATTGACTTGATGAATTTCAGCCTTTCATTAAAAAAAAAAAAAATTCCCCTGCTTCAAGGGCAAGGATCTTTTTGAGGGTCGCTTCCATCTTGAACCTGTCCACTGTTTAAACTGAACTTATATGAACACTTTGACTGTATTGATGAATGGAAGTGTGACATAGTGTTGAAATATTAATTTCACATGGAAAAAAAAAACCCAAATGGACTGAAAAAATATTTCCTTAATCTTTTGTGGAGCTCTGTTAGATTGTAAGAGATGATTTATGAAGTTTCAAACACATTTCAGTACCTGGCACAGTGCCAATTCTGCTGTTTGGGCTATATTTTTTTAATTAATTAATTGATTTGGTAATTTTTTTTTAATTTTTTGGTGTGCTGTCAGTATGCATAAAGTTCTTTAAACCGGAGAAGTTTCCATCCTCATATCTCATTTTTAAAGGCTTTGATCCAAACCCATCATGTAACATTTATTACTTAAAAAGAAAAGATGTACACCAAGATTAAAGGGATCGTATAGTTTTGGTTGAGACCTAACTTCTTTTTTGTAACATTTTTTTTTTGTAACATTTTTTTTTAATGAAATATGAAAGAGCATGTAATTCCAAAAGGAATCAAACATTTATTTGATGAAAATTGGTTTTGAAATGGCTGAGATATCCAAAACAGACTGATTGTAATAAAAGGTGGGACTCATCCTTCTATTATGATCACTTTCTTTTACTTTGTTTTTGGATGTCTCAGCCATTCCAAAACCAATTTTCATCAAATAAACTTTAAATTCCTCTTAGAATGGTGTGCTTTGTACTAGTTCACACGTTGTCTCTTGGTATCACGCAAAACGTTAAGAGCTCAATCCTCATCTCCACCAATACTATACCATCCATCCCTTCAATGTAAGTTATGCTCATAGGAGAATGAGCTATGTATAAAATGCACTCTAATTAATATTTTCAGGAGAATTTTTGATATTCACTGCAAAGCACATGTTTTGCAAGGAATCTAGTCTGAAAATTATACAAACAGGTTGTGGGTATTTATTTGACAGAAGTGCACAAACTGGCTTCTTTCTGCATGTATGAAGTGTATGTCACAATTTTGAAGTCCAAAATGGATAATTTTTACTGTAGATAGTGTACTAAAGCAGCAAAAATAATTGAAGTTTTGTCCCTGCTGAGTGATTACCATTTTGTATCCTAAATGCAAAAGATTTTTTAAAAATACCTCACTTGCAATCTAAACAATTGAAATACGACATTTCAATCTGCTGTGCTAAAATCTCTCCAGTATCATCAAAATACACATCAGTGGTGGATCCAGGGAGGACCACAACTGGCGCATACCCCCCCCCTTTATTTTTTTGTTGAAACAAAAGAAATAAAAAGAAAAAAATGGGGGGAGGGGTGCGTGCCCCCCCCCCCTTTAATTTTGTAAACGCGCTTCCTCTTTACGGAATTCCTGGATCCGCCCCTGCACATCATATACATGATCAGACTCTCACTTTAAATGCTTGGCTTTAATATAAAGGTGAAAGATCAAAGGAAAGCAGAGGGACTTCTAGAGACAGATACTGCTGAACAGAGACTAAATATCTATTAAAGGGAGTGTAGAGATGAGATGCATGAGATGACAGTAATACAAAATACAAGTTTGTATATTAATGCAAAATATGTAAATCAATTTGGCAGAAGTTTTCTTCTCAACGCTGCATGATCATTACTGTGTTTTACTGTAGTGCTGTTCTATGTTTGGATAACACGGAGGTGTTTTTGTATTTCTGCTTATCTCTTTTCAGTGTCAAGCGCTGAAGCTGGAGTAATCAAGACGCAGCCCCAAGACAGGGAAGGCAGTGTTTGACGTCCATCACCACATCTCCTGCAGACTGCTACCCACCGCCATCTACCCAAATCCCACGATGTGCTTCAGAGTCGTCTGTGAAAAGTGCCACAAGCAGACGTGGAAAGGTGACAGCTTCTTTGTTATCAGTTATTTAAATCTGTGTGATTTCATGATCTCGTGATTTTATGATGTTAAGTTCTTTATAGATATACGTAACCTCACCCTACATACAATTGTACGGTAGGTAAAGCTCGAATACGGATCGCATTGTCTGGTAGAAGGGTACGACAGGGTGACACATTGTTCTCCGTTACCTCATCAATGGCGCCGCAATACGAAATTCAAAGTGAGAAGCAAGGTCTCGCACTCTTCTTCAAAGTCAGACAAGGTCATTGGGAGAGTCAGAAGGCAAGAAGCAGAGAACCTGACAAAAAGATGTGGCACTCTCCTCACCTCAAGCTGCGCTTCTCCGGGTTCACTGGTGGTCACGACGTGTCGGCCAGCTGTTGGGCCTGGGCCTGTGTGAAGTGCCGCGGTGATTCTAATTGAGGAGGAAATGAACGTAATCGATGAGAATCCCCTCATTTCCTCTGACATTTTTTCCCCCCTTTCTTTTTGATGAAGTTATGCCAGAGGTTTTCCGAGCTTGATCTCCCGAAAAGCTCTCCATTAAATGGTACAGCCTCTCATAATCTGACAGTGAATTTCACCAAATCTGTACAAAACATACTTCCACTCGAAAACATGAGGTTAAGTGTTACGCGGGGTCATGCCTTTTGTGATGTTCTGATGAATCAAGTATCATCTTAGAATACCACCCCCATTCTGTATCTTTGTTTACATGACAGTGGGATTAACCTGTGACAGGTTGATAGGATAGTATACCCCGTCAAATTCTAGTGAAGCGTGTAAGAATGTGTTCAATGTAGTTTTGTTATAGGTTGAAGTCTACGATTGCCCCATCTCCCCCCCCCCCCTTTAAAAAAAGTCACGTAGACTCTTTTCCCCCACCACAACCTAACCTTCAACTGCATCACGAGTCGTCGCTCTGTCAGTGACTGGCATTACTCAGTGCTGTCTCAAAAAAGCGCCAGCTGCGGGGAATGTTGCTCTTTTGGTGGTGAATGAATTCGTTTGGGAGGGAAGTGACAAGCTTGGAGGTTTTAAGAGATGTTCTGTGTATGTCGCGTGGTATGTGAGGCGTAGGACACTGGCCAGACATCCAAGGCTGCCTGGTTGAATCATCATCACCCCATCACTGAACATTCCCTTACTTCCCCACCCCCCCCCCCTTTCAGTGGCCATTAACCCTCTTCAAACCGTTGTGACAAACTACCACCAACATGAACATACAAACTGGTTACCTATTGATGATATTGATAGAGATAATTACTGTAAAGAGAAGTGTTGGTTTTGTGTCAGTGGTCGCCAGTGTTACCCACATTTCAAGGCCAGTTCCTCTTTCATCTCTGATATTAAAGTGAAAATGCTGCCCTCCAGCTGGTATCATAGGGCAACTTTGATGGATGTTATGTCTCGGGGTTTACTATGTACAGCTCCCCCATCAGCAATGACAGATGCATCTGCTTTACTTTATATGTATGTGAAGAAACAAGAACTTTGGGAAGAATGCGAAAATTCTACCTTGTCAACCTGTGGTAGTAAACCCATCACTCCTGCAAGCGCAAACGGATACCGTCATAACAAAGAAAGTTCCCCCTCCTCCCCCCCCCCCCCCCCCCCATGAAAATGCTGGCACTACAGGGCAACTCTCTGTACATGCACAGGTATAATATGCACCTTTCATTAACCCACCTGAGACCACTACGTTCCAACCACAAGATTGTTAGCTGTCACACCGTATATCATATGGCTTCACAATGTGAAAACGAGAAATGATAAAGGGGACTGCTGTTGATCCTTAAAAGGTGATGTCGTGTATTCCAATATGTGAACACCGTTACACTTTCATGCCAAAGGAACATTATGCATGAAGTCTATACACATGAATGCTCATACACTTCAACATCTCATTAGGTTGTGTGCCAAATTCATGAAATACATTCAAAGAGTGTGATGCAAAAATCAGTCAGTGATAAGGTTTATTGGGGAGTGGCTCGCAAGGAACACTTATCAAGCTGTTCTTATTACATGCGAAGGGAGGTATCATAATCCATTACGCATACAGGATACCTGGTATTAATGATGCTTTGGTAATTTTGGAGAATTCAGAATTATCTGTGTGCATGCCTTTGCTCTACCAGAAAAACATGGGGTCATTCTTACACAGCAGACATAAATATGCGAAGATTAATGAAGCATTGTAAACGTCTCTGTCTCACAGAATGAAACAAATGTTGTAATTATCATTATTATTATCGTTATTATTATTATTATTATTATTATTATTATTATTATTATTATTATTATTATTATTATTATTATTATTATTATTATTGTTATCATCATCATCATTATTGTAATTATTATTATTCTTAGTCTTCTTCTTCTTATTATTATTATTATTATTATTATTGTTATTATTATTATTATCATTATTATTATCACTGTTGCTATTATTAGTTATTATTATCATCACATCCCAGAAGTTTGGCGTATGTGTAGATGCTCGGTAGGCATTACAGATGAAATTTCTTCTAACCCTCACATGCTGCAAAATTTGGCCCACATGTCATTTATTCCAAAGACACCGTATGACAATTTGCAACATATGATGATTGTCATCACCATGTCGGTGACGCACCACGTCCTACCCATGGCCAGCATTTTTCGGTCTTTGCCATGGTGACTGCAGTCATGGTAGCATGCAGTGATTGCGCTTGGCTCTCACAGAACAAAATCCAGATACTGGTGTCCCTGCATTATGATTCATGAAAGCGAGTCCTTGGTTTCAAATTACACCACTGAAGCTTCTGTGCTACAGTGTCAGAGCATTTTGAATATCTTCTTCCTATAAAGAAAAAGAAACAAAAAGAATGAGTAATAAATGATACTGCCTGCCAGCAATGGGCATTCTCTGTTTCAGGCCTCTCGCTGAATGGTCACCTGTTCCATGCAACCAGCCAACTGTTGCTGTTAGGATCTGTGTTACTCGGTCAGTCTACAGTGATAATGATTCCTGATTAATAGTACAACCACAGATTTGCCACCTTGCCAAGTCTGTATGTTGCCCCCGAGTGACCGAGTGTCTGAGTGACCAGTTGTACTCTGGTCTGTGTGTGTGTGTGTGAAGATGTAGTGTACTAAAGTTACAAACTGTAAAGTATAGGCTCTTGATGTTGTATTTTATCTCATTTTTTTTGTTGTTGTTTTCTTGTCTTTGTTCAATTTTGTTAAAGGCTGCGGCAACCACAAGGAGCAGGTCATGAAGGATGTGCCAGAGGCTGAGAGATGCAAATGTCCGAGAGAAGGACACTGAGTCACCGTCGCTGGACACCCAGGCTTTGACGGTCATCATCCAACAGAGTCATTCTTTAAGTACTAGCCGAAAAAAAATGCATGGGGGATGAGGGAAGGGCAAGTGTGAGGAAGACATGAAGAGAGGCGGGGGAAATTTGGCATTGTAAATAAATTTCTTTTAATCAAAAAAAAAAATATTGCAAAATCATCATGAAAAGGCTGATTGAAAATTTTGGAAACTTAACAACTCTGCTCGCTTGAAATATATAAAAGGAGTGTTAAAGTGCTTCTTTTGTGAAGCCTTTGTACATGTAGGTATCAAAGCAATGCTACTAAAAATACATATGATATTCCAAAATAGGGCAAATTAATATTTTTGTGTGGTGTTTTGTAGTTGATATGGATTTTTTTTTGTTTTTGTAATGATACAAGTGTGGAAGCAATGCTTTTTAAAGAATTTTATAGCTGCTATTGAAATTACTGTAAATATTTATACTTAATCTGTGAATAATATATATTGGTTTTAAGGTTGTCTATTTTGATAGCACTTGAAGCACATGAAATGCAAACATACCCTCTCAAAGACGCACTGGCATACACACATACACGTAAACCCGACATGCACAATCAAGTAAAGAACACACATGAATGTGCAAAGATACTAGAAGGCACAAATATATGCATGAACACAGGGTCCACGGAGACTAACACAAAGATCATCCTCACAAGAAACTGATCCACAAAATGTAATATAATGGGACTTTACAGTTGTATCTACACCACATTATTGGGTACCTTTCCCCAACTCCAATATGATGACTTATTCAAACAAAGGAATAGGGTCCATACAAAGGACATTAGAATGTTACCCTCACTAAATGACAAAAGTGTATTAATCAAAATGCACTGTGATACCATGGAACCCGGTTATAAAGTGGTCAGGTATAAGAAATCCCTCAGACATCCATGTATAAAAGTTGTGCCGGTCCCAACTCATCGTATTTTTTGTGTTATTTTGTACCCGATATATACAATGTTGTGAGAAAACAAGTATAACGAGGTGATTGACATGGTGTTTAGGTCCTTGCTATGGCAAAGTTCCCCTGTGTGATGGGATTTAATCCTTGCTGCATTACTTTTCCCCACCTATGCCATGCTGGCAGTTTTATTAAGGGTTTTGCCAACAGATTCAGTCACCCCATTGCTGCATCGTAGCTGATAAGTTTTTATGTATTACTTGGTGCAGTTATCTCAGGCTATTCAGATCGGTTTCACTCACACAGTGATCCTCTTCATATCTAGGTATTCCACTGATGTGATGATGTTTAGCATGATGTATCATGGGTACATAAGCCACACCACTGTTGTATTAAACAGTATTCTCTTTGACAAGTTATTTTGTATCATTTATGTTGTTCATAAGTTAACTTTCTGTCAGGTTGCGCAAATACCTTAAAGGGGAAGGCTAGTAACTGATCAGTGGGAATCAGTGGAAATGCTGGGAGATGATTGTTCCAATCCTTATGGGATTCATTCAAGAGTTCATTGTATATTTATTGTTGTGTGAAAATGATTTGCTTCAGAATGGTCTCATATTCAAGTAATGTGCAGTTTAATGCTTCCAGGTTAGCATCCCTGGTCAGTGACGGAGCATTAATCTGCACATTACTTGAATATGAGACCGTTCTGAAGCAAATCATTTTCACATAACAATAGATATACAATGAACTCTTGAATGAATCCCATAAGGATTGGAACAATCATCTCCCAGCATTTCCACTGATTCCCACTGATCAGTTACTAGCCTTCCCCTTTAAGAGAGAAAAATATTTATATATATACCCAGACTTTTTTTTTTAATGTAAGAGGACAATTTCTTTATTGTCTCAACTCAAGTTCTCCCTGTTTGTGGGGTATTTTGTTGTTATCATTGCTGTTATTGTTTTGTTTTCTTTTTTTTTGGGGGGGGGGGGGGAAGGGGGAGGGAGAGCAGGGGGTGGAAATGCAAAGTGCCAAGGCAAATTGAGTAGTGTATGAATGATAGGTTATATCATCTTTCAAGACTTGTCATATTTCAGCTCTAGAATGAGTCATGAAAAATATATTGCACAATTATGATGTATATTCTTGTATAGTCTTATGTAGGACATGATCATATAGTTCTAAATACTGCTGAAAGATTTTTATTTTGGAAATGCTGCGACTAGCTTGTAAAAGAAAAAAAAGATAAAAAATTATGTTCAGGATGCTTTTTTTTTTCTTTTTCGTAATGCACTTTCAATCATCAAACATTCTGTTGTACAAATCTTATCCCACCTCTTGATGCAAGTTTAGTTCGCACAATTCCGCAAAATCACGAAAGAGCCAACAGTCCTTTACTAACTTTTAATCAGTAGTAATGGTTGGACAGAAGAATGAACATTCAATATACCATTGGATTTTAGGCCATCATAGAAATGCACTGAATAACAGTCATCAGATTTTTGGAAGTGATTGTGATTTGCGGGTTACAGCTCGTTATGCCGAAGTTTCGTTACTCTTAAAATGAAATAAGGTTAGTTATTCCATAGTTTAGTCGTTCCGAAGGTTCGTAAATGCGAAAATGAAATAAAAGGTTCCTAATTCTGAAAGTTCTTTTCATTTTTGGATAAGCATACCTTACTTCATTTACAGATTAACAAACCTTCAGCATGGCAAACCTTATTTCATTCTCAGGCGATTGAAACCTTGGGAGTAACAGACCTCATATCATTTTCAGATTAATGAACCTTAAGAATAATCAACCATAGGAATAGTGCCACAAATGTTCGAATTTAACCCTATTTCATTTTTGCGTGAATGGACATCTTAGTACACTATATAGGAAATTTGTGTGTATCAGAGTTACAAATCTTCAGATTAAAGTAACAAACTGTCCATCCTTTTTTTTGGATGAATGAACCTTCAGAATAACGAACTTCACAAACTTGAAGTCGGTGAACTACTGTAGAAAGGACTGTTGCACACCTGCTTGTCTGTTTTTCTGACATTTTTAAAGTTGGAAAGTGCCAAATGTTGTGATTTCCACATGTATGACATAGGGCTCTGTTGAACCGTGCTCAGCATTTGTGTGTGTGTGTGAGTGTGCATGTGCTTATTGTGTAGGGTCAGCATTTGTGTGTGTGTGTGTGTGTGTGTGTGTGTGTGTGTGTGTGAGTGAGTGTGCATGTGCATTGTGTAGGGTTCTATAATGTCGTATGGCAAGCAGTGGAGTCCATAGTCCCCCAACAACTTGCACAAATCATATTGATGTCACCTTCAAGAAATGGGTGTGACTGTGCGGAGTAAAATCACATTCAGTTGTTCCACAGGGTTTACTTTTGACCCAAAGGTGGAATGGCTTCCCCCCTGGTAACAGAACACAAGAGTGTGATGATTGCATGAAAATGTTCGATGCAATGTATATTGTATTATTTGTCATGTGCTGCACGTAGATGATTTCATTGCAAAGTCATTTTATTGATTGATTCAATGTGAAATTTCCTTATTTTTTCCATTTTTGTTTCAAGAAGTTTATGTAAATTGTATTGTTTTCACTGTTGAATTTCTACCATATATTTTGTTGAAAGTTGATGGCTGCCAGATTATCTAAGAATGGAGATGTATAATTTGAATGATTGTAATAAAATCACGACAGGAAATGTTAGAGAGCCAGATGGTTTCATCATTGAGAATTAAACGTGGGGAATGAAAATAGAATGAGATGATGATGATGTGAAAGGATGAAAACATCCAGACCCATGAAGGATGAGGAGAAAATGGAGGGAATAGACAGAAGGGTGATATGAGACATGATTTATGCAAAAGTGAGCATGGGTGGGATTGTAAGGACAAGAAGGGAATGGGATTAACTAGGGATAGAACCTATCTGTCTGAAGAGATGCAAAATAGTAAACAAATATTGACTGCTCTGAGGCGCATGGTTAAAACTATTTGCCCAGAGGTGATTTCTGAACAATGCTATGTCCCTCAACTTTGTCTTGGGGTGTAGCTCTGTTCAGAAATCAGCTAGAGTAAATGGTTTTAACCGTGACCCAAAAAAGAAGCAGTCAATATTTGTTTTATAAACGGCATCCCACTTGTCGCTGGGGTGACAAGACCTTGTATCTGCAATTTTGGTGAAAATGACTTTTTTCGATTGATGGTCAAATAATGGGTTAAGTGATGTCCTGTCCAAATCCCAACTGTCCTACTCCAAAAATGAAGCCGTCACGGCATGCCAAAGGAAAGGCTATCCCATTCGCCACAGCGCTTTGGCCGCCATGTTTTTTGGCTCTCCAGAACATTTGACATTTTGTAGATACGAGGTCTTGTTGCCCCAGCGACGTTATGCGTAGTTGTCATGCTACCGGTCAGAGAAATTACAGAAGAAGGTATATCTTCACAATGCACAAGATATATCTGCGTGCATCTTCAAAAACCAAGATATGACTGCTGGGCAATAGAGTGAAAACTAGTGACTCGACTTTGACCAATCAGAATCGAGGAGTTAAAATGAGTGCTGTATATAATGTGAAATACACTGCTTCAGAAAGCAGAGGTTAACGGCATCGGAAAGGTCTAGGTGCAAACGGGTCAACAATGTCCTGTGGCACACCATTTCCAGCCTCATACCTGAATTGATTCCTATTTAAATAATTTCAGTCATACATACATTTGTGTAAACGTGGACTAGGTCAAGACAAGTACACACACATATCAGGTCAATCTCTCTCCCTCTCTCTCTCTCTTCCTTGTCTGTGTATGTATATGTGTGCGTGTATACAAAGTATGTGTGTGCATTTATTTATATATACACATATATATACATATTTATAGACATATCACATATATATATATATATATATATATATATATATATATATATTTATTTATTATGTGTGTGTGTATGTGTGTGTGTGTCAATAGATACATGTATGTATAGAACATGAACACACACACAACAACACTCCATAACAAAGGATAACACATGAAGTCATTTGTCTTAAATCGCCATGGCACTCGCTGTATTTTGTTTCCCCTCAATCTGTACAACATTTACTCCATAAGTATAACACAATCCCAAAATAAAATGGAAGTATATCATTTTTTGGACAGTATCGAATGAGAATACACACCATTGCCAAGCTCTGTAAAAAAAAAAAAAAGTCTGAACAACAGAGAAAATGCAAGCAGTTTGCGTCGGATTTGCCTGTTTTAAAGGATTCAAAGAAACATCAAATCAGATGGTCTACAATCTGAAAATTGATGAAATGTATTAAAAGCTTAAAATGTTAAGCCATTCATTCTACAGCTCAGGTGTCACATAGCTCATGTGTAGGTATTGAAAGCCAAATAATTTTCTTTTTACACTCATATTCTACGTGACTGATCTCAATGTATGTGATTGCTACTTAAGTTGTTCATCGCACAGACTAATGAAGTCAAAATGCCTGACAGTGATCAAGTGTGTACTCTTTGACACTTTCAATGAATTATCTTGTTGCATAAGGATATCATACAGAACTTAAAAAGATAACACCAAGAACTGAGTCATGTCATAAAATTAGAGTACAGGCCACCGAGTATGGTAAAATGAACTTCTACACTCTATGCAAAAACCAAAAAGAAAAAAAAAGGATGAAATGATACATGTACATTAAATTTTCATACATTAGAATAACAATATTTTCTTTGAAAAGAAAAGATTCAATAATTCAACTTGGATATGTCGCTATGTCTATGTATTGAATGAAGAAGTACTACACAGAGGCAATACACAATCAATCTTGCCCATCATTTTTACAATTCAATCATTTCTACAAATCATAGAAAGGAAGAGGAAGCACAGTGTACATCCTGCAATAACTGAATGCACAGCACACTTGCAGTTGGTTACCTCAAGTGCAGTGCAGAGGATGTATGTGTGTGTGTGTGTGTGTGTGTGTATGTGTGTGTGTGTGTGTGTGTGTGTGTGTGTGTGTGTGTAAATTCTTTTTCAAGTGTGCCTTCTCAGCTCCAATGAGTTTCCTGCTAAAACACTTAGAATACAATGGAACTGTGTAAAATCCAGAAATATTCCTGTACGTGAAACCTTTGCAAATTTTGTGAGGAGCCAAGATTCACAAAAGTAGCACGCACACGAAAGCTTTTGTCTACACAATGCATTGAATGCCAGTGGCAATTCACAACAGTTTGATGCTGTGAAAAAGACCGCTGGCTCAAATTCGCAAAAGTTTCACAGTGCAAATGTTTCTGGACCCACAGTATTCGACTAGACCTCCCTACATAATGTGCTGTATTTCAATTTGATTGGGCATCTATCTTAACATCCTTGCTTCTTGTCGCTGTATTCTCCTTTTTCTTTGACTCCATTGCAAAGACTACATGAAGTTACAACACTTCTCAAACCTTGTGAGCTCAAACTCAAACTCCAAAAAGTTTCTGCAGAGTTCTTCATTTCATATCTGCTCCTGCAACTTCACACAGAAGGCAAACATCAATACATGTATTTTCCTTGGAGAGCATATGAAAAGACTCTACTGTCTCAATTACTGTTAAAAAGTAAAACTTCAAGGGTCATAATATTTTGTGTATGTGTCGCTTCACTTTTAATATAAGCAAACTGAACTCAAGTAGCCTATCATTGGAACAAACATCAATTTTTTCTTTACATCATTGAATTTCAAATGAGTGCTCCTCTTAACATCTTACTGCATTTCATTGGGATGGATAAATCTGTGATGTGAATTTCATCATTACATGAATACAGGGAAGATATTACATCATGATGAAGTACATGTTAACTAATTATGGCAGTAGCTTGGCAGTTTTAGAGGGCAAGTACACAGAATTATCAATCTGGCAGAATTAATCGTTTGACATCACACACAATCGAAACTCCAATACTTGATAAGCCATATATTTAGCAAGTCTAAATTTTCACAAAGCGGGACTTTCCGACATTTTCGCGAGTGGTTAGATTTGCAATTGTGGAGTACAGCAATGAATGGAGAAGTGTATACATGTATGTCACATTCATGTCAGGATCACAGTTAATATTTTCATGTGTTGTTCAATTTGGAATAGTACCCAACTCGCGAAATTTGCAAAAAATAAAAAACCCACAAAATATATGGCATATACAGAAATTTAATTTAAATGGTACCAACGACATAGCATTAATCACTCGAGTCTAAACTCGTTTACTCTTTGGACAAATGGTATTGATGAACACCAAGGATACACTCACACCTACCCCCTTTACCCTCAGTGAGCAGTAGTTGGGTGTGTGATTACACCTGTTCTCCATGGCATGATATATTGCATAACAGATCCCATCAAATTATGTCTCTCTCTCTCTCTCTCCATGACAACAAATGAGAGATAGTCTCCACTCCGGCCACATATGAGATTCTTGCACAGTGCATGTTGGCTGATGCTCGGTTTCCATTGCAGATTTTAATAAAAGAAGAAGAAAGGAATACACAGGATGTTTCTGGCAGTGAAAATGTGCAAAGAGGACATTCCCTCTAAATCCATAATACAAAGAGAGTATAGTCCATAACACACATTTTTTTTTTTTTTTGCTTCAATAGACAGTTGTTGAATTTCAAAATACCTAATTGGAAGAAATTCCATTCTCTATTATAAAATAAAATTATATATTGGAATTCTACCTTTTCAATTCTAAAATCCATTGATGTAATTTCCAAGTGCTGTTCGGTTTCATGTACATCTTCAGCCATATTTCACCAAACGGGGTACTATAAATTAAACCTACTCAAGTGAATTATCTGCACTTGATGGATTATCTTTAAATAGTACGAACAGTATTCTGCATGAAACATGATATTTCATCCCTAATTTCTTTTTTTCTATAACCACAAATCAATCAAATAATTGAAAGCTACAGTGCATACATACTCGATGTAGATGGTCCTTTTGACTCCTGTTTCTTTTTTGCTTTTTTTTTTGGTGGTTTTGCTGTTTTCTTGATAAAGAAAATTTTATAACATACATCTGAAAGTATACTCCCAGAAAAGCAAACTCTGAGATCTTAGGAAACAAATATCATTAGACGCCAAAATATAGAATTAGAAAAAAAAATGGTTTGTTTCAAATTCACAATGGAGATTAAACATCACCTGAACTAAATATACACTCAACTACAGCATGTACAACATTCTGAAATACAGACATGTATCCCTGTCAAGAGAAAAAAAAAGCCAATTAGGGAAATCTATAGACAAGCACTCTTCGCTGTGAACTCCTACAGTACACTCAAATTTCACACTCTCTTCAAGGATCACAGCGAGCATTCTCAGCTATGAGTGCACAGTCCATTGTTTTGTTCAGACAACTTTGGTGGGGAATACAGCAAATATCTCAAGTCAAACTTGCATAAAATTCATTGTAACGCTGGATCTGCACATGATTTCTGACACAATTTAATTTGCAATGCTCCCTGTTATTAAAAAAAAAAAGAGAGACAGAGAAATGAATACACAATGAGCACATAGTTTGGATACATCTGTGTAAAAATGAAGAGCTGAGATGCGCATTTTCAAGATTCCATGGCCTGATGCACCTGCGAGTACAATTTGTAGAAAATATGTTAACAATCTTCTCAAGGTTATCATGTGAGATTTTAGTTGTGCACTTCTTTCAGTCTGTTTCTTCGATGGAGGTAAAGTCGTCAAAACATGAGAAGTATGCAAACAATCACAAAACGAATCCCATGTCAATATTCTGGCATTTGTCAAAACGATTCATTAATATTCTTCATTTATATATATATTTACACACATGACATTATGTTACATACACTAGTGATGATATATAATATGTATGATACTCAAAGATACATCAGAGTATTCCCAGACTAAAATTCCATACAATTTAACATACAAAGTCAGATTCTTTTTCTTCTTTTTTTTCTGTAAATGTTTCTTTCAACATCCCTGTCAACGTCCGCATCCTCAAGGGGGCAAAGCCTTCTATGTACAAAGATCACCAGAGAAAGATGGCTCGATAGCATCACAAATGATTCCGCCCTGTCATAAAGTTCATATTTCACATTTATATGTATTTACAAGATGGGGCTCTACCAGTGCTAGAACTGGCACACATAGTACTAATGTGACCTCAAACTCCACTGCAACGTCATCATTCACTATAAAAAACCTGCTCTAAAAAAGATCAGTTCCACACTTAAGAACAAAGGCATTTCTGACATCTGCAAAGGACAGACCGTCTTACACCTAATCTATCGATTTTAAATATATATTCCACTTTGTTCAAGCCAGAACTACACTCTACTAAAATATATTTGACAGAATATATATTGTCATATATCTCTCTTTAAAACATCAGCCAGTGTCCTATCAAGACATCAAACAAAGTGGCCAAAATCCAAACCTTTATCAAGCACATAATGAAACACAGTCTACAAAGTAACAACTACAAAGCTTAGACCCCAGATGAAGTGTCTGTTCGAAAGAACAGTCTGCTTCATCAGTCCCACATTATGGTATGCAAAGCATGCTTGAACAATATGACTGATGAAAAGCACTGATTCAGTGTCCAATTCTATTATAAAATCTAGGTTATTAGGTGCCTAAATTGGAAACAAAAGAGAGATAAAAGAAAGCTCATGCATAGGTGTGAAGTAGTAATATCTAGTAAAGTACTGGGTTAAAAAAAAAAAAATCATGAACATGTTGAAATCCTCACAATAATGCAACAACAGCTGGCTAAACTTGAGTGTGGGTTGTTTCTCAGGCACGTGCACATGGGATTCGGTGGCAGGCAGCTTGCAACGAGACTAATAGATCCCCAACTTCTGGCATTAACAAGGCACTCACAGCAGCAAATCCTGTGGGGATAGTCTCATGATCTCAGTCCTTTTTTTGGAGAAACAATCCTCAGAAGGCTTCCCGTTCATTTAAAAATGATACAAATAAAAAAGACAGCCGCAAGTAAAAATCTGTGTGAATCTAACAGCAGCACAATTTCTTACAGAGTATTCTCTACCCCCTATCCCACCCATTATAAAACAGCATCTTTCATTTTTCATCTGATCAGTTTAAAAGAAAAATGTAACATTATCCCCCTGCTTTGTTTTTGTTTCCAACCCGAATCTCAGCAGTCATTTCGAGGAATCGTGAGACTGGCATGTGGACTGACACCAGGTCCCTTTGGTGTGCATTTCATGAAAGTAACCAGAGATGGACATGTCGATCATGCATCCTGTAAAATGCAACAGAGCTGGCAGTGGGGATGTTGACATCATGCAAAACCGTTCCGGCACAACAAAAAGCACACGGGAGAAAACTGGATATCAACTCAAAAGACCACAATCACTGTCTGGTTGACAACTGAATGCACCAAAGCAAGAGTTTTGAGGTATACAAAACTCTGGGCATAGGAGGTGCAAATAAAAAAAAAAAAAATTAGAAGGATGGGAATTGAACTCATATTCATCGAAAACCTCCCTTAAGTTTCACGACGAAGACATCCAGAAAACATTTTTTTTTTTTTAATCTTTCTTTCTTTCCTGCGCTGGTGCATCAAACTCACATCAATTCAATATCAGACTGTGGAAAAGTTTCACACGCAGACACATGCGGGAATCCCACACCTTGTGCTGTGTAACACATCACTCAAAATGTGCATGCAGAACTTGCAATGAAAAGTGATTTTGCTAGCAAATGTTTGAGATCACTTTTTGTGAACACCGCAGGGGGAAGAAAAAAAACAACTCCCAAAACATACAAAGTTTGTTGGGAGGCAAGGGGGGGAGGGGCAGGGTATAGGGGCACTGAGGGGGGCCTTTCCTGCACCCTCTCTTGGTCTACCCTACCGGATCAATACCTGCCTGCTCAGACTTAGTCAAATAAAGCTTGCTGTTTCATGAATTTCACACAGGGTTAGCATAAATTGCATTTTCTCAATGACTGCTACAACTGGTGGTTGACAAAAGATCAACTTTGAATGACACTAATGCAGCCACAAAGTTGCCGAGAGTGATAGAAATTGTTTCAGCCTCTCATGAGAGCAGGCCTGAATGAAACAGTTTTGGAAGATAGTCTCCATCCATGTGTTGTCTGGTGCAATGGTACTGCACATTGTCAACATTTGACTCAATTAACTCATGATCTCAAATATTTTGCTCCACTTAAAATCAGTTTGGATGTAATCATGATATCTACTTTAACAGTCATTGTGCCACAAGAGCACAAAACATGAAATGAGTCAACAAAATTTCTTTTCTCATTATTTTGTCCTATGACAACCATGTGATTCTCATTTACATTCAGATCTTGAAACAAGCGTTTGGGACAGTTAGGAATTAATGGCAAAATTGGAAGAAAATGACATCAATCACCTCATTTCTTCTGCTAAAATCTTGCCTTATCAAAGGTCTGCATATGGGTTTATCATTGTTGACACATTGATTGTAGTGAGTGCTTTGGTTCATGGAAATTTTCCACATATACAAGAGAGCCAGCTATGAAACTACTCCCGGCTCACATGAGTATATTCTTTTGTCTCCATTAGGCGTTTGTCTTTGCCGGTGATAGTTTTGGTTTCCTTACAGATTCTGCCCTTTGTTTCTATCCCCAGCCGAGAGGCAATGTATCTGTTTTGTCTTGTGCTGTTTCTCTGAGAGATAGACAGTGTGCCCACAATTTCTAAAAATGTCACCTTTTCCCTCCTGAAATTTGAGGAAATGCTAGTAACCTTGAAACAAATCCATTGAAGACATTGAAGACATTGAAAAATGTCTTTAATGGGTGGATTCTCCAGCAAATTAGTATGCTCCTTTAAGCCAAGGGATCAAATTTCGATTACTCAAGTTTCAGCAGAAAGGGCAATATATTCACACTGTCTGAACACCGACACAGCAGTTCAAACAAGGACATGACAATCCAATTTAAGAAACCAGAGTAAAATTTGATCTCATGCCAAGTCATGCACTAGTCTTCTCATGGGTAATTCTTCATTGATATTAAGGACTGTGAAATTTACCTCCTCTTCTGTATCTTTTTACAAGTGAGATATAAGTCCCAATTTAAAAAAGAGAACAAAATCATGATGCACTGAATTGACTGAATGAGAATTGAACATAACCGATGGATTCCTCACATTTTGGATAAGCCCTTTGTATATCATGTATGATGTCTCCCTTGAAACCTACTGCCCGTTTCTCTGGTCAAGTTTGCTAATCTCCTATTGATGATGAATGCTGGTGTTGCAGATATGCCAACATTCTGCGAATTTCATATCCCACCTTCGACCAGTATGTGCTGTTTTGATATAGGGTTCAAAAGCTGTCCAGCCAATGCACGCATGATATGTTCCAAAACCCCCCACGTTTTGGCAATCATGGTAAAAAGTGACGAATGCACAGAGCAAATATACTCTGGTAATGGCGTGATAAACTCTTCCATTACATCATCTCACACCCGTGCCTCTGTGATCTAAAGGATCGTCTGTGGCGAGGTCCATTGTGCAGATGGAGTGAAGAGAATTTGATAGCTCACTCTCTGACAGAGTCAAGGTTTTGCATGTTTTCATTTCCAGTTACAGCCAACTACTTACTGCATTCAGAGTGATAAGCACAGACGGCTCTAGGTTATGCCCTTGGATCTTGTTGCCCACTCAACTCTGTCACCGTCTCAGAGGTTGCAACGATCTTGTTTCCACTCCCCATCCTAGATACTCAGCCTATTCAATAGCAAGGTCTTCTCTGTTCAAATTAAGCCAGGTGACAACCAAAGGGATACAGAAATGTGGGACACATTTTTTTTTAGTTGTAATGATACAAGATTTTGTCTCATTCCCACATTTTTATGGATGTAGATGGATGGAAGAAGAGACATCGCATCTTGAAGCTGCATTCTGAAAGTTCCTCAAGTGTGGCACAAATGGACGTACCATTCCTGATTGTCTCAGCCAAGATGACATCACGCAGCAACACATACGCCTTGCTCTAGACACCTGCACACTCAGCCAAACCCAACTGGAATAAGGCTACATTTTCAGGAAATGCATAAACCCCTTGGAATCTGGCTAAAGACGAGACAGCCATCATGTCCAGGGGCTTGATGGTCTTATAACCACAAACATTTCAGAACGACCATCAAGAACTTATCTTTACGCTCAACTAAACTTCTAGGGTGATGCAACCAGGCTGATAATTGAAAGCTTTTCCCCTTCTTTCACAACTGACTTATCCCTTTGGCATTTTTTTCATTCATTCAGCAGGCAGCTTGTGAGGAAGTTAGAGAGGCTTGTTGGATGGATGAATACTGGAATGGTTGTCATGGGACCGGCGTCTGGTCCAAAATCACACCGTCTCCTCCCACACACTCCACACTCCATCCTCATCTTTGGTCTTTGTCCTTGAGAGTCCGGTAGTCACAGGCGCTCCATCGCTGGAACGGCGCAGTAACTTCTGACCACCTATACCCATCAGCTGCCTATTGGACCTGGATGTCTTCAGTTTTTCCTCTCCTCCGCCGCCGCTGCCAACTCCTCCTCCTCCTCCTCCTCTGACTCCTCCTTCGCTCATCCCTCCTCCAATCCCAAACAAGGTGTTCTGAAGCTCAATGAGCTGCTCGATGTTGCCATGGTGACTGAGCAGGGACTCCAGGAGATCAGCATCATCCACGGGTGATGCGGGCAAGGTGGGGCTACGCTGGTGGGAGATGCTGCTCTCGTGAGTCGAGCTGTGTGCAAGGAAAGAGGCAAATCTAGTTGTTATATGTATTAAATAATAGCAGTATTTGTGTGAACTTCTTTCTTTTAAATGCACCGGAAAAAAAAAAAGAAATCAGTACAATCTTAAAATATGCAGTGAAGAGGAAATTTGTGTGCACGGAATACAAAACCATCATTTTCATGCACACTCTGTCTAGCTCCTTATTACAAACTGCTGTCAAACTTAAGATGAAGCATGATGTATATGCCAAACATTTCGCGAGGTTTTTATTTTCGTGAATTTCGCGAGTCAGGTGCTAGAGTTCACGAAATTAAAGACACACGAAAATTATGACTCTGATCCCGATATGAATGTGACGCAAACACACGTACACGTATACATTTCTCCGTTCAGTACCTCATGCCTGCCTACCTGGAAGTGGTGCTGGTCAGCTGAGATTGCTTTGAAGGCTTGCTGGACTTGGGTGTTATGCGGCGTGGGATCATCGATCGGCCATTTCGCTGTGAATCTGGTCACACAAGAAAAGCACAAATATTTTTGAGATGTTCATGTTGCTATTGCTTCTTTTTTTTTACCACTTACTTTGAATATAGACAATTCATTTGAAACAAAATACAGGTGAGTTTACAACTCACCCAATCTTCTGAGACATCAATATAGAATAAACATAGCAATTTACACAGAAATAACACTGAAAACATCAAGCAGGCCCTTTGTTTTGTATGTCTGCTGGTACAAAAAATCAGATAGTTATTCCTGTCGTTATCCACTGCAAGACAACTTTACAAACTTTTAGTTGTAATACTTGATAAAATCAATGTTTCTGTCACTCCATTTGTCAAGATGTAATCAGACAAAATAACTTTACAGAAGATAAGATAAGATAATAATCAATCACATCTATATTTTCTGCTATTCCTCAAGAAAGAAATTTGGAGAGGGGGTTGGAGCAAGTGAGCTATCACTGCTTGTCTCAATCGAAGATGTAGTCCGGTACCTGGACTTATGAGGTCCATGTGGGCCTGGTTGCGAGCCAGAGCTGCTGCCTTGTTGCTGGTCTTGCTCCGGTCCAAACTCTTGCTCCTACGGTGCTTCTTCACGTTGTTCGGTTTGTCGCCCTCTATGGCAGGGGCACTGATGCCTCGGAAACCAGAGAAGTACTCTTCGGCTTCTGTGTCAGAAATAGAAAATAGGATTTTAGGTAAATGTCAATCTAATTGTCAATCTAATTGTCCAGTACTTACCATGTCTCTCTCGTCCCAAGTGTACCTGGTAATGCTACAGTAATATGATGGCAGGGCTCTCTGGTAGAAAAGTGTCAACACTGAAAAGGCTACCCTGGATGAAGAAGACCATTTTATTAAGATTAACACTATTAACATTGTCATTATGATTGATGAATTTGGAATAGTTTGGCAGTCCCTTCTTTACTCAACTAGCTTTCTTATATGGTGTCATATATGTCAGAACCTCATCCTAAAGGGCTCCAAAGATAAGATCGCAGCATCATATGTAATAGTAATTCTAGTACTTTCATTGCCATTTCATTGTCATTTCATTTCATCTCATCTAAACTCACACGAGATTTTCCTGCAATAGCTAAGCATCCCTCACGATCTGTCACTAGTGCCTACACAACAATCGCTTCAAGGTGAAGTAGATTTCATAAACTTTTTCCCAATCACATGCACATAAGACAAGCTCTGAAATGCCAATATATGCTACTCAACACCAAGAGATGACCAAAAACGAAAAAACAAAACAAAAATTACGAAAAATTACGAAAAATATTGCCAACATCAATACTGTAAAACCAGACACATTTGCAGCATAAACTTTCGCAAATTGGAGCAGATAGCCTTTTTCGCTACATGAAACTTTTATGTATTGCCACTGGCATTTGATGCAGTGTGTCGACAGAAACTTTCGTGTGCATTTTACTTTCATGAATCTTGGCTCCTTGTAAAATTCGCGAAAGTCTCACACTCACAACAATTTTTGGTTTCACAGTACTCTGATTTTGAAAACAGAACTATCACTCTACACTTGTAAATCATCTCTAAATCATACAAACCAACAGACCTTCATCACTGAGCGGACAGCCGGGGAGGAAAGCTCTGTGGAGGAGGACATAGAGGGCAGTGCTCGCTGCCATGTTCTGCTGCTGGATGAGTGAGGGCGAGGCAGAGGGGCTGGTCCGGTGGAAGGTGTCCTCTATGTGGGGCGCCAGACTGTAGTTCCACAGAAGGCACAGCCACCTGAAACAAGTCACATGGGGAAATTTAGCTTTACTCTTCCTAAAGTTTGATATGTTTTTTTTTTTTGTGTGTGTGTGTGTGTGGATCAGTTGATAAAGCTTCCCAATTAATATAACAATTCATTATTTTTTCTTCTGTTTCTTCTGAATTCTGTTTATCCTGTGTATTTTCCTTTTGGGGGGTAGGGGGTAGGGGTGGGTAGTGCTGCAATGGTACTATATCTGAGAAACATTCAGTTTGCCATTCATTCAGCTCATCAACTTACTAACTCCTGCTAGTCAGAACACCATCTTTCTTCTTTTCATTTTTTCCTCTCATGTTTCAAGTCTTCACTCTGATGGATGCTAAAATACTTATGCATGTGTACACCAAACCTCTATGTTTCATTCGTATCCAACATGTGTCTTATGCTTTACAAGATTTGATGACATCAAAATTGAACTTGTACTTATTGACAATAAGAATGATTAAGTAATCCTGCTAATAATCCTGCTAATCTCCATCAGGCCATCCATGAGCTTAGACAATGAGCATCACTAACTGTGCACTTTACTGTTGTGCCATTTACTACTAAAAAAAAAAGAAAAGACTGGTTAGTTTTTGAAGCCAAGTTTCAGAATGCAGGCAAATTTCTATCTTTTGCACCAATCTTAGAGTTGTAATAGTTCAATAATACACACACTAACATGGTTTGAAAACTTTAAAAGGAAAGCTGACACACATGCTAATTCCATTAATTGTTCCCTTAGACACAAACTCTAAAAACACGGAAAACCTACATATCCTATACTCTTCCTTCCATGTGTACAAATAAAATCCAAAACAGAGGTCTACTTGTATAAAGTAATTCATGCTTCTCGCCTGTATGAAACAGAAAACATAGATACGTTTAGTGATCTGCTCCAGGAAAAGTCGCATAAATGTCTGCTATATATGCCATATATTTAGTAAGTCTAATTTTTCATGAATCGGGACTTCCTGACAATTTAATGAGCAGTCAAATTTGGGATCATGGAGTACAGTAATGAATGGAGAAACATACACATTCATATCACAATCATGTCTGGATCAATGCTAATATTTTTCTTGTGTGTTAAATTCCTACGAAATGTATGGCATATTTAGTATTTCATGTGACAGTAGTATATGTGAGCGTGTGTGTGTGTGTGTGTGTGTGTGTGTGTGTGTGTGTGTGTGTGTGTGTGTGTGAGTTGAGTGGTTGGTGGTGGGGGGGGAAGTCTACCTCAGCACAGATGCAGGGGCATCTCCATCCACAGGACAGGCAAAGAACTGCTTGGGTCCCGTGGCAAACTCCGGCATCGACAGCTTGGCCAGCGCCTCGTTGAGTCTACGCCAGATGCCGCACATCCACACCAGCACCCGCAGCGCGCTGCTGTCAGGAGAGGGCGCCACACCGTCCCGTTCGTGGACCAGCCGACGGAGGACAACTCTCTGGAGGATGCTGCGGAACGGCTCCTGGTCCCAGCCAACCCGGATCCAACGGAAGTGCTGCTGGACCGTCAGGTCTGTGCCAGGACTGCGGGCAATAAAGCACAAGATTTATTACTACAGTTAGAAGGGTCTTTATGCTACTAATCATTATGATAATGTTAATATCAATAGCTAATAATAATCATTGATATTTTTAGAGTGCCTTTTCCAATGGATACAAAGCACTAAATGATCATAGATGACGCTATCATCCACTCATAAAAACCTAAACAAAAGCTGGACAAAAGTAGATCACTAGTGAGAAGTTTATTGTGATGCATATTGTGAAAAAGTTCAGAACAATTTTCCTAACTTATAATTTTAGGCAGATTCCCAAAACACACCCCAATCCCAAGCACAGAAAGACCCTTCAAGTAATTAATTTTTAAAAAAATCAGAGATATACAGGCCTACTGACAATCATGTCATATTTGATGGACAGTTAAGCAGATGGCTGCAAAGGGCATCAAAAACACACATGGCACATCGGAAGTACAGGGGTGTGCAGTACATGCACTGTAGCACTTACTACCTTCTCGCTGTGAAATGACAGCTTACACATAGAGCTGGAATCAGAGTTAGGTGAAACACTACTGCAAGTTATGAAAGCTTTGGTGTACATGTAGTTTATTTCCCTATAAAACTACCAGCATAAGTAGGCAAAGTTACGTATTAAGTTTAATCCTCAGACTTCTAATAGGCACAGTTAATTCTCTAAACAAACTACCAGCATATTTGGGTAAGTAAATCTGAAACTATTGAGATTTATCCCAAGACTTCAAATGTACTGATTTGTATAGCCGTTGTATGTCTTGTGTCTTTGTAGTTGAATTGGCATGTCTACACCTTTGTAGTCTTTAGTTTATTGCTCATGAGTTGGTGACTCACCCAGTCTTCTATATCAGTCATGTAAGGGGGGGGGGGGAGGATTTGGATAGTTGGAGCTACATTGTAGTGACGAGAACAAGCTCCCAATAAAATCTCCCTGAAACTTACACTGCGTCTACATCATGAATACTTTGTGAGACTGTGCTTTTAGCTCAATGTCAGAGCACAACTGTATCTTATTACAGCAGGGCCATACAGCCTTCATGGAACAGGACAGGATAGCAATAAATTCTCACCCGACTCCGTCTACCGTGCCAATGATAATGCAGTTCTCTTGCAGACAGAAGGTGGCGCTGTTTAGTGCCAGCAGCCTTGCGGCACGCTGATTGGATCGCGTCTCCAGCAAGGGTAGGAGGTCGCCAAAGAGGGCAGCCACACCCACCCGATCCACCCCGTCTATCACCAGGATGTGCACTGCCTTGCCTAAGGCAGCTGGGAGCCTGCCTGCTATTGTTTGGATCAGGAATCCTGCAAAACACACATGATATATAACTAAGTCTATCAACACCATTGTGAGAATATCTACATTATTTAACAATAACAATGATAACAGCAGAATACAAGATAAAAAGTATGACAATCCATGACAGTAGTAATTGATATTGAACACTTTAAGATTGTCTGCAGACACATATCTTTTTTTAGACGACTGCACTTAGGCACACACTGAGTCATTCGATGAGATTTATTGCAGATCTTTCCTCCCTCTCAATTCTCAGAAACAGTTTCCCATCTTCCCATTCACTAAGTACATCGCACTTTCTCCTCATACTATCAGAGTTGAATCATACCATGACGGATCCCCATCGGACTAGCACTGGCTTTGAGTCTCTGTGAGAGACGAGAGACTGGAGAGATTGATGCCGACTTACCTTTGGTGAGAAGGAGCTCGCACAGATCCTGGTGAGTGAACGCGGCATTGAGGGACACGTAAGACCTGTCTGATTCCATTTGATGGTACTTGTTCTTGGCCTGCCGAATGTGAGAGAATACGAGGCAGCGAGTCACAATTAACTTCATCACGATGACAGCGCAGAATATTCTGTGATACTCAATACACCCTCGCATAGTTTGAGACTTGGCAAACATCCAGTACCACCAACAACCCCAGCTTGTGGTGCCCATTGAAAAGAAGATAAAAGTATGTCATACATGATCATCACAATCATCATAATCATCTTCAGCTTCATAATCATGACCATTCCCAAGTCATCACAGATATTCACTTATACAAGTATAACACTGGATCATTGTCTAAAAGCTGCTGCCATAAACTTGTTCATATTACTATTTGCTGACTATGCAGGATTCACGAATATACGCTGGAATCTATACAATCAGAACAGAAGGCTGTTACGATTGTGCATTCACATGGCTCATTGGTAACTGCACAATGATTACAGGAGTTTTAACAAGGTGACACTTTGTAGAAATTACTGAAAATTGGCATAGAATAGAAAACACAGAAGAGAATTAATTCAGAAGAAACAAAATACTAAATGAGCAGTAGAGAATAATCACAAAGACAAAGACTGAAACAGAAACATATATATCAAAACTTGAACATGTTCTCTACTTTTCTTCTGACTTGAATTGCGACCTAATAAGGTCATAATTTTTCAGAGATCAGGAAAAAACGCACACATTCTAAACACCACGTTCAAACAAAATATACATCTCTTCTCACAATACGTCTTCTCTTCCACATCAATTTTCAGGATTTTGCAGTAATCGCAACAAATACAGTTTAAGTCTTGTTGTTCATCTGTTACACCTTAACAACTAGCTCATGGATTTTTTTGATTGTTTTCATCTCCAGCTTACCTGGATGAATTCTGCAAGTTTGACGGCAAGTCTCGACTTGCCCGAGCCAGGAGCTCCATAGAAGAGAACACTCTTGTACTGTTCAATCTGTGAAAGGGTGTGAAAACAAAATGAAGCAGGATGCCATATAGAAATCAAATGAGATGAATCTTGGTTGCCAGTCCTTAAAGTGACAGTCCAATCTATGATTAAGGTGACGTTCATATAAAGGGTAAAACTAATTCATTACATTAAAATCAGGTCACAGATGGTAAAAATTATTGAATTTCAACAAATATCTAGTAACTTTCTAAACAATATCATCACAAGTGGCAAAATAAGAATAAATATAAATATTCTGCACATTTACATGTAGGTAGGAAGCTCAATAATGTATTTAAATATTTTTGAAAAAAGCACCACATGATACATGCAGGATTAGGGTTTGTTTTTCTAAATCAATCTTGAACAGCTCTCTGTAGCCAATTTCAACAGAAACTTACAATTCTGACGTAATTCTGGAGCATCTGTACAGGCAAGAAGGACTCAAAGGCCAGCTGGTCAAGACGGCCATTTTGGTTGCCATGGAGCTTGAGGACAATGTCAGAGGTCAGATTGAAGAGTTCATGAGGAGCCATGGAGGGGTTCTCACCCACAGACCAGTGTAGATTGCCTACATAGGTGAACAGAATCAAGGAGAGATTAACATCTTTATCATCATCACTATCATCATTACCACTAACTTCGTTGCCATGGGCATCATCATCATCATCACTGATCACCATCACAGCAATCACTTCCACAGACATCTGACATGATCATCATAGTCACTGACACAGTAATCAATTTGATATCAACATCACCATTCTCATCACCACCATTTTCACCATCATCATCATCATCATCATCATCATCATCATGAACAACATCATCATAATTGTCATTGCTGCAGTCACAGCCATCAGATCTCATGATTTCAAAGAATGTGATCCACAAAATATTGCACAAGAGTATGATTACTGAACAGAAGCACATGTATTTCCTACTAACTTATTACCTACCACAGTGGGACATCGAATTTCACAACATGCAGTGACATCAACTTTATGATTCAACAATGACATTACGCTTAGGTGAACAATGAAGAAGAGTTGTTTCCTAATGAACAATGAGTTCCTAAACAAATGCCAGTTGTCTTCTGGACATTAACAATTCTTTAGTAAAAACAAAATAAAGGGTTTACATGCTACTTCTTCAAGACACACAGCCTCAGAAAGGCACACTTCGCCAAAAAAACAAGTGGAAGAGAAGTGACTTGGACAGGATATCTGACAGATACTAGTGCCCTTGGGGTGTCAAATACAGTTCTTGAAGATATCCTCTGTATGAAAGCCAAAAACATGTCACATCTACTCATGATCTCCTTCATTCTTTAAAATCTTGATTCAAACAAGTAGAGCAATAGCTCATCCCCAACTACTACAACAGTGGGATGATATAAGAAAACATCAGTCATAATAGGACAGATGCAAACTGTTTTCAATTTTGGTCTCTCGCAGGAGTACTATGACCTGCAATTGCTTGAATCTGGGTCAAAAAATATGGGAGACTGTAAAGGCATGTGACATGCACCTGGCTTCCATACAACTGAAATCTTCATAAACTTCTCGTACATGGCATCATCATTGCACTTGCTTTTTAAGATGTGCTGTAACAGTTACTCCTAGCATTTAACTGCAGCAGTGAATAATGACTTTAAGTTTGTTGTGCTTGTACAGAAGCAGAAGTTCACAATTTCTGCATTCTTTCAGAAAAAACCTAAAGCTGCTGTGCTGTGAGTTATAGTAATTCTGAGGACTTTAAAAAAAGGCTTCTTGGAGCCCCATGAGCAAGAGGAACAACAAAGAGTTATCAATATACAAATAACATTCATCACTCCAGTCTGTCAAAAAAGTAGAGAGCCATAATTTGTCACATGGTTGGCAGAACACAATCAAATTCTCATACAGAAATTGAGTTAATGACCACCGTGTCACTGCTACCAGAAAAAGAGCCAACAGTTTAAATCATCTCAATTTATCCTGCTGAAAGAAAGATGAGGCTTTAAAGGTAATTTTGACAATATCCAGCTGGACTTGAATCCATCAAATGAGATATTTGTACACGGGTTCAAGCTTAGCCTTTCAGTGACCAGGGTATGCATGATAACAGCAAGGAGTGTAAAGCAACATACCTGCCACGTAGCTCTGTATACTGTGGACTCCTAGCCCAAGGCTAAAGCTGTCAGGGCCCTCATCTGACAACCTGTCTCCGTTGGGGCTCGGGAGGTCCTCGTCAACTTCTGGCATCTGAAAAAGAGTGAGGTTGACAGACTACATCAAACTCAAACCTTCTGCAAGATGGATACAGTGCTCATGCAATAATCGGGAACCACTACAGTGGGAGCCTAGCTTTAAAGGTATTAGCCCACATTTGCAAACCCACAAAAATCAAAACTGCATAAAACAGGTCCAATATGACTTCAAGTACAAGTTATAACAGTAACATACCTCACCTGTTGCTCTTTGTCTATACCATTCGATAAAAGAGAGAAAATCATCTTTTTAAAATCAATTTTCAAACCGGGTCAACCCGACCCAAAATCGAATTACGAGCGCGGGCTAGCTACATACATGTAACTTACACATGTATCGCATGCATGTAGTACGTACGTGGACCGGAGCTAGCGAGCGTTATACGCATGCATACGGTGCATTTTCATTTATTTTTATGAAAGTAATGGACTAATTGGAACGAAATTTTGCACAGGTGTTACTGCAATCATACCCAAACTCCATGCTAACTATGAGACCAATTGCTGCAGGTTTACAAATGTGGGCTAATACCTTTAACTAGAGAAAAAAATTGTTTTTCAACTACTCTCAATTCACTGGGGGCCACTGTACTATTGATATCAGATCAGAAGTTATGACTTTCAAAGATCCACAACTGTTTGTGTAAGAGATTTGTTTTGGTGATACATAACAGATGACAAAAAAAAAAGCAGTCTTGCAAAATCTACAAGTGTTCATCACATTAACTGCTAATGTGCATCAATTGTCTTTGTTGAATATGTAAAAAATGCTTTTAGTCACATGTACATGCAACAGTTCTTAAAAAGTACACACACACACGCACACACACACACACACACACACACACACACACAAGCATGCGCACACGTATTCTCATGTCTTTAACAATAATGATCTTAAAAAATATTGAAGTGCTTTTTGAAATATAAACGGAAGATGAACAGCAGCAAAGATCATCCAAATATAATTCTATAGCAGAGCGACAATAAATTGATAACAAGTCAGGTCAGAGTCATACCTTACAGCTATTGGCTAACAATGAGCCAATGGACTGGTCAAAAGCTGCCCATGTCATCCCCGCCAGGACAGAGAGCTGACCAATCACAAACTGGTTGGACTGGTCCTTCTGACCCAGCAGGTGAGGCGAGAGGTCATTGGAAGGCGTTGAACTCTTGCTGGCGTCTAGGATAACACGGATCGTCTTCCCTTCAGCTGTGCAGAGGATGCATAGGAAACAGATGAAAAGAAAAAAAAAAATTAATAATCATTGGTACAGTAGCTGGTGATATCAATACCTTGTGTACTCAGGAAAACTTCGGTGTTGAACTCATAAGGACAGGGTACAATCCAGCTTTACACACATCCAAGCAAGCAATACACCACAGTGGTTAATGCCAGACCATACTCCGCAATGTTTGCAACATGAAAAAGATGAGGTTCATTTTGTTATTAAGTGGCATGTGGATATCAATTTTGACACTTACTTTTGGATACAACAACAACAACAAAAATCGTCTGACACATACTTCAAATTCTTTCCTCCAAATCACCACAATACGCCTAATCTAATCTCTGCACTTCAGATTTTGTGGATCACGCTGAATTGACTCAATGTTGAGCTGAAGTCAGCATAAAGCCCCGCTCCTAGAACAGAGCTGGGATATATCCGTATCCCTTCAGGATGTACCTGTATCCCCCGGTTCCGATGCATCATGTGGGGAAGGCACTACCTCCAACGCATCCGGGATGGCATTTTGAAAATCCCCCCAACAAGAAATCATCAATTAGGATTGCTGAGATCACTGGAAACCACAGGATTCTCTCTGACACAGACTCTGCTGCTACATGCCCCAGGTTTGTGAGACATCGTCTTCACACCCCAACCCCAAACCCCCTCCCTTCAATTTGACAGATATTGCTCTATCTTCTTCCTCTGTCAATGCCATCACCACAGGGCAAAATTGAAGGATGGGTTATAGAAGTGCCTTGATGAGATCCATCAACTACCATGACATTGCTTGACAGAATTTGTTGCAATATATAAGTGAGGCTTTGCTGTTGGTGACTATCCACCATCTTTATTTTTTCAAACCGCTATCAATACAAGTTCCATCCTACCTCAGTCCCTAAAACAGCATATCATACCAAAACAACTCTTTTAGGTATAGGACATCAAATGAAATTAGTGAGAGAAACTCATCACATTAACATCTTATCCACATATTCACTGCATACAAACACAAAACGGTGTGACCGCGTTAAGAAAATATGTGTAACACAGAATCCAAAATATGACATTTCTTTTGACGCCAAATGCTACGGATTGCATCATATGACAATGATATATCATCTTATCACCGTTTTCATCTGTGCTTTAACTATACCTGTGTATGAACTGCACCCCCATAGTTCTCGCCAGTTTATCCACAAAAGCATGACAACACTGGGACTTGTGACAACTTTGAATACACCTGCATGTCAGATCTTTTCAATACATCTAGTATCAGTTTGGAGTTAGTCAAGTGTTAGTTACTATGGCCATGAATATGGATGCCATGCAGTGTCTAGGAGAAAATGGAAACTGAAAAGCAGCTTGCCACTCTGCTGCCCTAAATTCTAGGGCTACCATTTGACATGCACTGCCCCAATACACTCTAAACTATTACCTTGTGCACTTCTGACAATAAACACTATCAGGATGAGCTCCAGTACACACAGACTGTCTTTGTGAGTGTACATTTGGCTGTTATGTGTATCAAACTGCATCCCTTATATCAAGGCTATTCCCCTCAGCTAAAAGGTGCAGTTAACACACCAGTGAATACAGAATAACTTATAATGGAAGTATGTGTGAACGAGGGCAAGATAATTAACACCCCACATCCACTTGTGAGAAAGACGTTCACACTTGTAAATGCACACCTGCCATACAGCTGCATGACATATATTTGTATTCAATACTGGAAGCATGCAATCAAGACTTTACACTCTCACCCTCTTGTACATACATGTACATAGAGACATACTACACACACTGTGGCAAATGTTTTCATAGTTGGAATGTTTAAAAATAGCTTGAATTCATTATGATATCTCCTCTTTAATAGTGTCATTATTATCTGTAGAAACGTGCATTCGCAAGTGAGACACCAAAACAAAACAAAACCTCAGTAAGTTTATCAGCTGTTTAACTAATTACAAAGTAATTGTTTATGGAAAGAGGAAAAAACAGAAACAATATGAATGTGGATAATTAGAAGAGTAGGTATCAGTGACCAGGCAGTATCAGCAGCCAATGGGGGGATTAACAGGGAGGAAATTGACAGCGACAATTTGGTGAGCCGGGGTTTAAAGGAAACATCACGCAACCTCCCACACCAGACCAGTGCAGGGACATCTAGCGGGTCACTGACGGGCAGTTGTGGCACCAGCACAAAGTCACGGCATATTTGTGGATTGTCACAAAATATCTTTGCGATCGACGAGAGATCACTCGGATTATCAGCCTGACACTTCTGTGCTCACATGGACTCCCCCCTCCCTTAGTGGACATCTGCCCTCTATCCCCCCAGCTGCACGAGACTGCAAGAATGTATATGGAGCTCATCCTATTGCTAGTTTCCTTCCCACTTACTAAGCCCTAAAGTCCAGCCTTCACGGCTGAAATCCAGTGCTAATAACGTTGTTAAAAAAAAAAAAAATCAGGGTGATTATTAGCTATGAAGAGGACACTGAGCTTCACCTGGAAAAGGTGGAGGGGATGAGGGTACAAGCAGTGCTAAAGTTATATCTCGGATATACCTCTGAAATATTGAAAACTTAACATTCTGTGATATAACTTTTGTTTCCTTACATACATGTATCAAGTCTCTTTTGGGTTGAGCTGTATTTTAGTCTAGGAATTCAATCATGTACAATATTGATCATTTAAACATATTATATTATTCATGAGCATTCTTTTCTTCAGGCCAAGACAAATCATTTGTGCATGTTCACAAGGAAAAAGAACATAATTTTCTGCAGGACCAAAAATAAATGAAATGCCATTAAGATGTTCCAAATTCTGATGTAAGTGTTCTGGGTTGAAGAGCTCTTCATAATTTCCTACGAGATTGATACTGCACTGCCTGTAATTTGCCTGATATGTGAGGCTTTCATTTTCAGCAAATTCATAAACACAGCCCACAATCTCATTGTGACATAACAAAGAAACAATACTTACTGATACTGCTGAGGTATTCTTTGCACGAGTCAGTCGCAACGTTGTGAGGAGTGCGCCCTCGTCTGTCCGGCACAGTCAGGTGGACTCCGCCGTACTGATAGAGGGCTACGAGCATCTCCTGTCAACAAACAAAACAGTAATAACATGATGAAATGTAAGTAAATGGTTTTATTCGCCCAGGGTAGTCTCTTCAAAGAACCCACTGTTCTATCCCTGGCCCCTGCCATTGCCATTACCCCAGCATTACTAGGTTTACACTTGTATACACCAGGGTATCAAAGGATATTGATGCCATCTTGTGTGAGATTGTACTGTTGGAGAGGTATAAGCATGAGAGAGCTGTACCTGCCACAGAGCCTTTTACAGACTTTGGTTTGAAATTTCCTCTGTTAACTTATGTTTCATCTCAATTTCACTCTCGGGTAGTAGCAGCGAATCAGCAAGCTAATCATTTACTCAGGCTTCACTTGGCATGCCGATCTTATGCAAGTGATTATCTTAGTTCACAATGCAGAATCTCCTTTTATGAAAGAAAATAAGTACCTCTGTGCAACTAAGTGCAACTAAATAATAATGGAAGATGCCGTGACAATCTGTTAGTTCAGACTGGTCAATCGATACACAGCTGGTCAAGTACCATACCAAACACGAATGATGTAAATATGTATGCCTTGAGAATTATTCATCAATGCGTGCTTCAGCATGAAGAGGCAGATCCATTTCTGAAAAGGTAAAGCGGCTGACACTAGACGATCACACATTCACCCCTTGCCTCACCTTTCTCCATGGTAATGGACTATCTTGAGTAAGTTGGCAAGAATGGAAGATATACACCTTAGCCACGAAGCCTGACAAAAGGTTAACAGCTGTACCAGCTTGCAGGGAATCGAATCTAAGATCTCCTATGTAATGGTCCAGAGCCTTAATAATAATAATAATAATAATAATTGCATTTATATGGCGCTTCATACTGACGTTTCTAAGCGCACTTTGCTACTCATACAAATAGACTAGAAAACACAATAACGTTAACAAAATTAACGTTAACAGTAACAAAAGAAGAAGAAAGAAAAGAAAAGAAAAATACATGTGATACAATGGTACAATAATTGATAACTGTGTGCGCCTCCAGAAAAAAAAAAAAATTACAGCTGATTAAACAGATGAGTTTTAAGAAGAATTTTAAATGATTCGACAGATGAGGCATTCTGAATATAGAGAGGAAGTTTGTTCCAAAGAGTGGGAGCAATGGAAGAGAAGGCTCGGTCACCATAACGGGTTTTTGTACGTGGGCCATGAAGTAATTGGAGAGAGGAAGATGAACGGAGGGGTCTGGCAGAAGAGGAGGAGCGGAGAGAGACTAGGTTTTGAAGATATATGGGTGCAAGATTACGTGTGATTTTGTACGTCAGAAGTAGGATCTTGAAAGTAATACGGGAATGTACTGGAAGCCAATGGAGTGAGCGGAGAACAGGAGATATATGGTCATGTCTCCTACTAAGGGAGACTAATCTAGCGGCTGAATTTTGGATACGTTGGAGAGGGGATATGTGAGAAAGAGGGAGGCCGGCAAGGAGGGAGTTGCAGTAGTCCAGATAGGAGGAGACGAAGGCATGGACGAGCCGCTCAGCTGATGATTGATCAAGCAGACGCCTGATCTTCCCTATTTTGAAAATACCCCATGATGCAGACTTACAAATGTTTGTGATATGGTGTTTAAGAGTTAAGTGTTTGTCCAAAGTAAAGCCAAGGTCTCTAACACAGTCAGAGACCTTAATAATCCCATCCCGAGTAGTTAGATCTGGTAGAGGAACTGTGCTCCTAAACTGTGAAGAGAAATGGATGAGTTCAGACTTGTCTTCGTTCAGACGGAGTCTGTTGGCAGTGGACCAGGTTTTGATGTCGTTGAGACATTCTCTCAGTGAATTAACAGCAGCAATCCTATCGCCAGGTGACATAGTTATGTAAATTTGAGTGTCGTCAGCATACATAGCGTAGTTGACTCCATGATGACAATTGATGATTCTGGTGAGTGGACCTGTATAGAGGAGAAAAAGAAGGGGGCCGGCAACGGATCCTTGCGGAACTCCGCAGCTGATAGGACTAGGACGTGACCAGGTCCCATTGATTATCACCCTCTGTCTGCGATCTTGAAGATATGACTTGATCCATTGGATGGCAGTGCCTGTGATGGAATAGTCATTACTAAGTCGTTGTAGTAGCAACGTGTGGTCGAGCGTGTCAAACGCAGCCGAATAGTCAAGAAGAAGAAGAGCAGCCTCATTGCCCTTGTCGACAGCAAGAAGGAGATCGTTGAGCACTTTCAACAAGGCAGTTTCTGTTGAGTGGAGGTTGCGGTATGCTGACTGGTTTGTAGGAAGCAGATGATTACTGTCAACATAAGACATTAACTGTGTAGACACAATCCTTTCAAGAAGCTTACTCACAAATGGCAGATTGGCAATTGGTCGGTAATTGCTCAGGACATCGGGATCTAGGTTCGGTTTCTTCAACAGAGGGGAAACAAGAGATGTCTTGAAAGGTATTGGAACTATACCCGATGACAATGATGTGTTAATGATGTTTTTTAGAACCGGAAGCAGCTCATCAAGGCACTCTTTGAGCAGCCAAGTTGGAAGAGGGTCCAGACTGCAAGATTTTGGTGGAGATAGCATGATGAGACGTCGAAGCTGTTCATCAGTGACTGGATTAAACTCGCTCAGGTTGCAGTTCAAAGAGTTCTCAGGAGCCTGGACGGATAACTCCAAAGGGTTCACGTCAGATACAAAGGAAGACACAATATCATCAATTTTCTTCATGAAGAATATACTGAACCTGTGCGCCAGTTCTGAGTCAGATGAGTGTTCAGGATAAATAGCAGAGTCAGAAGGGGTGGACAGTTTCTTCACGAAGTTGAATAGTCGTTTCGAGTCAGCATTGGGGATCTCTTTTCTCAGGTACTGGGACTTTGCATCAGTAATCAGACTGTAGTACAGCTCACATTCTTGACGATACAGGTCCATGTCAGTCTGCATGCCGGACTTCAACATGCGACGTTCAGCACGACGCCGACGCCTCCTGGCCTCCCTAACCTCATCAGAGAACCAAGGGGCATTGGGTCTAATTGTCACAGTCACAGTTTTAACAGGGGCATGCTTGTCCAACAGATTACTCAGCATGTCATTATACATTGAAATTGCTTCTGTAGGACAAGATGTACATTGGGAAGTCAACAAAGCCTGTTTAATATCCTGGCGGAAAGAGTTGGTGTCAATATTGCGAAGCTTTCTAAAGCTTACTTTCCTTCTAGGATTTGGTGGGCCTTTAAGATTAATGGCGGAAAGAATGGCGGAGTGATCAGATGGCAAAGATGGCAATACAGTGATATGGGAAATAATATCTTCAGATTTCCTACTAAAGACTAAATCAAGTGTGTGGCCTGCTTGGTGAGTGGCACCCTTAACATGTTGATGAAACCCAAAGGCTTCGACGGCATTGAGAAAAGACTGAGCGAAACTATCGGCAGAATCATCTACATGTATATTAAAGTCACCAAGAAGAATGGTTGGATGAGCATCAACAGCAGCACTCTCGAGGAGAGTTAAAAACTCATCAAGAAAGTCGTTGCTGGTAAAGGTGTGACGAGAGGAATGGGGTGGGCGATAAATGCAATAAACCCGAACAGTAGATGAAGAAGTGAGATGAATCGTGAAATCTAGCAGTTCAAAAGACATAAATTTGTGTGTGTCATTGACAACACAACGCGCAGCAGACCTATACAGGACGCAGATACCACCTCCTCTAGATGTCTTTCTGGGATGATTGATAATATTGAAATTTGGAAGGGATAATTTCAATTCAGCAAGGGTAGGCTCATCCCTCTGGTCACCTGAAAGCCATGACTCAGTGATGACTAACACATCAATATCATTATCTATGATCAGAGTTGACACTGCATCGACTTTATTCGTCAAGGATCTTGCGTTCCATAAACCAAATTGAGACCCACTGGAAGCATCACAAAGGGACTGTGACCTTGGAATCCTTCGCCTACGGCGTCCCCTGTGAGTACGCCGCTGCTGCGCAATCCCAAGATCACATACCCTTCTCCAAACAGTCAAAGGAAGTAGATGACTGGGCTTCCCATTAAACTGATGGAGGGCATGTACATCATATGTAATACGATTCGGTTGAAAACTACTGCAATACTCATTAGCATGTTGCATTACATCGACTTCAGTACATGGACCTGGGTTTGTTTGAATGTCACCGGACAGTAGGATGGCTAACTGAAAACATGCACATGTGTTGCTATAGTATGCAACAGGTTTACCACAGTGTCTGACAAGCCTGTGAACAGGAGAAAGTAGACTGTGATTACAGTTACAAGCATCAGTTGGCAGCATGAATACATGGTTCACGTTCAAGAGAGATACAATCAGAGGTATACAAAAGAAGAGATGCCAGAGACGCCAGATCTTAATCCCCTCCATTGCTGTGGAGGTGATGCTATTGACATACACATGTGAACGGTGTGACAACAAAAGGTGCTATTGAAAGTACAAAGCAAGTACACACACAATATGCATGAAGCAAGTGTGCAACACTGGGCTGGACACTGAAAATGGCAATACAGAGTAGGCAACAGTATCAAGATACAAAATTCATCTGCTTAAATATACAGCTAACTTACCAACAAATTGACTGGAAATGGTCTAGCAAGATCCTTGACACAAACAGAATACAATATGAACAACCATACTGCAAAAATGCAGCAAAAACCAGGTAAAAGAGACAATATAATCAGAGCCCTAAATGAGTGGGGCTACCTATGGAGGCGCACACCAGTATACATGTGTATACATGTGTACATCAAATGCTCTCATTGACAGGAACAGCAAGTTAGACACAGCAGAAGTGTTAATGGTACTTCTCCGGTCAATCTAGAATGACATGAATGAAACTTGCTGAATCAATGAAACAGAAATTCCTAAATACATGAACTACCACTTTCACAATAAAGGGATCTATATACAGTTTATTACTGCAATCATAACAGTGATGACAACTTTTGATACCTTTTTTCCACTGACAAGAAAAAATATGCTGCATCCATTACAAACTGACAATTTAATGATGGCAATGTATCACAGCACTTGCTAACATGTAGCATCAGCAAGAATTCACCATCATTTATGATATGGAATTGAGTGCAAAAATCTCTACGTATAAATCAAAAACTGGCAGGAATTTTCAAATTAGGTCTCGTACGGCTTCATTTCCCCTTGCTTGCATAGCTAGCTGTCATGTTCACTTTATCTGCCTGCACAGAACTTGTCACGTGGTATCTTTTCCTCCTCCCACTGAACTAACGGACTCTGTCTCAGCCCTATGCCAAGTGTCAGTATCAAACTATCCTTTCTGGAATGAAACCAAGCACACACAGTAGGCATTGGGGCCGAGTTAATGGATGTTGGATTGAAGTTGATGACATGTTGTTTATACCTTTCGGGCTGCATCAACCCTCAAATCCATCCCTGAGGGTCCTCTGTAGCGAGCTACTGCAGGTCATGGATCAGGGTTGAGGGGGAGAATTTGGAGACAAATTTGGCAATGAAATTACGGGGGTGGAGCGGAGAAAAAAAAGAAGAGGAGGGGGAGCAAATATTTGGGAGACAAATTTGAAGATTGACAATTTGATTTGGAGGGGATGGATATCAATGGGGCAAATATGTGAGGCATCGTTCTGTTGACAAGACGTTGTTCTGTTTCGAAGGTGGAATAAACGGAGCATAGTCAACTCTTGAACATCTAGAGTATTGGGGGTAAATTCCTGCAGCTTTTACAGCCATCTGCCCAAGATTTGACTACATGTCTTGGAGTTCAAAGATATTGCAGGAGCATTTTACGACTGAGATAGTCGATTCAAGAAAACTGGGATTGTGCAGTGAGACAGCAAGATCTGATTAATGCTAACTACTTAGACTGTGGAAGGCTGGATAGCAGTGAAGGATGAAAAGGGGGTGGGGGGTTTCAGTGGCCAAGCCGTTGACAAGACAACGAGAAGCCAGCTGGATATTCCGAGCATCCAGGAACCACGGGGAGACAGCTTCATAGCAGGAAGAGCCAGATTCGGGGGCAGGAAGAGTCCTAATTGATAGAAAATCATGCCTGTCATTGGAGATGCTCGCGCACCGGAGCCCGGCTAAGACTTGCTAAATATAACACCATAAATGCTTTCGGCTCAAGTACTTCTCATACGCATCAAACACGCATCCTCCATTTGGCACAGAGGAGAAACTGCTCGACTCAAGCAAATTCCCAGAGTCTTGGAGAAGCACGACTTGGAACAGAGACCAAGGATTGATTCTTTGGAGGTAGCCTTAAACATTGTAAATCCCACAAATGATTGGAGGGGTTATGACCTACCCCTGTTCTTGCACATATGTACTCTTGGATTACAATAGCTTGCACAAGTGTGGTATTTACTTTGGATTTCTTCCTTGTCACTGTGACAAACAAACAGATAGGACACTGTTTTACTTCTCACTTGCATTGTAAATTTGGGGGAATTATGTTGTAAACAAGACTTTTATTCAGCTTTTAATTAAGCTGCCATGAATTGAAATGCATGCTAAAAAACTTGCTTTCATGCGTCAATGCTACGAAGGAGCATCTGGTGTAAGAGCAATATTTACAGGACGTCAAACCACTGCAAATCAGATACATACTGATGTACACTTCAAAACATATTCAGAAGGCAATAATCAATCTGAGGATCGAAAAACGGGTAACTTATTTAGCATGCTAAATCAAATGTCTGAAAAAATCTTGTGTTTATCTCAAACCCACATATCTTTATTTCTGATGTAGAAAAAAAAAAATCCACCATACTGTATATACAGTACAGGGTAAATCATAAAAACACATGAGTTGGCAGCTCTGGGTCTGGAGATCCCTTTGTATCAAAAGCAGCAAAAATACCATATTCCCTTATACATCCACCTGCACATTTTGCGAGTTTCACAACAAGTTTTTTTTTTTTTCCAGTTTCAGTAAGTTTCTTATCCTCCTTGCTACTTCTCCGCTGCATAAAAATTTCCTTCATAGATGACTATGGCATGTGACTTTTAGATGTTGCCAAACTAGGATACACAAAGATCAACGAGTTCCACCCCAAGGGGGAAGGGGTGCCCCACCTTCTGTCCGGTGGATGCCAGGATGTGAGCCAGGGTCCACCCGTCGTGATCCATGGCATTGAGGAGGTCTGAGGAGACGGGAGGCTGGTGGGTCGTCTCCTGGTTGATCTGGGATAGCATCTGGATGTCTGTCTGCTCGCTGCTCGGCAGGTGGATCAGCAGCGTGTGCAGACAGCTCATCTGGCCGTAGCGGGCCGCCGCGTGGAACGGCGTCCAGCCAATCTGCACAGGCAGAGGAAATACAGTCAAGATTGCTGTCAGTCTATACAGCTTCAATTCCCACTCTTTCTTCTCTCTCTCTCTCTTTTTTTTTCATTCTTCTTTTGGTTTTGAGGCCATCCATTATTTTCTAACAACACGCAAGACACAATTGTTGCATTCGCATTCTGTCTTGATTTAAGACCTGACCTACTACAAACGTGCAATTGCATTAACAACACCTACCCAACTCTGTGCAGCTTTTCCTTTTAGATGGAATTGGAAGAAAACACAACAATTAATCAATCATCTTCAGCTAACAGGTAGATAACTTACAGTATAAAAAAAAAACTGTCTCCATTGCTACTAAATGAAACATTGACTGACAATTACAGAAAGCATGAATTTTAAGTCTAACAGTCGCAAAATCCTGAAAGTATGCGAAATCGCTGAGAAAGAGAGCTAGTGCGAGGTGTGTACAATAAAACCTTGATTTTAAAATTTGACCAAAGTAAAAGTTGCTCTGAACAGAAACTCAAATGTGACAGCTACAGATTTAGAAAGATATTACAAAATTCTGACAAATGACATGAAAGTGGGGACTAAAAATTAGCGCATAATCAAGACATGGCATACTATGCTTACCCTAAATATTACACTATCTTGACAGTGACAGGGAATGCTCTCTTTTGGGATAAATCTGTTCGCATTTCTAACAAACCACTCTAATGTCATTTACTGAATCTACCCTACAAAGATTATAAGTCATAGGCACTGCTCTCTCTTTATGCAAAATGCATAACAGCGCAGACATGGTGATAATCATCAATTGTGTGTTTTAAGTGAGCTGCAACCCAAGACAGTAAAATTTTATTTTTCTTGTTTTTGTCTGTTTGTTTGTTTGTTTTTGTTTTTGTTTTGTTTTGTTTTTTGCTCAGGACAGTCACTATATAAAGGCCAGTGTTGTTCAGGTGAGATCTTGGTTTGCTCTCCTGGTGTCTTACGTTTGTGATGCAGTCTCGAGTGGCACCGTTGTCCAGTAGGGTTCTGACACAGGAGGTGTGGCCACTGGCCGCTGCCCAGTGGATGGGCTGCCACCCCTGTGAGTCGCTGCACAGGGGGGTGGAACCATGCTCAAGCAGAAACCTCACGCACCTGGAGGTCAATAAATGCAAGAGAGACCAAAAGGATGAGATTAACATCAACATTGATTTCAATGATATTATGATATTTTAATGATTTTGATATTGCTCTGTCCAGTGATATGTATTGTACTTTGCTGCTATTTGAAATACAAGAAATAATTTCAGTTCATTTAAATTCAAATGGAATCACCTGAAGAATTCACAATTTCCATTGCCAGGGCTTCCAAAATACACATATCAAAATCACACAGGTTTTCAAAAATCTCAGGAATTACTTGTGTGTTACTAGCATCTCAATGGGTGGTCAAAAGTCGTCAATTCGGGGAGGCTCTTAATACCTTTCTTTTTGTCACAATGCAAAAAGATTTTTTGATTTTGTTGGGAAAACTTGCCAGCTATGCATCACATGCACACTGCCAATAGGTATCTCATCTATAATCTAATGAGTGACATACACGTGTACATTGATAAAGTATCTGGGTACCTGATGCTAATACTGTGAGTGGAGTTTGAAAGCTCTTTATCTTTTAATAAGGGGGAGAGGAAGGATGGAACAGCATCTGTTGACATTTGGAGCATGTCAGATATCTTTTTTTCCCCTGTGAATCTGTGACTTTTGCTGACAAAGATTCATTCTGCATACAAAGAGGGGTATGGGTATCAGACAATAGGAGGGCTGATGAGGTAAGGGTGGGGTGGGGCAACTTACCCTTCATGCCCCTCTCCGGCTGCTACATGGAGGGGGGTGAGCCCTTCTGCTTGAGCTGTGTTGGGGTCTTCTCCTAGGGTAACTAATAAATCTAAACTATCTGTGAAGATACAAGAGCACAGGAAGATGATCATCAATTATACAGTTGTAAAAATCTCTCAATCATTATACACAAATGCATGTACACAAAATATATCAAGTAGGAAAATCATGATTTATCAATACTGGAAACAAAAGGTTGATATTCTTAATACCAGATTTATCTGAAGATTCAAACCCACAGAAAATACAGTCCGTGGGTTTGTTGAGTTCATGCCAGTCATATTTTTCAGCGACGTGTGATGACACATATCAATGAAATTAAGTTTGTTGACATAATCCCACTGGAAAATTTCCAGGACTGACATCTGTTGAATGAGTTAATTACAAAAGTTTGGCAATTCATTACAAGTGTTTGGCAGTGGATTATCAAAGACTAAGATGACTAACTCATACTGTGCCTGACTCAAGTCACTTTCAAAGAACAGAGAGTGGCATCTCTTCCTTATGCCTTTGTTTGAGAGTACGTTGGTGACTATGTGCCTGAATACACATTGTATGTGTGTGTTACTGCTATTTCTGTCTGTGTTTGTTTGTGTCTGCATGTGTGTGTGTGCATGTGTCTGTGTGTGAAATTATGTCTGTGGCCCTTTGTGTTTGTACAATATGGGTGCATTTGAAATGTCTAGATGTATGTATGTATGTGTGTGTGTGTGTGTGCCTAACATTATGTCTGTCTGTGAGCGTGTGTCTGAAACAATGTACAGTATGTGTTTGTGTCTGTCTGTGTCTGTGTCTGAAAGTGTGTGTCTCCATGTTCTTGGTCATGTCATTCTGCAGTATTTGTTTTTTCCCCGACACACATGTGATATTCAGCACCGAGAGTGTCAGGAATGTGGCTGCCTGCAGGGGAGGGAGGAACATGAGTAACCATGAAGAGATGAAGCGATAAGGAACCGCTGATTTCGTCAAGATAGCCCACCGTACTGCGCTCGCCTCACTCTCCGCTAATGATCTCTCCCTGGCTGTTGCATCGGTCACTGCCCTACTGACACCTCAGACAGTGACTAGGGAGTCAGTCGGCTTTAATAGTTGTACTACTTATCAAAGATCCGCATAGGGTGAATCACCGTACTTCCAACAAATTCTGGTCTGTCGCAGGAGCAGTCCAATTAATTTCCTACCATGTAGGTGCCATGTTCAAGGATTACCGTCAGAACCTCTCACATATGGTAGCTGACAAATTTTATAGGTCAATGTCCACTGATGTCTTGCTCATGAATTTGATGGAAAAAGAAGAGACTAAAATATCTAATTCAATCAAAGCAGCAACACTTTTCATCGTGGGCACTGGCAAATGACGATCTATAAAGGTCACATACAGTGCGTCACACAGGTTGTTGTTGCAGGATTTACGCAGGGTAACACTCAAAAACTTGTTTTCAGGAAGTAATAGTGTACCACAATATCTTAGATTTCTGTGACAATTCCCTCCCACTATGTTTTCATCTCAGAAAACCGAGGAAGAGATGGTGACACTGACCTACATGTCCGCCATAGGCGGCGGCGTGGATGAGAGTGGAGCCATCTTTCTCTGGTGAGGTCCGGTCGTGCTGCTCCTCTATGAGTCGGCAGAGGGTGGCCGTGTCCCCCTTGCGGGCGGCCTGGTGGAGAGGGGATTCCCAGGCCGAGGTGCAGAGGGTGGGGCGCGTCAGAGCAGGGGGACTGCCTGCATGGGGGGAGAGATAAGGGGGGAACGGGAGGGGAATAGAATGATTAGAAAATAAAAATCATAACTAGCAAAGAACATTTATCTAAGTGTAACTTTTCTATTCTGCTGTTGTGTACAAGACTCCTTTAATTTGCTTTCTCTTTATACCATGAATGTACAGATATGCAAGGTATACTAACACACACACACACACATATATACAAAAAATAGGAAATGAACAACAAACACAGAAAAGGCTGTCAACAGTCTTTAATAATACATCTTTGAGATGCATTAATAAGTCCTTAAATCAACAAGTTTTCCCACAATTTCCACATTTTCTCATCTTTGAAATAACTTATACATTCATTATTGCAACTTTAAGTCCTACAGAACTTTCAAGAGAGGTATGAGCAAAACTCCACAGAGCAACAAGAAAAAAAAATACTGATAATATAACATCAAAGAATACTATAGAGAAAGAGACTAAAGGATAGAAGTGGGATTCAGTGTAGGCTGAGGCGCTTTCACTGTGTCCTTTGCATATAATCTGCTCAATCAATGTTGTCTACACCATCGGTCCACAGACAAGACGTCGATACCCAACTGCCGAGATGTGAAAATAAGAGGGAGGTCACATCGCTGATGCGCTCTTTTCAAATCAAAATCCATGCAGGGCTCATGTGGTCATATCAGCTGCAGCTGGCCTGGATTTGGTTTACCACACATCTCACTGACGGAAAATAATACATGTAGGCACACACTCTACAAACTGCACAGAAACCATCACCTCCAGTAACAACTGAATAGAAGTACATCCAGTTCTGCAACTTCATGGTATTTGCAATGCAACAGTTTCTGGCTACACTTGGTAAGAAGAAGATCCCTTTGTTTTCCAACGATCAAACTACAGATCCTGCAGAATCATCAAGTTCATTCGAAGTCTGAAAATAAAGACGGCATCTGTTGATGTCCATCATTAGCTTGGTAATGACACATCCAAGTACTTATGCTATTTCCTCTCTTCTTTATTCATTTATTTTTTTTTTGTCTCCTGAGTACTATATAAGCTGTTATTTTCATGAGGGTTTATTTTTCTTGAATTTCGAAAATTACTGTTGGTCTGCAATTTAACAACACATGAAAACGTCGTCATGCACTGGGGTAATATTGAACTTATGACAGCCTCGGAGTCAATTCACAAAAAAAAAAAAATCATCTTGCAAATATGTCTGTGACCCCCTCATTTGCAAAAATATTTGTGCATGAAAAAAAAACAGCTTATATCATGTTTGAATGGAGTAATCACTGGGGTATAATATGACAGACACCTATGATTTCTCATGTACATGTACATTGTATCTGCCACGTAATGAACCCCTTAAAGTTACCCAGAAAAGATGACTCACTGATAAGTTGTCTAATTCATCTTCAAAATTGCATGAAACATCTTGTGAAACAGGGAGAGCAGGAAGACCAAGTGAAATGGAATAACACACACACATACATACACACACACACACACATGCTTGTAAGATGCTTCAACCGGGGATATGATAGTTTGCTAAAAGTGACTGGGCATATTCCACTTTTTTTTCTCTTTTTCTGAAAAAAAGGAAAGTATTTTTCTTGTTTCCAATAAATTGACTAATTCAAATTGAAAACAAAAATAAAATATTTAAAAATTAAGCTTGGAAAATATAAAATCAGGCTTCATGTAGAGTATACATTACATGTAGGTGCATACACAACAATTGAGGATACATGTAAAAATTCTCAAATTCCCCTATCTGAAAACTGTGAAAACTATTCCCCTACTTACAGGTAATAAATACACATGTATGCACATCGGGCAGTTGCATTATATAGCCCTAAGGTACCCCTAGGGTTTTGAGAGGGTGCCTTTTCATTGGTTTTAAATACTGTTTACGCCGAATATTATGTGAGGTTATTATTTTCGCAAATTTCGCGAGTCAGGTGTTATTCGCTAATTTAAAGACACACAAAATTATTGACTCTGATCCCAATATGAATGTGACAAGCACGTATATATTTCTCCATTCTGACTGTACTCCACGATCACAAATCTTTAACCACTTGCGAAATCGTTGGGGAGTCCCAATTCGTGAAAATTTAGACTCGCCAAATATATGGCATATACAGTACTCTGAGCAAACGGGCATATACCCGGTGTGAAATGTATCCCCGGTTGCCTAGAGTGAGACGGTGCAATATCCCCGATTGAAGCCGTTTGAGAGAACACACAACACGCACAACGGTAAGGTAGAAAACCAGATGGAGGAAGAACATGGCAGGGTGGGATGATGAGGTGATTCACATCCCATAACACCAACCAGTCCCTTTTTTTTTGTGCTTATTTTGACTGCTGATAGTTGGCAGGAAGAGAATATTTTGGCATAAGGAAATGTGAGCATGTGTGTGTATGTCTGTATATTTTTACTTCACAGATATAGAGCTATGCCTCCTTATTATGTGGTGATGACAACACTGTGCCTCATATTCCAGTCCTCCAGTATGCAGGTTAGTGTAAGGAAGACATAAAAGCAGGTCATTATTTTCATTGTGGTTTAATAAGAAAAACCTAAAAAAATAATAATAATATTAATCCTCCTCAGATAGGAGTCCATATATGTGGCCAGGATACATTTAAAGTCCATTTGAAAGTAATTTGAATGATTGCTTTTATTAGTTAAAACCTGGGGACCGTTTCATGAAACTTTTTGTCAGTGATTTACACTGACAACTGTTAAAAGCTACTGAAATCCTTGCGTCTGATTGGCTGATAGCAAATTTGTCGGTGAAAACCTCCAACGAACTCGTTCATGAAACGCCCCCCTGATGTAATGCTGAGGAAACATTGAATAAAACATAGACTTTCACTTTCACCTACCAACTTTAAATGATTTGAAGGAGTGACAACACAAAGACAAAGCTTCTATTTAGTGTTCAATTTGCCCTTTTAGCTTCTTGTAATCTATCTTACAGTCATATTTACTCCAATGGAAGATGGAGCAGGCGGAGCAGTTTCTGTATTGCTGGGTAATGGACAGTACAACGTATATGGAGATTACTCTCCACTCCACGAGAGGACACGAATATATTCATCAACCGAATTTACCTCCCGATATACAGCCCCTCATCTACTCCAGATAGAATCAACAAATCAATTCAGTGCAGTTTGTGGCTAGTCTGCAAATGCAAACCTCCTTAGGAAAGGGGGGGAGGAAGATGAGAGAGCAAGGGAGATAGACTGACGGTGGGGGGGGGGGGCTTCGAATCATCAGTCTGTGACATCTTGACACAAGTCCTATCTGAGGGTGTATGGAGGTAATTCATCCAAAGGACTCCAACTAACCTTGTCTATCCCCTCCATTGCCTTGGGTTATTGCATCACATGGAGCTGCACCATGCACACGCCACGTGAAAGTTTCCAAATGTATACAGACTGCTTCCACATTCATCACGCACATGCATCGCTGATAAACGGACGATGCGACCATATCTGGGGGAACTAAATTGACCGTTATGCCAATCTGCGAGATGGGGTAAGCACGCTGGCGTCTACTTCAGAGATGAAATTGCCTTCCATAACACACCCTGCCCCCCCCCCCCCTTACCCAATATCTCCAGAAATGATGTTCAGACTTTCATCAAAGCTTTGTGGATGAGACAAATGAAAGAAATCAAGAGAGAACATCAATTTGTCTGAATGAGGGAGACTCCGAAGAATGAGCACCATCCCAAGCCAAGAAGGCCCCTCTACATACTCCCTAAAAAAGTGCCTCAAATAAGATGGAGTTCTATGTCTAACAACAATAAACAGAAAAAACAAACAAAAGCAAACACAGCAAGGAAATCAAAGCATGCCAAAGGTTGCCGACTCGCGTGATGATAATTGCAGGCAGTAGTCATGATCATTTTTCTCCGCAAACCGATCAATAGTGCTGAAGTTGTCAGTGATGGCATTACTAGATACTGGTGGGATAGGGCTGCAACCACTGGATGAGGGCTTAAGTGCAAATCAATATTTTTGACACAGAGCAAATTCGTAGAAATTATTTCTGAGCAGGCAGATGAGCCACATGTGGCTGACTTGAAATATGAAGGAATCCTGAATGTGGCAATAATTACCATGCAGTGGTTTTAAATGTTTTTGAAAAGATCAACTATTTGATACTTGTAACATTAAGTTTTGAAGCAGGAATTCACGGATTGAAAGAAGACAGATCCATCTTTACTGCCAGATATAAAATTCCTAAAAGTTCCTTTGACAGTATTCAAAATGGTACATAATTTACTTATCCTTAAAATTCATGAAGTCACAAGCATAGCTTTCTCCATGGTTCTTCCACTCTATCTTTCTATACAAATTCATTAAAGTGTTACTCTGGTTGTAATGCTTCTAAGTGAAGGTAAATTTGTTTTCATACAATACAAAATCTCTGTATCACTCAGTGTTGCTATTGCTCTTTGGGAGACTATTTCTCGGTATGTTGTATTCATGTTACCTGTATGCTGATCTGATTTTCTGCCAAAGGGCAATAAGTCACACTATTGTGATTCATAATATCAGCTCTGAATACAAAAATCTTACAGACAGGTTTGTGGAGAGGAGGGGGTGCTGGATTTCAACTTGGCACATTTCCCTGTGACATGAACTCCTATTGTTCTGGAAATGTCACGATCAACGCATGACCCGATATTCAGGGATTTCTACGATAAGCATCAGCGGGGGATTTAATTGGTCGTCGGTTCTTTGAGATACAGACTGTAGAGAGAGAGAGAATATCAGAGATGTGAAAAGCTACCATTGTTTCATGCAGCGATGGAGACTCTGACGTCACAATCAACTTGCCGTGAGATTGATAGTCTTCAAGCGTGATCCTTGCCCACGATTTCTCTCGAGTCTGACATCCGGAGCTCCAAAGGTACATGGAACAAGAGCAATCAACGGAGGAGCAACACGTTTTCTTCTCGCCGCGAGATATGGCTGCCGTATTTCTGTCTTCACTGTTGTGATTAATTTGCTAAATATTACCTAAACAAATCGGGTCATACGTCACTACTTCCCCCTCACTTATCTTAGCTGTAGTCTCAGTTTTCATTGTCTGCCAAGATGTCTACAGGAGGTAGGCCACAAGAAACGAGGAGAGAGGCTCTTCAACCTCTTGAAGAAAAAAAAATGTCAAGGAAATTTTCGAGGAGGTAGGATTTACTGAAAACTAATGAGCTCTCTGGAAGTCATCTGGAACGTAAATTCCATCTTGACTAACAAATTCAAGATGGATTTATTCATATGCTATTTTTGCTTGCTCTCTCTCTCTCTCTTTGAAACAACAAATCTCATGACAAGTATTCAATTAAAATTGAGGACTTGGATAACCTCAGCAGGAAAGCTCTAGTGTTGCAGACAAACCCTGAAGGTTTACACTCATTTCAAAATAACCTCACACTTCCTTCAACACAAAGTCCAGCATCTTCAATCGTAATAATCCAGCTACAAAGGCGTAAAGGGCTTCCATTTCAGCAAGATCAGGCTCAGCCAAAGTTGTGCTTATGAATTATTTCGGCTCCACAGAAAAAAAAATTCCATGCAATTCTTCTTTTTCTTTACAATTTTCCCCCCAGGATGAAGTTGTGTCCGCCTGAGTGCAAGGAACTGATCCCACATTCCGGTCCTTTCCCCTCATCATAGCTGGCTGAGAGATACCACAGATTTCCACCTCTTCCTGCTGGCTGTGGAGGTGAATGTTTCCATGGCAACAGTTTCCTCCCAGTGAAGCAGAGAAGGATCCTCTAGGTGTGTGCTGCAGGTCGGGATACACAGCTGGCTTTAATACATGATTTCTATCAGACAAGCACATCACTTGCACTGTCATGCACTCACGAGTCTTCAAAAACACACTGCTGTTGCAGACTCTAGCATTAATTGTCAGATCAATGACAGCAATGTGACTCCTTCACCTTTACACTGTACTTCTAATAAAAACATGCTCTGCATAGATTCAGGGGCTCATTTGAAAAGGTGACTGAAAACACACACACAAACGCACAGATTTTCACAAAGAATGACTATTGAAGTAACTGGAAGCAAAGCAAGCCAAGAGGAAGTGAAGGCAACACAATTGAGCAAGACATATTGTCTTGGGAGTGGTCTGAAGCCTGAAATAGTTACAATACAACTGATTAATGAAGATGGCAATCACTGAAATATGATGACTTAGTGAAATAACAAATTATGCATATCGTAAAGCCATACAAACATCCTGACAAACAATTTTTACATCCCAAATGACGCCTTCATCAACTGCAGATAAGCAAAAGGTACAGTTTATCCCACTTCAAATATGAACAAGTTGGCTTGTTGTTTTTCTGTAAGCATATCACATCTCCATATATTCACTTAAGTCCATTTGATTTAATTCACTCAGTTATAGTACCCTCTGTCTTCTCTTTCATTGGGATTGACCCGTAAAATCAATGACGTCCAGACCGGGGCTAAGAATTCAATATGCCGTGCCATATCAATTACTCTGGGTAAATATGGTCTGATGACAATAAGTGACCATACGAGGGAATAGCGTTCCCTCATCCCTATATCATACTGACCAGCTGCACGACCCAAATCATCACAGGCAGCGAGACATCCACCAAAATTTGGGTCTTCACTTCTCAAGTGCAATTTGAGATACTCAGCCTACTAATAAACCTCATCTGGTTGGTCAAACGACAATCGCTGCATACTGCTCCCTCAAAAATGAAGTGAAATATGCATGGCTCAACTGAAGTCCAGAGCTGTGCCTCCAATAAACGACATGAAGCTGATGGCTCACTACAGTATTTGCCTTGGCCCTCTGGGGTGCTTCCAGAAGCTTTACTCATGATTGCAGATTTCTAGGGCTTTCAGACCTGTCTCTAAACTTGTTCAGAAACACAGTTCTTGCTATTCGATATTTCTCATTTTTTCTTCTTTTCATATTCGAACAAAGTCTGAATGCAAATTTGAATCACATTTCTAAAGGACATGTTTTCAAAGCCTCCAGACCAACTCTGGTCTGCATGTATCTTTCAATTCAGTTTTGCTCAACAGTGGGTTTTTTATTTGTAATGGAAATATTTTGACCTGCAAAACACAGCTTAGGTGGTACCTATAGGTTGACTTTGTAGTTACCTTGAACCCTGTTCTAAACCATGATTATAAACAACTTAATTTTCTGTGTGAAACCCCCTGTGGACACCTGACTGGGGAATCTTTTCTACTGCAAAAATTTGAAAGGGGGGGGGGGGACACACAAATGCAGATCAAGGAGATGGGTGATGATGTAGAAATTGAGATGAATGATGAACAGGGACATTTGGCAGGGGACTTTATGAAAAGAAGAAACGGAAATGAAAAGGACTAATGTGAGGAAGATGGGTGATGCGGATTGCAAATGTTTGCTACACTTACTCATCCTCATATTATATCAGAGAGCTCATGGAGTTGTTTCATTCTCATACTTTGATTTTAGAGATGACCCAACTTTCACTGAGGTATCTCCTAATGATAGATTCGCTGCCATGATAATGACAGGCAAAGCAAAGAAAATGAGAAAGAGAGAAAAATGATATGAGAAACAAAAGAAATTAGCACATGGAGGTGAAAGGGTTTCAAATCTATGACTGACTGAGAGGCTAACAAAATGTCTGTCCCGGGCCCTGTTTTATGAAGATTTAAAATTGGTTATAAAGTTGATTTCTATGGTAAGACTTTTGTAGCCTTTGTGGTAAGGAAATTTAAAAATGATTATATCTTTTGATAAAATGGGGCCCTGGCTATATAAGTAGTATAATAGACTTTGAAATTACTATACAATGGATAACCTTATGGATACCACTATGGACGCATCCTCCAGAACTGTATTTCTTTATCATAATGGATATCTCCCATATCAACCTGTCATCTAGACTTTTACATCTTTTGCATGCTGCTGTTAAAGGACAAGTCTACCTTCATATACATAAGGATTGAGAGAATGCAGCAATATTAGCAGAACACATCAGTGAAAGTTTGAGGAAAATCAGACAATCTGTTCAAAAGTTATGAATTTTTAAAGTATCTGTGCAGTCACTGCTGGATGAGAAGACTACTACGGTGTATGATGTCACATGCGTAGAACGATATAAGGAAAATAAAAAGAGAATTTCACAAAACTTTACTCTTTGAATAAAGTGCACATTTATTCGACTTGTTACTGATGTATATTAAGGGTAATATTATTCCCCCTGACTTCTGAAAGAGAGAAGTCAATTTTTTTTTTGTTATGCGAGTAACATTGAAATATGTTGAATTTTCTTTATTCTTTCTTTATATCGTTGTACACATGTGACATCACAAGCTATAGTAGTCTTTTCATCCAGCCTTGACTGAGAAGAAGCTTCAAAAATGCATAACTTTAGAACGGATTGTCCGATTTTCCTCAAACTCTCACTTATGTGTTCTACTAATATTGCTGCATTCACTCAACTCACATGTCTGTGAAGGTGAACTTGTCCTTTAATGTAAAATGGCGCACAGTGTAGTCCTACACATTCAAAACAGCGTTGGGCTTGGCCTGAAGACATGGCCACTTGTTAACTAAAAGTAAACATTAGTCAGGTCACATAATACAAACTTTCGAGCAATCTCATCATGGACAGACATGTCTCACAATTCTGATGGTCATTTATGCAACTCAAGTGGACTGACCATCGACAGACTGACCGTTCCCACCACCGATCTCTGACTACAAAAGCACAATCAAGAGCAGATCGGAAAGGCATCATACACAGAAGAGGATTGACTGAGACTGAAGTCACCACTTCACATGCATCAGGGACAGGAAGTCGAGATTACAAGGGATCTATCAGAAATGGGACAAGTTTGGATTCACAAGAACCAAGAACACTGGCAAACTTTCTCATGCACACAGTCTGCCATTCAAACAAATCAAGTTACTTTAAAAGCTGTTATATTCGCCTACAAATATTTTCACTCATAAGGACATCAAAGGTATTTTTGCAAGATGTTGTCATTGCGATTGACACCTAGCGCATCGTAAAGTGCACAAAGATGCTGTACGTACACATTTGTACCCAAGCAAGTGGTGATATTTTTGCATGTTGTTAAGTTTGTGGCCCAACAGTGATTTGCGAAATTCGCAAAAATTAAATCCTCTTGAAAATAACAGCTTTTACAGTACGCTATCTTTAACAAAACAATATTAATAAATGGTGTGAATGATGTGATAATTAGTAGAACCTACAGTAAACAAGGGCAGAGGAGCAAAAATAAGGATTAAGATATACCTTGTAACATATTGGGAAGAGATTAAAGGGAAAATTAGCAGTAAATTGCAGACAGACTTTATATATAGGCTGACAAACACTACAAAGAAGAGGTACGAGGCCCGGAAAAGGGCAAAGAAAAGGGGAGATAGAGATAGAGAGAAGAAAGATGGAAAGAGAGAAAGCGAGAGCTAGAGAGAGACAAGTTGAAAAAAACAAAACAAAGATTGACAGAGAAAGAGAGTCAAATGACTTGAGGTAAGTTATTTTTCAAATGTCAGCTGCCTCACGCCAGACTTAAATTTCACGGATGACTCTCTATCATGTCCTTGCTGTATTGCCTTGTCCATCGGTGGCGACGCGGCCCATCAGTGAAGCAGCTGTTAGATTTACACTTGGATTAATGCACTGCACAGAACACGTTCAACTCAGCCAAGCTCATAGCAGCATCTTCACTTGCACACAGATCTTGTGTGAGCAACCAAGTAATAATCTTCTCATAGGAAGATATACTATTCATGTGTTTGTACTGCTTGAGGGGTTAAAAACAAAATGATTTGGATTTTCTTAACTATCTTTCTATTTTTCCCACAAATCCTAGGATACAGGTATATGGCCAAATTCCACCCATAAAGACAGGACATTAGAAAAGATATCACTTGCACTTAGCAAAATCAAACTGTTAATTTGAATGAGCATTATTTAATTCAATTCAAATGCATTAGGGCAAAGGTCCAATGCTTTTGATAAGTAACAGGACATTGATTTTACTTGTCAGAAAGTGTGTTTTAGTTTCCCCAGGCAAGTCAGGCAAGGGGGAGTGCAGGAGATTTGTAGTGGATGACACTATCCATTGCAAAGGATGGCATGGATCTGAATCAAGACATCATTTCAATCAGACCCTCCACCGAATAGTCAGCCATTTGCTGCTCCCCCTCCCCCTCATAAGTTCCTTACAGATGGATGTCCTTACAGATGTAAGTACCAGTTACAGAGGTAATTAGACTTCAAATGTAAACAGGCATCCCTTTGCCCATGGAGGACATTTACTTTCAATCAGGGTTGCTCCTCATCAATGGTTTAACTTCTTTCAACCTGACCCTATGCCTTCCCATCCCCTGCTCTTCCCATCTCCCCCACCCCACCCGCCAAAAAATAATAATAATTGACAACAAAATAACTGTATATATGCAAGCTACAGTTATAATAAAATCAACAGAAAAACAAACATGTTGCCTGACACTTTGAATATAGAGCACAAATAAGCACAAAACAAGGAACAAAACAAAAACCACAAGTAGGTGCTCCATTACTTTATTTTAAGGGAGGGGTTTTATCCATCACTACAAAGTACACAGTGATCTAGCATATAATGTATATCAGATGACGAAGTACGAGTTCCATATTGTATTTCAAATATTATAAATAAACTGCAACAAAAGAATCAGATTATTTAATCTTTTCAAAAAGCTTTGCTCCAAACATTCATAAACACTGCATTATTTGCTGCAGCAGAAAGTAATTTTTTTTTCCACAAAAATCTTTCGAAGACAACACAAGCATGACAGTCATTTCCAGACCTACTTCTGTTAAACTAATCAGGATGTTTTGATTTCATCACATTAATATCCCACTGTAATCTTGTTCCATGTTTATTACCACATAATTCTATGGCCTCTTTACAAAGAGACAAAGCAAAACAGAGGAAAATATGGATAAAACAAAGAAAATGAGAGAGAGAGAAACAAGGCAAAATTGAAGGAGAGAGAGGGGGAAGAGGAGAAGGAGGGAGTGAAGGAATGTGAGGTAGAGGAGATAGAGTAAACAGGTGAAAGGGAGAAGGATCATGAGAAGGAAAGGACGGCAGATTAGGAACTGACCGGAGGGGAGAAACCAGAGAAGGAAGCCAGGCAGGCAGGTGGCCTGAGGAAGCCCTACCCCCCCCCCCCCCACCCCATTCCCCTTTCCTCTTCATGAGTAGGAAAGGACAGTCTGGTCAGGAGCTTGATAATGATATATTTCGATCAAGATGATGAGCACATGCATCACTCTGCAGGGGCATTCTTTAAAGTAGCAAACCGACAGAAAGACTTGATTTTTCTCGCTAATTCTATTGATTTTATTTCCTTGTTTACTTGTTTCTCACTCTACCTTTCATCCACTTCTTCTTTCTTTCTTCCTTCTCCTCCTATTTTGTCCTTGGCCATTTCCCTTTTTCATCTTCATCATTTCACCCTCCTCACACAAAGAAACATCACTAAAACACAAACTACTCACCACAATCAAGCAACTTTGGACAGTAACTCGTTTCCGCATTTTGAAAAACAAAAACATAAACAAACATAAAAACAAGAATGCAAGGAGCTTTCTATCTGGGCCTCGGAACAAAATTCATTCACTTCCAAGTCAGCATCCCTACCGGTCCCCCAAACCTCAAGATTAGATCAATTCAATTTCCAAAGGAACAACAAATCAAATATCTCTTTAGGAAGTAGCCTCGAAGGGAGGGAGGGACTCAAACATCCCTGGCTTTGAAGATTGAAAAGGGAGGACGATTGAAAAGGGAGGTAAGTAAATGTTGGAAACAAGCTTTGACTCCCAAACTTCATTTGGTTCCCCCCTGAGGCCAAATGACTGTACAGAAGGGAAACTTCATTTATTAATTACTCTTAACAAAGTTTTGCGATGTCTGCAGCTGGGTACAAGAAATTTCTGAGAAAAACATCGATAAGCCAGCTCATTTTCCCAGTTGAACTCATGCCACCATTTTCAGCTACAAATGCACCTGTCAGACAAGTTGGCGCAGAAAATCATTACACATTTATCACACATACAAACATGTACATATATTTCAGTGTGACTGGAAAAAAGCTATTATGTACCAGCAGCCAATTAATTGTTTGTGCAAGAAGGGCACATATCCCCCTACATGCCTATATGATACTTGTCACTGTTTGCTCAAACTGAGAGGGGACCAACCTTTGGCAAAAAAAAACATGTCAAATATCAAACAGTCAAGGAGAATGTGTCCTCCTTCTCCGGTCCCAGCCAAACTCAAGCTTGGACTGAACATTCGAAGTTTCATTAAACTTGCTGTACCAGTTCTAGTAGACACATTTAGTATTGAGCAGACATTATCAATTCCATATAGAAGTCAAGGTTCTCAATATTCTTGGGTAACTTTCAGTTTGAATGTTTCTCCACATCATATTGAGTGTGGTTTGTCTTTGAGTGTTACCTATTATATGTGGCTGATCACTTCCAAATGCTCTAAGGTTTAAACTTCTATTTTTTTTTTTTAAATCATGGCACACGATGAACCTAAACCATACATTCTCACAACCACAACATTCACTGAAGGGCATTAATATCCTTTGGTGAGCACAACTTCTTCAAAAACTCTTAAAGGTACTGTTTACCATTAGTAGCAGTGATTTGAAAAAATGCTGGACTTATCACATCTGATCCGAATGTGTAGGTCAGTTGCATCACAAAACATCCTACCATATAAAAATTTTGCAATAAAGCCTAAAACATAAGAAGATAACACTATTTTTCTCAATAAAACATAACTGTAGACAGTTTATTCTAGAAACAATCTTATTATCACTATTGTTCACATTTTACAACATTGATTATACTGATTAACATTTTTACATTGGTTGTTCAATATTCCTAACTCACAGTTATGAACTATTTTGAAGCATTAAAACTGGGTTTTTGTTTCATCTGCAAATGGTAAGTAATGCCTTTAACATACTTGAAAGAATGTTACAGACCGTTTGCCAAGGCAATGAAACTTTCAAACATGAAAATCGTTATGGTTAGACAGTGCTTAAATAGGGATGCTCTGACATAAGAAACTGTTGTGACTATTGGCATACATTCACTAGTAAGGCAAAGGGAACACATCTACCTAAATCATTTAACGACAGCATTCTCATCCTCTCAATGCATTCTACCATAATTCAGTCAGATCATTGTTTATTCCTTCATCTTCAATAGTTCAAAATCAACATATCTTTCCATTCTGTTTGAAGACATTTTCCCATGAAGTTATAATTCTATTTTAAAGTACCAATTTACATCTTATTGTTACTGAAAAAAATGGGGAAAAAAATGACTGTATTTCATTTGCGAGATGTTTAATGCAGAGACTCTGAAAAAATTTGAATTTGAATTTGAATCAAAGCTAAGCTTAGGGTTGTTTTGTTGTTGTTGCTTTTTTAAGGGTGTTTACAAAAATTCTTCAAGCCGATGAAATATGGCATTGTGTCGAATAGGAAGTTCATGAACACACTGATGTGTAACCATGATACAGAAGTCTTTGCTCATCTCTGTGACAAATGTCATCATCCCTTTACATTTGATCTGCAGGTATAATCTCTCTTCCCTCCATCCACTCTCTATCTCCCCCCCCCCTCTCTCTCATCTCTCCATCTATATCTCTCTCTTTCCTAAAATTTACGTCATTGCTCATACCTAATCGCTGGCCTCAGCATCTCTCGCCTCTCCCCCGCCCATCTCTCATCCTATCTCTTTATCATGTAGACAAGCGTGTAACCTTTCCAAAGGAAAATACAGCCCTGCAAATCAATCCCAATCCCAACCCTCCCCCATGATTGTTTTCAGCTACAATGCATCTATCCTCCTCCTCCCTAGTCCCAGCCATGCTTTACCCTGTGACCTTTTCAAATCAAAACAGGAGTTCGGTCTCTTTTGCATCACCGCGCCTGCAGCACTTCTGATTTACCGACATTTTCCCTTTGCTATTCTCTTTCTCTCCCATTGCTTTCATTCTCCTATTATTTGTTTACACATTTAATAGGTGGATGCATTCATCAGTGCATTACTTTATCCAACCATTTGTAACAACTATTCAGGAAGTCATAAGGGCATTTAACCTGTAAAATGTCAAATTCTAACAGTGTTTATTAATAAAGTATAAAATTATATCATCAATTTTTAAACTGTATTCATCGCGGATAAAGGACAGTTCGCTACATCACCCTAATGATTCTTCCATTCTAATGTTGGAAAATGTTGGAAACATGAATTACTTCTTTTCCATAACCTTGTTTCATATACTTTCTTTGAATACTTTATGTTAGTCATGTACAGTACACAACTTTCTTTGAAATTTCTTGTGACTTTAATCTTAAAATAGTTTCTGTACCATTCTTCACATGTTTCTCTCTTCTGATAACATTCAATCAGCTATTCAAAACTTAAATTTCTTGTCACCTCTTTACTTCTGTCTGTCTGTGTCTGGAAGTCTGGAAGTCTGTCTGTCTACAATGCCATCTCTTGGTATCCCCCCCCCAACCTATCTCTATCTATCTGATAACACATCTGTGTCTTTCTGTGATAACTAATTCCATACTTGTCCTGCTGCATCCATGCCAGTATTCTTCCTTTCTCTTCACAGTCCCACAAGATCCCAATCGCTGAATGCTAAACGTGTGAAACCAGCTAGTCAGGTGTAATACGCCGTCATACGAGCCGCATTTAGCAACCACATTAGATTGAGAATCTCGACGATACACCCAATAATGGCACGGGGAAGTCTCACACACTTCTGACATTCACACACACTCACACTTCGCTCCCCACAACTCCCCATCTCTTGGGTGTTTTCGAAAACACGTGCCCACGCAAAGAGATGCGCCAGATTTGCACAGGCTCGAGTGACTTTAATGCCGGATTTTTCGCCCCAACTGACACTTCAGACTTGCAAATGAACAGCTCTATGCATGTCTGGAGATGTCTGCCTACACCGCCACATGTTGACGTACAGCATCATCCACATCCATATTGCAGGACTACACCACAATATCGTCCACCCCCAACAAGCTTTCACAGAGTGTGAACTCATCCTCGATCAAATTTCCTAGTCAAACTGATCCCATCTACTAACGTCTGGGTGTTCTACATGATTTAAATCACAAACATTTTCCCACATCTTGGGTGGCTGAGTCTAAAATTAAAAGCACGAGAGAGAGCATGATTAAAGTCCATGCCATCAAATGCAATAAAACTCAACATTTATCATGGCGAATGCCACAATTATAGTATGTACAGAGTGCTGTGTCTACATCCTATGTCAGACTCACAACATACCATAATTAACTTCTGACATCAGCCACAAACTTGCTTTTTCAGCCCAAATCCCTTTCAAATTCAAACCATGCACTTACACGCACATTTAAGCCATCATGATTAGAACACCCAAAACAGTGTGATGACAGAACAACTTATGTCAGAGCATCTGATCTCTCATGCTAAAACACAGGCAGAAATCAGCTGCAGCGCAAGGTGATGATTTTGAACAGTCATAACACTAGCAGCTCCATCAAGCATGAACATCTGGTACTGGCAAGGTCATGATCGGACTGCTTAGACTAGAGATGTTCTCCTAATCAGTACGCTACAGGAAGTAGTTTCAACTTCCTATGTTCAGATCACCAAAAAGAAAACAATAACAAAACAAACAAATAGATTCCTGAATGATACTTCCTAACACCAACTAGCCATGACACTTCTACTCTCTACATACAATAGGCTCATACACACAAGAGAATTACCCATCTTTGGACTGCGGTGCAAAGCAAATCATCAAGGTTTTATGGGAAATAAAATCAAATTGGACTGATTTTTTTTTTTTTTTTTTTGCATCATGCTGCAAATCTTGATATCTACATTCATTTTCTTTATATCTATATATTTTTTTATTTATTTTTTTTTTTGGGGGGGGGGAGTCCATCATACAAGAATTAAATATTTTTGCATCACATTTCAAAAACGCATGATTAAATCTGCTATCTTCAAGTGTGTTTCTGAATGGGCCTAATGTATGCAGGTTTGTATCTGCACTTGAAGCCATTCCTACGTGCAGGTTTCCTATCTCAAACATTTACTGTCTCTATGCACATTTTATGGTGATATTGTCTTCTTCCTAAGGACCCTTCACATCATAAAAACCCTACAGAACTTGACTTTTATGTCCTTCTGACAGCAAAAAAGACAAAATATCACACAAAAAACAGGGGGAAAAAAGTCAGATCACATGTGATTTCCACTCTGAAATTTTATAGACCCCAGCCCATTGTTCTGATGACTGGAAAACTGTCATATTGCTTTGCAAAGTTTTGAAATATTACTCTTACAATGCCTAAGCAACTCTTTGGATTCTTTAGCTACCTGAAAAAGAGATAAAGTAAGAAAGGAGATGCATTTGGTGTCATAATGAGAACACTGCTTCTATTCTGATTCTACCATTGAAAGGAAGGCCTGGTACATATAAAGTGATAAGCATGACAAACAATACAGCATGTTTTCTGTTACATTTCTTTCCTGAAAAGTGTTATTCCAAATAATACAGTTCCTCACTTCTGAAGAAATACTGGTCATTATTCCATTCCAGAAGTGAGTTCATAATATGTCTAAATGCTGCAGAGTCATCTGAAATGATACTTGCTCTTACATTCTGGCATCGTGACAGTTTTTTGAACCAGTTTTGAGGAAAGTCTGTCAAACTTCATAATTTTTGCATATTGGGTAACAAAATCCATAGGAATTATTCTCAACAGCATATGAATCTACCTCCTTATAGATTATGAAGGTTATTGGTTATGACATCACCTACATTCTGCATTTCAGTTGTAGGACATGCATCTGGCATCAAAGAATGTTCTGTATTTGCTAGGCATAGAAGCATGTTTCATGGAAGATAAAAACAAACAAATTATGGCATGATGCGCAGATACAGCAGCATCATTGCTATGGCACAGGAGGAGTAAAGTTTGATAGACACTCTGCAATGAATATGTGACACTCAAGTCACCACAAAAGCCACTTTGAGGAAGATCTTCTACCCAAAAATAAATGTCAGCAACCTATCTTGTTGATGCTCGTGGGTATCAAATATGAAAGAGCTGAGAGGATAAAGCCCACATTTTGAATCATTTTTCCTCTACCAGTCACGCCAAACTAAACCATCAAAATGACATATCCAGCCCATCGAAAACCCTTGACGACAGACGTCATCCATGCAACCACACGCTCGTGGATCGCTGTTGCGACAGACGTCATCTTCATTACACGGCCAAAAACGCTGCCATTTGGCACGTTACAACCTGAATTTGGGGCAGTTTGCCAGCCAAACGGGGGCCTCGCGAGATGATCGCTTCGCCAGGCAGCCATCGTCATAACAACATCAGCAAGTCAGCAGACCATGGCTGAAAGAGGACCGCAAAACATGTGCAACCCTCAAAAAAAGAAAGGATAAAGGTTGTCTGACACAGGTGAAAGTGAAGATGGGTTATGAATGCTTCATCGAAGTCTTGAAGCATTGTTACGTACATGTAGCTATGCCAGCAAGGTAAAGACAGCACCAGCTCGAAATATTCGTTCTATATGCAAGGAAAATAACGTCAAGTGGTGGTCACATATCCATTTCAATTCCAATCCTAAAGAAATCCATGTTATGTAAAGTTATTAATGGTGGGCAAGAATATTTTAGAGACCTATTTACAATGTACAATATTGGCATCCACTGCTGTATTTTAGCAAACAGCCAAGAATTTCATCATTTCTTATTTTTCAAAGATCAACTGATAAAATCTTTATCACACTGCAATGTCATGAAACCATACCTTTAAAGGTATGAGGCAGGAGGAAAAAAAAAACTTTCAGCCTTGAAGAGAGACTAGGAGCAGTAAGTATTTCCTCTGAAGTGGCAGGTGTCAATCAAAAACACACCCTTCAAAACAAGGGAGACTCAAGAGAAGCACACCTGCCCTAAAGGGTAGGAGGAAGAAGGGGAACACAAGAAGGTCACTCCTGGCCATCCAGCCTCCTCCCCCCCCCCCCTCCCCCTATGCAAGCGTGTGGTGTCTCTTGGCATCCCTACCCCTCCAGAAGCTACCACTGGAACAGGTGGGGAAGGGGTGGGGCACTACTTTCACCATCACACAGACAAAATAGTGGGGATACACTACCAACACTATTCGCGATGCTTTGACAGTGAAAACGCCGTCCTTACACCGTGATTTAGTCGTCCTATGGTTGTGCTTTCGTCGTGAAAAAGTCGTGGTTTTATTGTGATATCGCTGTGAAATCGATGAGGTAGATAATGAGGTAGCCCCTTTGTGATGTTAATAGATCTTTGTTCGCCCTCTTTAGAAAATGTAACAATCGGAACAAAAGCACAGTTCTGGCGAGGGTGTCTTGATCGGACTCTCGAAAGCTTTTGTTATAGCGCAGCAAGCCGTCCGCAAATTTCTATAGTCGCGTGGATTAGATTACTACCATGGCTTACCGTTAGATTACTACATTGTTTGAATTCCCTCAGTTCATCGCGCTTTGCCGCCCGGGCACACGATAATCGCTTCGACTGCGAAGTGCACACAGTGAGGACGGAAAAAAAAAAGATATAAACTTTAGCGAAAGTGCATGATCAGACTCTAGGTATATTCTGAAAACATGCATCTAATCGATCGCTTATTTTCCGTCGCAAATTACATGGTAAAATGTGCAACAAAATCATTTGTATTTTACGTAAAAACGTTTTATAAGACCTCCGTGAACGTAATGTCAACGTAAAGCGTGAACTCAGTAAAATCGGAGAAACAGTAAACACCCTGCCTCACTCAAAACATCTGTATACCCTCCCTTAATCTGCATCGATTTCCACTCCAAATTTCACTTCGATGGAGTTTGTAATCCGTTCCTGTCGCCGTAACGAAAATGTCTAGAACATCAATGGTACTGAAAATGACTTTCCGAATATTCCGATGTATCAAAGGCAGGGCTCGACACTAACGGTGGCCCGGTGGTCCAAAATTTCAGAAATGAAGATTTTGATGGCCCGATCGGGCCACCAAAAAAGGTCGGATGTTTGCCTTTACTTTTGGAAATGAACAGCGGTAACAATCGGCTCCGTAAGATGCTAAAATTAATGTCAGATGTTTGCTTTATTTTTGGCAATGATTAACGGTAATATTCGACTCCGTATGATACAATAATGAATGTCGGATCTTTGCTCATACATTGTACTTTTGGAAATGAATAACGGTAAGATTCAGCTCCGTACGGTGCTGAAATTAACGTCAGATACTAGTATTTGATTTTGCGTTCGGAAATGAATAAAGATAACATTCGGCTCCGGAAGATGCTGAAATAAAATAATGTCGAATATTTGCTTTGACTTTCGGAAATAAATAACAATAATTTTCAACTCCGTACGATGACAAAATAAATGCCGGATATTTGCTTTTACGTTCGAAAGTCAATAACAATAACATTCAGCTCCGGAAGATGCTGAAATAAATGTCAGATGTTTGCTTTCAATTTTGGCAATGAATAACGGTAATATTCGACTCCGTATGATACAAAAATGAATGTAGGATCTTTGCTCATACTTTTGAAAATGAATAACGGTAAGATTCAGCTCCGTACGGTGCTGAAATTAATGTCAGATACTAGTATTTGATTTTGCGTTCGGAAATGAATAAGGATAACATTCGGCTCCGGAAGATGCTGAAATAAAATAATGTCGAATGGTTGCTTTGACTTTCGGTAAGGGATAATGATAACTTTCAACTCCGTACGATGATAAAATAAATGTCGGATATAATATTTACCTTTACGTTCGAAAGTAAATAACAATAACATTCAGCTCCTGATGATGCTAAAGTAAATGTCGAATGATTACTTTCCCGTTCGGAGATGAAAAACAATAATATTCAACTCCGTACGATGATTAAAATGTCGGATGCTTGCTTTTACTTTCGAAAGTAGATAGCAATAGCATTCGGCTCCGGAAGATGTTAAAATAGAAATAATGTCATGATGATTGCTTTTACGTTGGAAAGTGAATAGCAGTAATATTCTGCTCCGTACGAAGCTAAGATAACTTTCGGATGTTTGCTTTTAAATTTCGAAATGAATAACAGTAACATTTAGATGCATTCGATGGTAATATTAATGTTTCATGTTTAATTGCTTTGACGTACGGAATGAATAACAATATAGTATTCAACTCCGTACGATGATGAAATATATGCCGGATGTTTGCTTTCCCGTTCGAAATTAAATAGCAATAACATTCAGCTCCGGAAGATGCTAAAAGAAATGTCGAATGATCCCTTTGACGTTTGGAAATGAATAACAACAATATTCAACTCCGTACGATGATTAAATAGATTACAGCTCGTTATCCCGAAGGTTCGTTGAAGGCTCTTCGGTATGAAGATTCGTTATTCCCAAGGTTCCCGGCGTTGTTCCGAATTTCATTTTCTGATTGACTATTCTTCGGAATAACGAACCTTCGGAATAACGCCACAATTAATGTCCAGATTAAAGAACCCGTTTTCATTTTTGGATTAACGAACCTCTAGGTATCATCCTAGGGAGACTTTGTGTGTTTTGGATTAACGAACCTTCGGAATAGCAAACCATCGGAATAACGAACAGCACCCATAAACTAAATGTCTGATGTTTGCTTTTATGTTCGAAAGTAAATTGCAATAACATTCATAATAATCTATAAGCCTATTTGCTAAATCTTAGAACTCAGAATAACAGTAAGATGATTGAATGTTCTATTCATTTATTTTCAACATGACGCACTTCAGTAATATTTGATATTTGTTTTCCTTTGTAGTAGGACCGATGTAGTTTTTCTTAAGTTTTTCTTGATTTTTTTTTCGGGCCACCAGAAAGTTAGTGTGGAGCCCTGATCAAGGTCATTGGCATGTTAGCCCGATCGGACGCCGTGTTTTTTTTAAAGAGTATAGAAGCGCACGAATGTGATTTTTACTACGACTGGGCTGTGTATAGTTATGCCACTTGATAAATGTTGATGTACAGCGAGAGTTATCAACATTTAGATTATGTAGGAAGCGTGATCGTTCGTATTTTGTCATGAGGGTATTTAAAATTCAGATAAACATCTCATTTCTCCCATGCCGTGTGGCGGAATCCGAATGACTGTCACAAACTACATTCGAGTAAACCTCTATCAATGTACCTTATTACCACGCCACACTACATACATTGTAGCTAACACGAGTCCATGAGAGTAATGCGTTGCCATGCATCCACGTGCGTCCGCACTACCAGTGAGCGGTCAGTGCAGGTGCGCAGAGCACTTGTACAAAGTGATACGTGCACCTGATACTCTGGCGTGAACCATGCAGGGCCGTATAAAGAGAGTGGCCATCTCGCTTTTTGGCTTATGTGTTTTGAAGCCTGTGATTGGTCAAAAGCTGGTCCCATGATCTACAGGCGCCATGTCGTTACTAAAGTGCGCTCATAATGCAGTGCCCACTGTTTACGACCACAGAACTCTGTGTTTACGACCCCTTTGGCTTGGTTATTTTGTTACGTCTGAGCGTACACGCTAACCCTGTTACGTGTAATACGCGCGGTAACGACATGGCGTCCAAAAATTAGCAGTTGGCCAGACTCTCTTTATATACGGCACTGGCGTGAACCTTAAACTCCTTCCACATGGATGAGAAGACCGGACAAGATCGACGCGACGGGTACAAGTGTCGATCACAAATCAATTAAAAGATGACTAGTATTCACACTGATTATGCCTGCATGGATAAGAATTTCAGCACAGCCTTTTTATTCACTTCCAGTATGGGGTCTGTAGGCCTATATATTTCCGAAGTATACTTTCTCTCATGAGTCGATGGAATACTGGTACAAACTTACATGTATTCGTTTCTCTTGTCAGGCACAAAGAGAAAGAGGGAGAGAGAGGGGGTGGGAAACAAACAATCAGAATACTGTTAGCGTTAGTTTAATACATGTACATTATAGTTTAGTACATTCTTAACTTGAAGCTATAATTTTTCGAATATTAATTCATTGCCTTTCCCACGGCCCTCAGAAACTAAAGTTCATGAACTTGCGGTGTGTCTTGTTTATCATGTTTGGCACGTAAGGAATGCGCGCATACTACTAGACAGGGCGTGTATTCTTCTGCCATTTCTTTCTTCGAAGTCTGAAATGTAATAACCGTCGAGTAGGTTTATTTCATGTGCTTCACATGTTAATCATGATGCATGCATGCCTGAGAGCGTTCGTTCGTCGTGAACCTTCGAACTTGCTCTATACTCAGACAATAATTTCGGGAATTTCCAAGGTAACTGAGTAATATTTCTTTTTTAAAACCATTAATAAGAACAAATGTAACCTGCTAATTGCTTATCGATAAATCGATAAAGTTAAAACTATCGTTCTTGTGCTCACAGTGGTGTGGAGCGTATGCCGTTGAAACGTTCTTTTTAATGATGGAATAAAAAACAAGAACGCAGTTTGGTCGACCGTTCACAAGTTTAGCATGCTGTTCGCGCCAATATTTGTGTCTTGTGTCTTTCTTACGTGCGAAAAAGTTTGCTAGCGGATTACAAATCTCCCGAGTTTTGTAACCTGCTAATTTGTATGCGTGTATAAGAAGACATTGTAGGCTTCCTGCCAACCTCTTCAGGATATTAAACATCGTTAGAAAATATTTCAAATATTCCACCAAGTGTCTATACCAGATTGTTGTATTTCAGTTCTAAAAATGCAAAAGCTCCCCCGTGTGAGAGGGGGACACCCCCTTCTCCACACATTACTAGTATAGACTTCTCTTCACTCATATAAAGTTGGTTACAGTGAAAGACGCACACGTCCATCAGAAGATGGTTGTAGCCATTCTCATTGTTCCCCGATCGATCAGTACACATTTTCTTTTTCTTGTTTTTTTTTGTTGAAAAAGAATAAAAATATTGTAACAAAGTGTGAATTAGATCGTTGAAATTCAGATCTCGATACAAACTTTCCTCGCACCTTTAATCATCATTTATAAAGTTCTTACACAGTGACAGACGCGCACGGGACTCACGAGGTGACAGAAAAATCACGATTTTATAGCCATGCCCACTGTCCCAGAGTATTAAATTTCTTACATTTTCTTTAAAAAAAATGTACACATGATGAATTCCATAAAAATGGTGTTGAATATCATATCTAAAAATACAAATGCACCCGCGATGGTCTGTCACAAGCTCTGTGCTCTCTATTATGCTCCAGCTCTCCCTTGATTACATGCTCTTCCCCTCCCGCACACGTAAATATGGATATAGTGCCTATACCTGTTACATGTATCTTTGGACACTGTTCCATACGAGGGTATGATTAACCCCTCCCCCCCCCCCAAAAAAAAAAAAAAAAATGCAATCGTTACATGGAGTTTCCGCCAGATGTTGCTTACGCTATATGAATAAAAAACCGCGTAGATAAGTAACAATTACCATAGGTACTCTCTTAAATTAAGCTCTTACCATAGAGGTCACATCAGTCGGGTCACTAATAAAAAGAACTGTTCATAGATAATCATATAGGGGCCAACCCCGATTTGTAAAGCCTGATGTTGTTTTTTTCTATTTTGTTTGCATTTAATCTTACAAACGTATATACAAATTGTTTCTTGACATAAAAGCCAAGGTGCTCCCTGCCCCATCGTAGGTTGTTTAACAATGACCCGGATATTCATTAACTCCTTGCGGCTGGAAGCTTTTGTGCTTGATGATGATATCAAAAGGTGGAACGGCATTGAGTCGCTGAGCTGCGCATGCATGACAAACGATGACCGAGCTGTGCCGATATAATGGGTCGGTTTGGAGATGGATCTTTTCCACCTCCCTGGTTCGATGTAGAAGGTAACATGGACATTATAGTGCACTTCGTCGTCAGAAAACGACTAACAGTTATTTACTGTTGATCACCAAATCCTCGAAGTAGTATTCAGAGTAATTTCACAGTTCAAAATTTAACTCCCTTTAATCTCGTAAGCAGTTTATTACATGCAATTCGGTAAAACGTGAGATCGTATGGGTTTTGCATTGTCATGATCATGTTGTTTATATTACTCGAAAATATCAATAAATGAAATTCTTGCCTCGTATTGTTTTCATTACAACCGATTGAAAATTTGTTTTATATCGACGTAAACTGTGAATTCGTGAATACAAATGAAAATTACTTGACTGGACATGCATGAGCACTTAAAATCTGATCTATCCACAAAGAATATACGTGAAGATTATCCCGTATTAATTCTATCAAATTTTGTTAAGGACAGAATTGCATTATTGTTGATAACGGAATTCATGATGCCGTAATTACGATAATTTACCTTGCACTGAATCGTAATATTGCTGTTAATGATACGGAATGTTGCTATAATCAGAATAACGAGTGCCGCTTAGTTATTTCCGCGTGCAGTATATGTCGTATATGTTGTTTGTAACAATACTCCGTCATATTTTGAACGGGCCAAGACACAATCACTCGCCCTGCGTATTATACTGTACATAATTATGACATAGTTCACGATATCCCGCTCGATAAAATGATTGGATGAAATGAGCGGCAACTTCTTAGCACTTCTGATTCTTGAGCAGATATATAATTTTCTTTAAGAGAATATCCATATCAGCGTTTTAAGCTTCATGATTTAAACTACGGAAATTGTTCTGTCTGTAGGCTGTGTTATCAACAAGGTTCTATATCTGAAAGAGAAACTGCAAGAGACTTTCAGTTTGCCACTGCTCTGCGTGGAAGTTTCGTCCGCATTTGCACGCTGTCAGGGGCCGAATATATCACTGTCATTATCGTAACACCTCGTCTTCATCATTATCACAAGCGCCCTCGATCCATCATTATCATCATCAAAAGCATTAAAAAAAATTTTCAACGTCATAGGGCTCGACACTAACGGTGGCCCGGGGCCACCAAAAAAACACGTCGGGCCCCTAAAATTTCAGAAATTAAGATTTTGGTGGCCCGATCGGGCCACTAAAAAAAGTCGGATGTTTGCCTATACTTTTGAAAATGAACAGCGGTAACAATCAGCTCCGTAAGATGCTAAAAAAAAAATGTCAGATGTTTGCTTTTAACTTTGGAAATGAATAACGGGAATATTCGACTCCGTATGATACTAAAACAAATGTTGGATGTTTGCTTATACTTTTTGAAATGAATAACGGTAAGATTCGGCCCCATACGGTGCTAACATTAATGTCAGATATTTGATTTTGCGTTCGGAAATGAAAAGGATTCTTAACATTCGGCTTCGGAAGATGCTGAAATAAATGTCGAATGTTTGCGTTGCCGTTCGGAAATAAATAAGAATGATATTCAACTCCGGATACGATGATGAAATAGATGCCGGATGTTTGCTTTTATACGTTCGAAAGTAAATATAGCAATAACATTCAGCTCCGGAAGAAGCTAAAGTAAATGTCGAATGATCCCTTTGACGTTCGGAAATGAATAACAATAATATTAAACTCCGTATGATGATAAAATAAATGCCGGATGCTTGCTTCTACGTTCGAAAGTAAATAGCAATAACATTCAGCTCCGGAAGATGCTAGAATAGATATCGAAAGATCCCTTTAACGTTCGGAAATGCATACCAATAATATTCAACTCCGTACAATGATTAAACAAATGTCGGGTGTTTGCTTTTACTTTCGAAAGTAAAGAGCAATAACTTCGCTCCGGAAGATGCCAAAATAAATATCAGATGATTGCTTTTAGGCCTACATTCGTTTGGAAGTGAATAGCAGTAACATTCTGCAACATACGATGCTAAAATAAATGTCAGTATTTTGCTATAGCATTTCGAAATGAATAACAATAACATTCAGTTGCGTTGCATGGGAAAATAATGTCTGATGTCTGCTTTGACGTTCAAAAATGAAAACAGTAACATTCGACTCCGTATATACGATGCTAAACAATTGTCAGATTATTCATTTCACTTTCGGAAGTGGACAGCAATAGCATTCGGCTCCATGCGATAATGAAATAAATGTTGGATGTTGAAATGAATAATGGTAATATTCTGCTCCGTACGATGCTAAAATAAATAACACATTGTTGTTTTTACATTTGGAAATGATTAACGGTATCTATCGGCTCAGTTAGGTGCTAACATAAATAGCGGATGTTTACTTTCACATTCGGAAATGAATAGGGCCTAAGGATAATATTCAGCTCCGTAAGATGCTAAAATGAATGTCGGTTCTTTGCTTTTACATTTGAAAATGATTAACGGCAACATTCGGCTCCGTAAGGTGCTTAAATAATAGTAAAATTGGATGATTGCTTTTAATACAATTTTGTTTGTTTTAGGCTTTCAATACCGATGTAGAAATAAGGACGATACGATAAATTAGAAGCTGAATGAATATTAAATGACATGTCTCACGTCCCGCTCAGGCATCTTGCACTTCTTTAATTTATGGTCTTGGTAAACACGACACGTGGTACGCGCCTGCCGCGATATAACGCATTGAAGAACCTGCATGGTAACGTACATAAACACGCATGCGATTTGTCGTAATTAATGTGGTGGCGAACGCAGGGATTTACGAAGACGAACACAGGGATTTACGAAGACGAATACACATGCTTCGTTGCATGTCTTTTCATGCTATTCTAGGTGCTTGCGTCGATCGACGAAACCATACTATACTGTTACAAACGACATGAACAATGCAAGTGGAGCTTCGTTTGTTGTATCGAAATGGATAAACAAGGTGCTGGAACCAAGATTATCAGCGGATTATCAAACTTTGCAACGCTCCAGAAGCACTGAAACAGCATGATTTGATCGTTCTTCGGCCGTGAACTAGTAGTGAAAAAGTCGTGGTTTTGGAGCCCAAGAGCTGCGGACAAAAGCCGATGTAACAATCGGCGGATTATCACCATGAATAGCATGTGTCTTTTGTTCGATTTTCACGCTGCATAACAAAAGAGTCACTCTAGCCGGCGAGGGGGCGAGGCAGGATGTCGGTGATTGTTCTGCCCGAAAAGCACGACTTTTTCACGACGTAACAACTACTAATCCACGGTAATATCACATCGATTCCAGCACATTTTCACAACTCGTTCACCACCTAATCACAACGCAATCACGGCAAAACCACGGGGACAATATGTAAGTGCAAAAGCACGACTTTTGCACGACTAAATCACAACGAAACCACAAGTAAAGGACGGCATTTTCACTGTCAAAGCATCGCGAATAGTGTTGGTAGTGATATCATTGCTGATCCAAATATCAAGATTCTTCATTCTTCTTTTTTTTATTGTGTGCCCATGCAAATAGACTGAAATTTCTTTCTAAATGCGGTTCAAGATAATTTGTCGACCTAACTGCATATGCCTGAGATCTACCAACAAGGTGACCCTTGCCCTTGTGTTTGTGTAATATTGTGATGTGTGTTTTTAGAGATGCGATAAACATTTTTTAGATTATGTGCTCCAGTGTTTATAAAGACGATCGCAATGTGCAAATTATGGTGCTATTTCTCAAATAACAACAATAATTCTCAAATGAATACACAATTTCTTGAGATTTGGATAACTATATATGCTGATCGCACTACATTCAAAAGAGAATTTTATGTCCACACTGGCAAAAATCTTAAGACATGGATCGCAATGCAAATCTTGAGATTGGGATCCTGCTGATTACTGTCAGTGTGAATGCCACTATTTGGTTCCTTTCTTTCCCTGCCAGAGGGACTGTCATCCTGCGACCATGAAACAGAGGCACGCATCCCTGGCACTCCATCAATGATTGACTTCACCAGAGATCCTCGTCACCAAGACACAATTGAGGGGATGATACAATGCTGACATAAACTCATCACTTGAAGGGTCATTGGTTGCCATGGAGACTCACTCATGAACCAGCACGAGGAATGACCGTTCCATCTGCACCATGGACACTGTCACTTAACATCCTAGCAACTGTATTCTACATGTGCGTCTCTGCCTCCATTCTTAACTCACTTAAAACACACACACTCACACACACTCTCTTCCTATCTCAATATTGACTGAAACATCATTATTGGTACTAATGTCAACTCAAAAAAGCCACTTTTTCACAAAAGATAATGACAGTTAAATTGTCATATTTCTGCATTCTTCTTTTTTTTTTTGGGGGGGGGGGGGGAGGGGGGCAGGGTGGGATGGCTAGATGTAGGCCCTAGATCATAACATAAGTGAATTGAAAAGAGCCACAGTACAAAATCAGATTAACTTTCCCATCATGTTGATTCAATCAAACAACATTTATCATCAGCAGAATATCTATCAAGTTAAATACAAAGCTGTAACTTGTTCTATTACAAGGGAATTCGTGAACAGTTTAAAGTTAGTCTGACAAGAGAGAGTAACATTTTACAAGTGTAATAGAGAAAATTTGATCAAAATCTGATACAAATTTAAAACGGAAGTTATAAAATTGTGAAGTTTTTTTTTGTAATTTTTACAAAACAGTTCTTGAACTATTGTGAATTACAAAAATTTGCTACCAGCCTTCAGAAGTAAAAATCATACCCAAACAACAAAGCTCTATTTGAAGAAGTTTGTGCACAATGATAGTCTATGGGCAAATCAAACAAGTTCATTGTCAGAGTGACTACCTGCATTATTTAGTGACTGCATTATTCAGTGGGAATTGGGGTGGGTTAAGCTTTTTCCCATATATAAATTCATAGTAATTACATTCACACATCTAAAAAAAAACCTTGCGCGTTGATGCACTTGTTACAACTTACTGCACCCTGTCTGTCAGAGCTAACACAAAGGGGGCCTCTGAAAAAGGTCACCTTTGACTCTACATGCTGCTATGAGTTTCGGCTGTCAAACGTATATTATCAAAGAAGAAAATACAATAACTCCATGAGCTAGAACACTCTCCATAATACCCCCTAGGAGACCAGCTCTTGTACTACATATAGTCAGACCTTTATGGTAGCCAGATCCTGTTCATTAAAACCTTCTTTATTAGGGGGGTAAGTAGGGTCTTGGACCTTCACCCTGTCTCAACTCCAATGGTGCATCAAATCCCCTCCTACACGTTTGATCTGTTTCTGCCGACACCCCCCTTGGTGTGAGACAGACTGGATGCCCTGATAGGGAAGAGGATGGGGGGGGGGGGGGGGGGCTCCAGGACACAGTTGTCATTAGGGGTCCACGGAGTCTGGATGGTTCTAGTCTTCACCCAAGACTTTAATATTACTCTATTTCTTTCATGTATCACAAGTCATAACATCATGCCCTTTAGGTCTTTTGTTACAAACTCTTTACAGAACAATAATCTGCAGATCTACTGTATAACAAGAAATGTTCGCATGCAAACTTCCGCGAAATGCATGAGGAGCCACGATTCATGGAAGTTCTTGTCTACACAACACAGTGAATGCCAGTAGCAATTCACGCATGTTTTATGCCATGAATGCTTATGGTTTTGCAGTGTGTGAAGACAGACTCATTCATACAGTTGATGATAAACCAATTGGTATTAAAGAAACATTTGTTGCAAACCACTGATGAGAGCGCAACGAGCGATCTTTGGAGTCATAGAAGACCAGCATACATTAAAGTACTGTGAAACGAGGAATGTTCGCGTGCATTCTAATTTCGCGAATTTCGCGAGCGCCAAGATTCGCGAAATTAAAATGCACGCGAAATTTCTTATCTACACTATATGCATTGAACGCAAGTGGCAATTCGTGAAAATTTCTTGCCACGGAAAAGGCCGTCGGCTCCAATTCGCGAAAATTTTGTGCCGCGAATATATTATTTTTTACAGTACCTCTGGAGACCAGACCCATCAATCAAAGGTCAGAGATATATGAAGTTTGATATTGCAGGCCTCCTACCATTTGTTCATTTTCACCATTCTCTCAATACAGGGGGACAAGGCAGTATACTTATTATACAATCACTGAAGTATCAAAATGATAAAACGAATGTCTAGAGGAAACCCCCCCCCCAAAAAAAAAAAAAACAATAATATCATTGTTCACTGGAATATGTACATGTGTGTCAACATTGTCACTATGAGCATTTGCAACATTCTACAAAATTGATTTTAAATGATCATTTGCAACATTCTGCAAAATTGATTTTAAATGATTTTATTTCCTTCAGCATATGGCAAAGGGGGAGTTGGAAAATCTATCATTACACATAATCAAAGTGACGAATCAAAAGAACCATCTGTTCTGAGCTTCAAAATACACACCTGCTACATGTACAGTACGTTTCTTTGTCGTAATTCTTAGAGAGAAAATGACATTATAATAAATAACAAAATCAAGGGAGGTGCCAAAGTATTGGTTCATTTAGAGCACTACCCAGACTGCATTTCATGTGTATTTCTTTTAACATATAGGGCCCTATTCATGGTGTCCTGCAAATAGCAGTAATATTTTTGCCAAGAGCACATATCTTAAAGGTACAATCCTCTTTTCGCGATAAACAGAGGATTTTTTTTTTTTTAATCAGAAGATATAACAATGTGCCAAAGTGTTCCTACCTCTAAAGCAATATCCATTCTACATTTAATATGATAAATTCTTTATGCATTCTGCAAAAAGATAAATATACCTATCAATGTACAAAGTTGACTGCAAATACGTTAATGGTACAAGCATTTCTTTGTAGTATGAATATTTTGAAATAGAAACAGTGGAAATGTGAAGAAGAAATTACCATTTGTCCAGCATTATGTGTGTTTATCATTGCCACGGTCAAGATGCTATTAAACCTCATCGCAAGCTATTAAACCACCTTCAAGGGAAGCTGGCAATATTATGTGTTATATTACCAGTGTCACCAACACAATGTTCTCCCTTTAACAGGGTGCTCACAGGTTACGGCCACGGAGATACAGTAGCACTTTAGCAAGAACGAATTTGTGTCAAAACACTGACCAATTTCTGTACCACATCTCAGCAGTCATCGAGTTACAGGAACATTGGAAACTAGTAATTTTTCTCCTTCTCCCCACTCTCTACTCTCTCCTCTCTCTTTCTATCTTCCTATCTATCCATCTATCTATCTATCTATCTTCCTATCTATCTATCTACCTTCATATAATATATGTTACCTCTCCCTGTCTCTTCATCCCTTTCCTAAAACACAGTCAAAGTGTCCTACAAAAGAAGGCAGTATGGAAAGTATCCTTTCTGACAGACGAGGGCACAAACATCAGGAGGGTTTCGTCCGTTCCCCCCTCAGGACACCAACCTGTCTCTTCCGAGAAGTCACAAAACACATAGGAGCAATGATGTCAAGTGAATGGTACCATATGGTGCGGCTCCGCTTTGAAGTTTCCGCCTGCGAACATGGTGTTCCCTACTGCAATGCAAAAAACATGCTTTGGTGAATGCAGCAGAAATTCTGACAACTGCACTCGATTTCCTGCTTGAACAAAAAAAAATTAAAAAAAATAAACAAAGCAGAGCACAAGCAGACGACAAACATTCGGATGCTAACTAATGACGCGTGATGTTACAAAAAATAAATAAGAAATAAACTCCAAGGCTCTATTCAACTGAGAAATAGCAAAGCTAGTTTTCAAGTTACAATTACTGAAAGTGACAATAACTGCAGTTAGGACAGCAACAGCTCAAATCATCAAAACTGGCTGTTCACAGATGTAGCTGCTGCTACCATCTCTGCAATCCATAAAGGTAATACGTGCTTCATGATACGAGTCTCAGAACCTTCAAAACAAAATGCAAAGGTATTTCACTAATATGCAGCATATCAGCAGAACAACATCTCCATAAATAATGTGACTGAAATTCATCATCCTGCTAAATTCAAATTCCTACTGTACATCGTGTAAGACTTTATTTCTGGGCGACTTGGTGTTCCTAGTTTGGGTGACCTAGAGGAAATACATTATGTCTCCATCTAAATGATAAATATTTATAAAGTTCACTGGTAGGGTTCTCACTGTGTCATGTAAACACCAAAACAGGCCATTCAAATACTGTAAATAAACAGTCAACCTCGGTACAGGAAAGATGTTGATCAAATCAGTGCTCTTCAAGATCTTCAGAGTAACGCTACAATCACAACAGTCTCCCAACGTCTCATGTACACTCCATCACATTTCACATTTGAAAGAACAGCTTATCCAATGTACCTCAAATGCAAGAGCTTTAGAACGATTCCTCACAACATCCTTCTATCCATAGTCACTCCGATGAGTAGATGATTTGATACCCTAGAAATTTTCAAAATTGTTGATGACTTAATCACAATTCAGCAAAAATTTTAAACTTTCCTCCCTTAAGATGTGTGCAATAAGTCTCTTTTCTGAGTGAAAAACAAACACAGTAAAAGACACAAAATATTAAAAACTGATGACAAAATAAGCATCAATACATATTTCATTGAAAGCTTAAATATCTAATAACTTTAACCAATGAAAGGCAGAATAGCACAGGCTAGGTGTGTTCCCCCCCCCCCCAAAAAAAAGAGTAAAATTTTATCCTTCCACAAATCTATCTTCAGTGCCATGAATGTGGTTCCCTGCTAGGTGTACACAGATTTATGGCATAAATAATCAAACAAGCTAAGCTCCATATGTTGGCTTTGATCAGGGCCTCCAGCGGCCCCTTCATCCCTCCCAAACAGCCCCACCTGAGGCTCCTAGGCACACCTCTTCTGGCCTTGTCACATTGATGCTACCTTGAACACTTGAACCTGTAAAAAGCTGGTAGCCATCACTTCTCATATATATATTGTGGGGGTGGGTCATAGTGAAAGGTGGTTTACTGTGGCAAGAGATGACAACTTGCAACATGGTTTAAGCAAAGGTGAAAACCATGAAGTTATATGATGACATAATTGAAAAAGTTTTCACAGCCACTACATGGATTAGCATTGGAAAGGAACCTTTTCATGAACATTCCAATCTCCTCAAGTCTCACTAACTTGTATACCTACAATTTAAAAAACATCAGTCCTTTTAATGGGTTTCATCACCACATGGGTCCATATTTCCATATCTGCTGGGTCACTTGAAATAATTTCAAGGCCTTCACTAGCGACTTTAATATGAGGGAAAAATTGCTGTACCTTTCACAGCGGGACTTTGTAACTGGAGAAAAAAACCCAACAAAGTTACTGTACCTTTAACTTTAAAGGGGGGGGGATTTAGCCACTAATAAAAAAGAAAAGAAACTCATCTGAAAATTGCTAGTTCATGATCAGAGTCAGCCAACTCTCTTAGCCTCTGTCTCATCACCCAATGTATCCTTGAAATGTCAATGTGAATGGCTTTTGGAATACCACCAGCAGTTATTGTTTGAGGTCCTTCATCCCCCCCCCCCCCCTTCGTCTGGAGAACACCTGTTATGTTATGCCAGGGAGACAGGAGGATTATCAACGACCTCTCTCCAGTTGGCAGAGGTGAGGAAAGTGTCTTGTTCAACTACGACTTGGCAAAGTGAAAAGAAATCTTTTACTTGCTGTGTTTCAGCTCCTGTTGGCATACCTTAAGATGAGTAATGCTGATGTTCATATTTAAAAAGAAAATGCCCCTCTCCTGCAAAATCTCTCAACATTCTCCCATATCGAAATAAAAAGACAACATTAAAAGTAATAAGTAGCCACCTATTAATAAACAAACAAACAAAGCAAACCAGATGCATCATTTTTTGACATTATGAACAATCATATCCCAAAATACCAATCGGATTCATACCCACTAGCATGGGGATACCATGAAGTGGGTAGGCTGGCCCAGCTTGGATATAGGCCTATTTGAGAATCCTTGTTGCAAATCATGTACAGCTTTATTACTTATCGCTATGAAAGCTTACAAATACACCCATAGAATCTCATCTGGAGTTGACCATTACCACTTAGCATAGGCTTCAACGTACATATTTGCTGATGGGCACAATTCAATTTGCGATGTTTGGATTTAACTTGAAGGAAAATCATCGCAATGATCAGCTGTTCATTGACATCACCATTTTGCGCATGACACACCTCATCCCCTGCATTCAAAGTGCTGCAATGGGTTCACATCAGGGCCACCTGTGTCAAAAGTTGAAGTCAACTGCAAGATCAATTTGAAACTCAATGGCGTGCTGGACATTGAGCCACAATGACGACTAATTGTCACTCTACAGTACACTGGGCCAAGCATAATACTATGATATTTCCAGCAGATGATAGCCCAAGAACAAAAAACACAAAAATAGGATTAATGGGGCAAATTAATTGTATAGGGCCCCATTTTCTCTCTCTCTCTTCTTTCGTTCTTTAAAACAACAACAACATAGGATTAAAACAAAATGCTAGCTTTCATGCTAATGATACCACGATAAAAAAAAAATACACCTAGCATCTGCGTATGGTTATGGTATTTCTAATTCAACATTTATTAAAAACAATTTCCCCTCACATCTGCATGTGAGCGGCATGAATTACACATAATCACTGATATTTCAGCAGATGGCCAAACGAGCTAAAAATCAATCAAGCCAACTTGTTATTTGTCGCCAACAATCCTCCGACTACTCCACAGCTTCACAGACGTCAATAATGTTACCATTGGACCAAATCCCAGGGGCTAACGTTAATTGAATTGCATTGTGCCGTTTGTGCCATATAAAGCTATATGACTGGATTCGTTTTGTTGTTGTTGTTGTTGTTTTTCCACTTTTTGTGATTGGTAGTGTCATTGCCTTCTTGGAACTGCCATAGAGAAACCTTGGTGTTTTGTCAGTAAAGGATATAAAATGAAACAACAGGAGAGATGAATGACTTATATAAATTGGTCTTTAAGGGATTGTAACTATTAGTGGTCTTCATATTTGGTGTATTTCAATGTAAAGTTGCACATTCCTGTGGAGTACTTTTCATCTCTGAATGGGGTTGAAAAAATCTAAGCAGACAACTAATATTCACTTTATGTCTATCATATATAATGCATTAATATCTCATTTCACCATACCAGACACCTAAGTTATCAACATTATCAACCAGACACCTAAGTTAATCAAAATGACCAACCAAACCAGCCCCAGATTTTTAAGAAATTGAGGCATATTGAGGTAATCTTATGTGTGTGAGTGTGTGAGTGTATTTCCTGAACAAATGACATCAAACAAATTCAGTTCCTACGAATTACATGCTATGGCACATTTAATGATTACAAAAGTAATGGAGTCAGGAATAGGAGTAGCAAGTGCAAAGGAGTAAGAAATAACAATTGGAAAATACTTGTTGCGTTCATCCTATAAAAAAGGAAGGGGTGCATAGCACTGTGCACACTCTGTATAAATGTTCTCATTCTCAAATCTTTATCTTTTGATGAAACAAATCTACTCATCTACTGGAGGAAACACATTTCCAAGTATAGTTTCACACATTTGCTATATCAATCATCAACAGATGAGGGAAAAGAAAAGGGTAGAACAAGGTGCATTATACTCATCCACTCCCAAATCTTACCATTAATGGTAACAAAAAGTAACCAACTATTCTATGTTGGGGAAATGTTGGCTATAATCAATACAGAACAGTAGGAGGGGAGGGGGAGACAGACACTTACTGTGCATTTATATGAACTCATTCCCACAACTTCATCTTGCAACAGATGAACACACAACTCACTGGAAACCCTTCTCCCACTTGAAAACATTTCATCTTTTCAATCCGAAGACGATGAAGAAGGAATGAACTAAAGCATGGGGCATTACTGTGCATTCGTATCATCTAATCTCCAAATCTTACAGCACAGGACATAGCAAAACGAATTGTTCGTATCACTACGGATAATGTTACCAGGGAACACATCACAGGACAATCTAATATACATATTATCGTACTTTCCGTAAGCAGCAGAAGGAAACTGAGGGGGTGGAGGCAAGGTATTCTAGGATTGAGGAAAGATGACCCACATTTTTAAAGTAGACATAGGTTACATTAATACACTTCCAAACACAACCTCTTCCCTTTCATCAGAGGCTCTGATACCATAATATATACTAGTATCGCAATGCAGAAGTTCTTGTTCTTCAAAAGAATATTTGTTTTCGATGAAAAAAAAACAGTTTGTGAGTTTTCTTCAGTCTACAAATGGAACAAAATAAAGAGCTGTTCTATGACCTGGGGTGGGTAAAACCTCTAAAACTAGCACATATATGTTTTGTCGAAAAAAAAAACACATATATGTTTTGTCGAAAAATGAAATAAACTTTGAATTGAATTGAATTGAATTGAATTGAATTGATTTGAACATTCACTAGTATGCAATGCACAAACTTATACCAGGGAGGTGGAGTCTTCCACCTCCCTGCTTATACCTAGTAGAGCTCCACAGTAATCTGTATGTGCCATTCATACACTGGCATGTCAAAGCCTTAGACAAGGTGTTGGGGGGAGGGGGGGAATCGAGATATAAAAAGACTGGATGATGCTAAGTGATGCGTCAAGATTACACACAGATTAACGTGAGCACTAGAAACACAAAAAGGTGACAGAGGTCAAGCCGTCTCAGAGATTAGGCCATTACGTAAAGCAGGTTGAATGAACTGCCTAATGACTGTTACCTTGATAGTACACCCAATCGCCTTTTGGATGAATCAATAACACTCTCATCTCTCTAATTCTTCCCTTGATCATCCATGAGCCTGACACAATGAATTGCTGGTATGTGATTTCATTTGTTCAATATAAACTATGAACTTAAGAAAGTCCCATCACTATCCAGCATGTTTAAATTATAGGTCTTAATGGAGGGGGGTTAAGGTGTGATCAAAATTATCTGGTCTATCCAACCATCACTTGAAGTGATTCAAGGTAGTGTACATCAATATCAATAGTGGGCCTGAGATTTGCATCACAATTCAAATCTCAAGATTTTTACCAGTGTGGACATAAAAATCCCAATAAATAGCACGATAAGCATGGCGATCCATATCCCAAGAAATCTTTAGATTATTTTGGAATTATCACAATAATTTCCACCGCAGCATACGTGTGAATGCCAGAGCAAAAATCTTGAGATCTTTTGTCTCGTCATTCAAAACATGTGTGATTGAACAGAGCACAAATGCAAGGGCAAGGGTCACCAGTAAGTTTCAGTAGATTTTGGGCTTGCGCAGTTTTGTCAACAAATTATTGCGATCGGCAATTCAAGGGATACTTCTGTCCATCTGTACTGGCACGAAAAATCTCGAGATCTAGATCGCCATCGTTATCACGCTATTTTGTCAGTGTGAATGCGACTAATGATTTAGAAGCATTTAGCTTCCCTGCCATAATTGCCATACTTACAGTGTAGTTTAAAACAAACTGAAAGTGGATATTGCTTTTCTATGGCCTGTGTGTCTGTCAAACTTTAGTAAAACCATCAGTCATTTCATGAATTAAAATTTGATTGTTTAATCGTGCTGAGCTCTAAATAAATTGCACATGCCTACAAAGTAAGAAAATAATAACTGATTTTGCAGAATGTGCAAAATCTTGGCCAAATTTAATCAACTACACGCCTATCTACATCAGTATGCCTGCTAGTAAATAAAAAAAAAAAAGCAGCTGAATGTATTGCAGTGTATACGCAAATACACAAAGCCCACATTCAACGATAACTAACAAAAGCTGAAACAACACTAGAAATACAGTAAAAGTGGAAAAGACAAAAGTACTGTGACAGTTACTGACATTATGTGGCATTGCATCATCTTAATCTTAACATTGACAAGACAGAGCTTAAAAAAGAAGAGAGAGAGATACTCAAAATAATCCAACAATACAACACGAAATTCTCGCACATAGACCGACCCATTGGATAATATACAGCCAATGAACAGCAGGCAGCATGTGTCTGAACTACGAATGCTCCAATTTGAGTTCCAAACTAGAATGATATTTTCACATGAAAAACACATTATCTGAATATGTTTAGGGTTATTTCAAGTTATCTATTCCCATATTTGTTCTGGTGGTCCAACAAAACCAGCCATGTCTTGAAATATGTGTTCTAAAAAGGAGTAATTCTGGATATTTCATATCATTCCAAATCTGGGTAGAGAAGCATCCGTACTTCGACACCATTTGCTTTTCAAATTCAGAACGATGACCAATGTGCTTGATGACAAAGAGTGACCTCATGCTTCATACCAAAAGAAATCATATGCAACATTCTGCTCATGCAATGACATTCCAACAACAATGACAAATGAGGAGTGACTAAAACTCTCTGCTCAGGCTGTGGAAAAAAACTGCATGCAGTCATTTCAAGCAAGAATTCACAATATGGATCAGAGGGTGCAAACGTTATTTGAAACTCATAAGAACAGAAATCTGTGAAGAAGTTCTCCATTGCACATTTCCAACAGAAACAAGCAGAAGTGGTTTTTTTATTTTTCCATTTTGCGCACATGAAATAAACGTTGCTGTAGTTGGAACAACAAAAAAAGAAATCATAAGAAATAATAGAGAGAAACTTAAAATAAAACAAAGTACAGCAATAATGTGTCTACTTTGCATTAAGTTCAGGTGCAGCAGGACATCCGAGGGATTTTGAGGTGGAGATGGGAGGTTTAATCCAGTAACGAAGAGTTGCTTGACGTGTTGCATTGTTTTGTACTGTTTTATCTGTAAACTTTGTGTGCAAGGCAGGTGCTACTGGTACCTGACTTTTTGTTGCTGTTTTTTTTCCCCCAGACAGGTTTTTATTTCAAGTCAATTAGACTGGTTGAGTTTTCCACCACATGCATTAAGGTTCTTCAAATTGTTGAATCTGCCAAACATGACGGGGAAATAGAAAGAGAGTGTGCGGTACTAGGTATCAGGCTGCTTTGTGTGTACAGGGGGTAAATCTGTATACTATGAAAAGCATCTGCAGACAGCGCTTGTGTTCTATGCACACATAAAACTGAAGCTTGGCTCAGCCGTATGTTTATGTGATTATGCAGAAAAATGTGGTACATGCTTATGTGATAATGCAGAAAAATGTGGTAGGTCGAGAAAATATGGCCGACAGTTCTAAGGAGAGTATGTGTCACCTGTGATATCCACAGAGTATACCTACTAAGAAGAATCTGGGAAATACTGTAGGCCTATGCCCCGTTCACTTTGTGAGGGCAACATGCACTTTGCCAGTCAAGACTTGTATTGCAAGACAAAATCGCAAGTGGCTGAATTCACAGTAGAGAATCCAGAATGACAAAATGATAATAAGTATTCATTATTGTCAATGCAGTTTGACCTAGTGTATTTCTAAATAAATATCCTTAATCAATTCGATCATTTATTTGTTGTTTCTTTTATCCTTCGCTTGGGATTTAGATAAAGCTGAAATTTCCTCTCAAATCTCATAGGTGGTGAGTAATTTCTCTTATAGGTTGTCATATCATTATTTCTTTGAAGTTTTCATTTATCTTGATCATAACTGTCAATGTTATCTGCCTGTGATTTCAAATGTATATCCTTGATCAATCAGAAATTAAATTCTATCACTCACTTGGATTTAAATGTTGTTATTTCCTCCGAGAATTTTCAATAAATATTCTGTAGTGAGCACTTCCAATTGGACATATCATTAGCAAATGCACCAAGAGGATGTCATCGTAGTAAACAAAGAGAGAGGCAATTATTATGTGTCATCTATAATGAAATCAAAGTAACTTTGGTCCTAGTTAGCTAACTTGCTCAAATCTTGCTTTGTAGGACAAATGGCAAAGTTTCAATCAGTGCTGGGGTGCTTCTCTTGGCTGGTACAGGCAGGACTCCAATGGGGGGGGGGGGGGGAGGGGCAATCATATTTGTAAAACAGACAAAAAACTCTGCTACATTTTGCTACATCTGTAAGTATCACTATGTCCTGTTATTTTGCAAAACTGCCTGTGAAATATGCCAGGAGAAAGTTATGTGACTTTTGATCTTTGACTGGTCTCAGTTTTTTTTTTCCCCCGCTTCTTTTTCTGGCTTTGCTGCCAACACATTTTCCTTTTATGCTCATCATATCATGCTCAGCTTTACATTTACATCTTCATTGCTTTTGACAGTCAGTGGGCACGAACTTCAGATGTGGCGATGACAGCGTGCTGAAAAAACGGCCGTTTTGAGCCGAGATATTTCAGAAGGAATTTTACGAGGGAGCAACGTCGATGAGATGGGATCAGGGAATGATTTGTGCGTCGAGTGATAAGGAGGGTAGGAGAGTCAAGAAACTTCAGAAGGCATCAAAATATCTTCATGTTATCCTCTCTAACATTTTGAGTGGCAAAATAACAAGAATTAAAAAGAAAAAAAAATCAAAGGGATAAGAAAGCCGTCATCTCCAGGTCATGTTTTTTTTTCAAGGGTCTCATATTTTGGCAATTTACCACTCTGTTGCTGCGGAATGTATCTGTTCGGTTTGTAAATTGCTGTGTATTCTTTCTTCTTGATCATTTCTTTTCTTTTTCTTTTTTTTCTTTTTTTTTTCTTTTTTCTTTTAAAGAGAGAGGGCAAACTTCAATGAGTCCTGGACTACTGTTGAGTTTAAAAATGATGTGCCTCTTGTGACTTTTCAATGGCTATAAATGACATCCTTGCAAAATATGCATGGTTTCACTCATTATACATACATTTCTACATACAATTTGTATTATACTTTATGACTTTGCACTTCATATGTATTGTTAAAACAACATAATTCGTCAAATGTGTGCTTTGTATTATTTATCATGTTTTGTTGGATGGAAATAGAGAAAAACTACATAAATGTGATCATGTGACAGCAATTCTGATGTGATTTCTTTTCTTGAAACAAGTGTAAATCGCTTCATCTCACACTGCTCAAAAACACCACCTGGCAAAATCATAATGCTCATCGGAATTTGGACTGTGACGATTTGTGTGCTCTTCTAAACAAGCTCCTGTGGTTGGATGTTACATTTCTAAACACATGTCTGGAAATCAGCTAAGCAACATGTGTTTATTCTCCAGGGTAGTAACATAATCCTTTCATCCCATGAGATGCAGCCATCAAAATATTAAAGGCATTTAATCAAAAGAAAAACAGTAAAGTGTTTCATTACAGTAATTGTGGTGTATGTCTTATTTCTATTATTGTAATATTTTATCATTTCTAAAAAGGAACACTACAGGCATCAAGTTATAGATGAAAATTTTTGGTGATATGATATTCATCACAGGGGGCTAAATTCAGGTTGTTTCCTTGTTTGGTGCATCTCTCATGTTTTCTTTCTAAGCACTTTCCTTCACAATGAATAATTCAAAAACTTTGTATTTTCTCCAGATAAACATGGTTTCCTACCTAAAGGCATCTCTGAAGAAGAAAGAGAAAAAACGGCCACATTGCAGTCTGTGCCAGCATCAATAATTATGCGAAAAATTCAGCGGTCAAGAACAGTTGGTCAACCACTGACCTTCACTAATTTCTCCACTGCCCTAGACAGGAAAGGAGGGATTTCCAACAGAGTAAAGGCAACACTGACCACCACTGAAATATTGCCACTACAGACGTGTTACCAACAAAATGCCAATATATTGAAGAAAAAATAGGACACAAATCATAAAAAGAAAGATACTGCAATGTATAACATCTGTGTCAAAGGGGAACATTGCGATGATGGAATGTTAGACCTAATGACATTGTTTTCTGATGGCCATCTTTATTTGATTCACTAGCGCTCAGGAGGAAGCAGCATTTCCAAAATGCTTTACCAGCTGCCTTAGGCATTTTATTGTCTTTGTAAGGCCATGACATTGGATCAATAAGAAACATAACCTTCCTAGCATTCAAATTGCTGCAGGGATCTACAATACGTTCCAATGTATGTTCCTTTTGGTGAATGAACCCTATCAAGATCTACACAAATAAAATGGCCTTAAGAGGAAGTTCATGGGTAAACATATGTCTTCAAAAACAGCTCTGATCGTCTGGCTGGAAATGTATCATGTCTTCAACATTTTGTTTGTTTGTTGTTTTTATCAGAAGATAAGGAATAACATAGGATTTTCTCCTTTTTTTGGGGGGGGGGGGACGATGAGGTTCCCTGACTTATTGGCTGAAATTTTGCTTTGGTTTAACATTTTCAAACACCAAGTGCTTCATGATTTGGGCCGGTTGTCTTTGGCATTTTATTGTCTTTGTAAGGCCATGACATTGGATCAATGTCACAACTTGCTACAAGCCATAGGGCAAGTAGAGTACAGGAGAACTTATCAAAACTCTTGAGGTGACCATTACCATTACCAATGACCTAGCTTCTGGTTACTTGTCTCAAGGTCAGGAAACAGGTCCTGAAGAACAGCAAGGGCAACAGCTGAGGAGTTTCTCTCAGTAAGGCGAAGGAAACAGCACATCGCCATGGACTCGTGATGCACTTACCTACCACTGGCACCATCCTTGAGGGCACAACGTGTCTTGATGTAGTTTTTCAATCACTCCACTGGAGAGAGCTTGTGTCTCAGTCGCACTTTTGTCATGTTAGTAGGAGACCTAAATAGCTACAGCTAACATCTGTACTCATGAGATGGAATTCATCAAGGTGCAATGCAAGCCAGCGCCAATGGAGTGCTTTTTAGTTTTGGATTAGTTTGGGTTCTTCAAAGGATATTTGTTGAAAAAAACAACAACACAAACCATAACAACGACAAAAACAGAAAAGCGCAAAAGATGTTACCAACATCAACCAAGGGAGAAAAAAAAAGAGCAAAGGCAAGAAGCATCTGAAGGGAAGAGGGCAGGGGGGTTAGCGTTACCTGCATGAGAAAAACAAGTCACGGCAGTGCACTGACTACCAATGGGACCGGTCTGGGCATGCTCACTTTGCTAGTCACATGACCCACCTGGGCGGCAGCCTTGCCCTGCATGGCCCCTCCAGCTGCTAGGGGCGACGAGGCCTTTTCTGTAAGGGACTCCAGGCTATTGGAGTTGGAGTTATTGACCATGAGCATGGGGTTGTTGCTTTCAAAGGGCGGACGCAGGTTAGTGGCGCTGATACCCACACCACTGCCAAGCTTATTGGCGAAAAGCTGCTTGCGGGCCTCGACCAGCGAGTCAGATTTCCTGGAAGTGGGCAAGGGGCTGGAAGTGGGGAAACTCTTGGGACCGGAGGGCTCCACCTTGGAGCCAGTCGATGACGGTGGTGATGGTGTTGCTGTTGAATGGGGCAAAGCATTGGTTGGAGAGGCAACTGAGCACGAAGATGAGGTGGTAGTAGAAGAAGAAGAAGAAGAAGGAGTAGATGAAGTAGAAGATTGTGATTTGTGAGGTATAAGAGTGGGTTTATTAGGTGGAATAGGAGGGGGAGTACCTCTTGGTGACACATTGCGCTTGCCCGGCGCCATGGACGAAGGGGAGGTCACTGCGGGCTTGGCTTTGTCAGTGGCTGTGGTGGTGTTGCCACCACCAGTGGGTGCCTCTTTGGTTTGGCTGGTACCACTGGGCTCTGAGTGCGTGGAAGAATTAAGTTTGTTTGGGGTGTTCCCTGGAGGGTTGAAAAGTTTCTTTCCAACGGGGCTAGTAAGTTGTGCCGCCGCTGCCCGAACATTGACACCACCGAAACCTCGCGATGGTGACTTGTCCCTTGGTTCATGCTCCTTGGGCGAGGTCAGAGCGTTACGTAACTGGGCAGCCTTTCCTACTGCTTCCCTGAACTTTGATGCACCTTCTCCAGATGTTAAGGCAGTGGGTCTGGACACCTGATTGCCTCTAGCAGCTGGCTCTGCTTTATCAGGTTTTGGTGAGTCTGTGATGTCTACAGCTTTCTTGGCAGCCTGCTGCTGCTTTGCAGTGTCTGGGAGCACACTTGAGAACTTGCTGGGCTGTGGTGCAACAACAGCTACTGTTGGCGAGCTCTTCCTAAGCTGCGAGGAGTTGGCAAACATGGCGCTACTGCTGGGAATCTTGGTCCCCTTCTGGGAAGCTAGAGAGGAAGATGGCGAGCTGGAAGCTCCTTTCCCTGAAAGTTTATCCAGGCTGGAGGCAGGACTGAGAGGCCGGTGTTCCCTGCCAGCACCCTTCGTAAAACTTGCAGTGCTCGGCTTTGGTTTTGAGGTCACAGTGGGTTTCTTGCCATCAGGCACACTGGTCTTGGGGTTTGGAACAGCAGGACTTACAGACCTGATCCTGCTGGCAGGTACTGCTGCATTGAGGTCCTCTGAGGATGATGATGACGAGCCTTCAGACTTGTCTGATCGCTGGGGAGATTTATATCCTTTGGCACCATAAATCTTTGCGGACGCTTTTGGCTTGGACACAGCTGGTTTACGTGCAGATCCGGGCGGATCTTTACTTCTCGCTACTTTACTGTCAAGGTTACTGGACACTCCTTTTGTTGAACTGCCTTTGGCATTGCTATTAAGCTCACTCCCAGCCTCAATCTGTCCATTCACCAAGTCAGGGGACTTTTGCATCGCTTTTTTCAGCACTTCTAGCTCTTCCTTGAGCTCTCTAGTCCTCATTTCCTCTCTGTGCAACCGTCCCAACAACTGCTCCCGCTCGATGTCAAACTCCGACAACTTTTTCTCCATCTCAGCCTCCATCTTGACGCTCTTGTTCCGCTCCTCTAGAGCCAGCTTTGAGGCGTTGAGGGTCTCAGCCCGCATTGCCTGGGCCTGGGTCTCCCACTCCACAGCCTGCTGCTGGGCTTCAGTCAGCTGCTGGACTTGCTTGTCCAATATCAGCTTGAAGATCTCCGCATGCTTCTTGCGCTCCTGAATCATCCGTCCCTGGGCACGCTTGCACTCCCTCTCCAACTTGCGCTGTTGGGCCTTCTCAAAATCAACCTGCAATATACAAAACAGAAACAAATTGTTGGTCATAGGGCAATAATCAAGAACTGCACAAAAATGACATGAAAGGCTGTATTGTTGTACTACATGCTTGTATCAATGCATGAGGATGATGATGTCTTGAAGGAACACCACTGAAAATATGATGACAGTTCTATCTTCCACTACAAAAGTGTAGCAAAAACTGATTCATATTCTTCGTTATACCGCTGCTGTTATCTCTCACTACAGATCTCTATTTGTGTGTCACTGTTCTGCTAAAATGCGAAGTATGGGTACTGATCCAACTTGAGTGCTAATGTTGCTCAATGATTTAAACAGTTTAGAGGAACACAAGTTCAAGTTTGTTTTGAGCAAGTAGAGCAGTGCAAGTTTCATCAAAATCATAAAAACATAGAATCTCGTCACTTCACCTGCTTCCATAAAACAGTGATATTGGGGACAGTGACACTTAACTGGTCACAGTCACTTAGGATGGATCAGATATTAGTACTAGGGTTGTGATGCTATCACCTCACACCTCTCCAGTGAGCTTGGCTCCTGGAAGCTGTTTGGCTACTTTTCTTTTTTGTTTTGTCTTCTTTGTTTTAATAGCTCTATTCTGTTTTTGTAAATCTTGATTTAGTTTAATAAATTTCATCAATGTTTGTAATATTAAAAAAAAATGCCTCTCCAGTTGATAAAAAATTTAAAAGCTGTTCCAAAATTTCCCATGTATACACACAGCATAACTTGGGCATCACGCATATCAACATCACATATATTTTTCTCTTTTTCTGAGGGGGGGGGAGGGGGTGGCAAATGATTCAATCCTCCGACCCTGCCTGTTTGCAATGCATCTCATTAATTCTTAAATACAAATGCTGCAGCCACCCTCATCCAACCCTATCCCTTCCTTTGCTAACCATTCATCTTCCTCTCTCTCTTTTACATTTGTAACACCACCATCCTCCTCCTCCTCCTCCCCCCTCCTATTCTTTTTTTTTCTCACCTATATGCAAATAGGAGGAAACTAATCTGTAATTATCATAATTTGTTGCCCTACAGCAGCCAGCTTGTTGTCAGCCAGCCAGCCATCCAGCTGGCATGGGCTGTCCAAGCCTGAATCTTCTAGCATGAGTCACTCAGCCCCTGCCACCTCAGCCATGGTGGCAGGACTGATAGCAAAATTTAAAGGAGAACATAATCATGGCCAAAAATTCATCTGGGATTTAAAGATAAAGATTACAGCGAGCTGCAACTCTCTATTCATTTTTTTTTCAAATGAAAGTTAACAGGGTTGCAGAGACTTACATTTTGTGCATGTGAACATCAAAAAGGCATCTAGCAATGGTATCCGACAGCCATCTAAATACAATTACTTCTGTTACTTTAGTCTGAAACAAATGGCCAGTGAATTCCTTATTTTTGAAAGAGAATATTTCTATGTCATTAAGTATATATTTTTGGTTGGCAATGTTCTCCATGAAACTGATCCAGATTTTATCACCTCATGTTCTTACACGTTCCCTAAAGCAATAGGAGTCACTTGAAGTCCCATACGTCTAAAAGACACATCTACATCTGTGGTCATTCTGTATCCAAGTAACCACAGTGGCATACACGAAAGATGATACGACCAAGGTGGCCTTGAGATATCCCAATAAAACCAAATGTTAGATTTCACTAGCATTGTACACAACAAGCAATTTTGTATTGTCTAGTCCCATTTAATTCAACTTACTCTTCAAATGCTTTCCAGCACTGCTCACACTCACAAGAAAATCTTGTAGGGCTCATTTTTTTTTCTCTCCCACTTTCTCTCTCTCTCTCTCTCCCTTTCTTAGGGGTATATATACACTGTAACTCAATGGCAAATGTTTGCGAACATAGCAAATTCTAGGTTTCATCAGGGTTCATAAGCAGTTGCGATCAAATTTGCAGTTTAATTGTCGCAAACAGTTTTTCTTGTCGCAAAGAAACTTTGAACATACAATCAAGTCTGTTAAAAGTTGCAATCAAATTCGCAAGCAGTTTTCATTATCGCTTACAGTTTTTCTTGTTGCAAAGAAATTTTGAATTCAACAAGAAAAACATTCGCAAATGTTTACTGCCCAGTGAGATACCCCCTTTATTACCTCTCTCTATAGCTTCCTCAATCATGGGAATTCTACCAAAAATGCAATAGCATTTGACGGATATGAAATGGGAACACCAGGCTGCTCCATACACACAGAATACATGTACTTCTGGAAACTATCATTAAAGGAATACAATATAAGTACATTGCATGCTGCAGTGCACAAAATAATACTGTGATTTGATGTGATCTATTTTCTTTGTTGATTTCTCCAAGAATCTTTAATTCACTACACGGAAAAGACGGGACATGTGTCAAGTCACACGCAAAATACACCACTGTATGATCAATGGTATATTTTGTCACAGGAGTCACACTCAAATCTCCTATATGTATTTCATGCAAAGTTTTGAATTACCACCCTAAATACCACAATATTCCCCCATGGACAAACTGTATTTCGTGGCGCATTGCGTTGCATTTTGCATACACCACATATTTTTAGAGTCTAATTTTTTGCGAATTGGGACTTCCCGACAATTTCGCGAGTGGTTACATTCACAACTGTGGAGCACAATACCGAACAGAGAAATGTATGCATGCACATTACATTCATCAGGGTTCATACGCTTCCACATTTTCAAAATTCCCTGACTTTCCATGACTTTCCAGAGCAGAAAATGTAAATTTCCATGACTATTTTACACGATGTACACATCTTATTCTAAAGTGTGTAAAAATACATCATCATAATACTAGGAAGCAAAACACAAAACAAGTGTGTATATTCGGTTATACACACTTATGCTTTGTTCTGAAGGAAGCACCTTAAAGGGGAATTTTCCCCAAACAACAACGTGGATTAGGTGAGTAGAAAACAATTTTAGAAACCCAACAGTAAAATGTTGAGCAAATTTGGATAACCTGTTAACAAGAATTATGCAAAAGTGTGTATGTTGCCCTCTTTGGACAGAACTATGCCAGAATATGTGATATCACAAGAGGACAACTCTCCTTTGAATTTGTACATAGAATTTCACAATTCTAGTTTTTTTCTTGGATATCGATAATGCAGTTGATCAAGTTCAATAATAAATGTACGCACAATTATCTAAGCCTTAACATCCTCAAGTATAAAGGAGAGGGAAGATGATTATTATTTACATTGAAATGATTGTGTTGTCAATATTCTGTGGTAAAATGCTTTAATTCAAATTCTATATCAAAATCAAAGCACTATCTTAATCCAAAAGTAATCATACATTCGTGTTACTAGACAGGGCGCCACACTAACTTCTATTTTTGGTGGCCCGATCCGGCCACCGAAATCATTGATTTCTATTTTTTGGTGGCCCGAAAGTAAAATCTGGTGGCCCCCCCAAAAAAAACAAGAAAAACACAAGAAAAACTAAATCGGTCCTACTAAACATAGAAAAATAAATATTAAGTATTACTGACGTGATATAGGTACCCATGTCTAAAATAAATGAATAGAGTTATCATAAAAGTTGATGCCTATTTACATGTAGGTGGTCAAAACTTACGTTTGAAATGATAAAGTGGGAGCATTTACAGACATTTGTAAACATCCGACATTTGTTTTGGCATTGTAAAGAGCCGAAAGTTACCGTTATTCATTTCTGATTGTGAAAGCAATCATTCAACATTTACTAGTATTTTAGCATCTTACGGAGCTGAATGTTATCCTTATTCATTTTCAAAAGTAAAAGCAAGCATCCGCTATCTATTCTAGCATCTAACTGAGCCGATTGATACCGTTAATCATTTCCAAATGTAAAAGCAACAATCTGTTATTTATTTTAGCATCGTACGGAGCAGGATATTACCGTTATTCATTTCCAAATTTAAAAGCAAACATCCGACATTTATTTTATTATCGCACGGAGCCGAATGTTATTGCTGCCCACTTCCGAAAGTGAAATGAATCATCTGACAATTATTTTAGCATCGTACGGAGCCGAATGTTACTGTTTTTCATTTTTGAACGTCAAGGCAGACATCAGACATTTACTTTACCATCAAACGCAGATGAAAGTTACTGTTATCAATTTCGAAATATAATAGCAAATATCCGACATTTATTTTAGCATCGTATGAAGCAGAATATTACTGCTATTCACTTCCGAACGTAAAAGCAATCATCTGACAGTTATTTTAGCATCTTCCGGAGCCGAATGTTATTGCTATTTACTTTTGAAAGTAAAAGCAAACATCCGACATTTATTTAATCATCGTAGGGAGTTGAATATTATTGTTATTCATTTCCGAACGTCAAAGGGATCATTCGACATTTACTTTAGCATCTTCCGGAGCTGAATTCTATTGCTATTTACTTTCGAACGTAAAAGCAAACATCCGACATTTATTTAATCATCGTACGGAGTTGAATATTATCGTTATTCATTTCCGAATGTCAAAGGGATCATTCGACATTTATTTTAGCATCTTCCGGAACTGAATGTTATTGCTATTTACTTTCGAACATGAAAGCGAACATCCGGCATTTATTTACCATCGTACGGAGTTGAATATTATTTTAATTCATTTCCGAACGTCAAAGCAAATATCCGACATTTATTTCAGCATCTTCCGGAGCTGAATGTTATTGCTATTTACATTCGAACATTATAAAAGCAAACATCAGACATAATCATTGTACGGAGTTGAATATTATTGTTATTCGTTTCCGAACGTCAAAGGGATCATTCGACAATTACTTTAGCATCTTCCGGAGCTGAATTTCAGTGCTATTTACTTTCGAACGCAAAAGCAAACATCCGGCATTTATTTTATCATCGTACGGAGTTGAATATTATTAGTATTCATTTCCGAACGTCAAAGCAAACATTCGACATTTATTTCAGCATCTTCCGGAGCCGAATGTTATCCTTATCCATTTCCGAACGCAAAATCAAATATCTGACATTAATTTTAGCTCCCCATACGGAGCTGAATATTACCGTTATTCATTTCCAAAAGTATAAGCAGACATCCGACGTTTATTTAAGTATCATACGGAGTCGAATATTACCGTTATTAATTTCCAAAATTAAAAGCAAACAACTGACATTCATTTTAGCAGCTTACGGAGCTGAATGTTATCCTTATTCATTTCCGAACGTGAAAGCAAGCATCCGCTATTCATTCTAGCATCTAACTGAGCCGATTGATACCGTTAATCATTTCCAAATGTAAAAGCAACAATCTATTATTTATTTTAGCATCGTACGGAGCAGAATATTACCGTTATTCATTTCCAAATTTGAAAGCAAACATCTGACATTTATTTTATTATCGTACGGAGCCGAATGTTATTGCTGTCCACTTCCGAAAGTGAAATGAATCATCTGACAATAATTTCAGCATCGTACGGAGCCGAATGTTACTGTTTTTCATTTTTGAACGTCAAGGCAGACATCAGACATTTACTTTACCATCAAACGCAGCTGAATATTACTGTTATTAATTTCGAAATATAATAGCAAATATCCGACATTTATTTAATCATCGTATGAAGCAGAATATTACTGCTATTCACTTCCGAACGTAAAAACAATCATCTGACAGTTATTTTAGCATCTTCCGGAGCCGAATGTTATTGCTATTTACTTTTGAAAGTAAAAGCAAACATCCAACATTTATTTAATCATCGTACGGAGTTGAATATTATTGTTATTCATTTCCGAACGTCAAAGGGATCATTCGACATTTACTTTAGCATCTTCCGGAGCTGAATGTTATTGCTATTTACTTTCGAACGTAAAAGCAAACATCCGGCATTTATTCTATCATCGTACGGAGTTGAATATTATTAGTATTCATTTCCGAACGTCAAAGCAAACATTCGACATTTATTTCAGCATCTTCCGGAGCCGAATGTTATCCGTATTCATTTCCGAACGCAAAATCAAATATCTGACATTAATTTTAGCTCCCTACGGAGCTGAATATTTCCGTTATTCATTTCCAAAAGTATAAGCAGACATCTGACGTTTATTTAAGTATCATACCGAGTCGAATGTTACCGTTATTCATTTCCAAAATTAAAAGCAAACATCTGACATTTATTTTAGCATCTTACGGAGCCGATTGTTACCGCTGTCCATTTCCAAAAGTAAAGGCAATCCTCCAACTTTTTTTTTTTTTGTGGCCACGGGCTACCGGGCCACCGTTAGGGTGGGATTTCACGGAGCACGCGAACGATTTGCGAACGACGCGAATGACAAAATCCAACATTCGGAAAAGTTTTTCTCCGAATGCGTTCCGACAATGAAGCCGAAAACTATTCTTGCGCAATTTGTGCGAAGTTTCCACGACGTTTGTGCGAATGTCGTGTGTATCATTGCTTAAGTACAGCATGTTACGTTCACGAAGAACACGCGACGGCAATGCGAACAACGAAAATTTTTCAATAATCATGGGAGGAAATGTACCCAAGGAGAGGTGGAAGCTGTCTTGAGTTGATTTCTTTCCTCTATTTCTCCTTTCTTTTTCTCTCATTTTTCTATCCTGTGCTTGCCTACATTTTTTTTTTCCCCTAGGACCTATCTCCACTACAAGTAGTAAAGCATTTGATTTTTTTTTAGCAATTCCTCCAACACATAATCTCTATAGTTTAAAGGAAATTTTGCATACTTTAGATTAATATTAAGTGTATTCTGCGATTTTTTTTTTGTATATCAAACATTTCTTTCTCTTTGCTAGTCTTTAATTTCTTTTGTTACTGTAGTTGTTAATAATTGTTTGATGTTTAGATGTATGCTACGACTTTTATTTGTAGAAAACGTATAGGTAATACATCCCCCAAACGTGCGCTAAACGTTCGCGAGAATATCTCAAAAGGTATGCGAACAGTTTGCGATTACGTCGTAAAATGATCGGAAAAACTTCGCAGATTTCGCGTAACATACGCGAGACATTCTCCAAAGTTTCGGAGTCTGTTTGGGGTTTCACGAACATTTTGCGAACATCGCGCGTGTCTTGCGAAGATCTTGCGCATATGACGAGGCTTTAAAGACACTTTCGAGAACAATTCACGAGCAAATCACGACCAAGTGTGTGGAAAAGGTTCGCCAAAAATGTCAAACTTTTTTGAAATTCTCGCCGAAGTAAAAACGACATTCGCGAACAATTGACGACGCTTCCGAACCCTCACGTTCGTTTGGCGATCTTTTGCAGACTAAAATACGAATGCTGGATTTTGCCATTCGCGTCCTTCGCAAATCGTTCGCGTGCTCCGTGAAATCCCACTCTTAGGGTGGGATTTCACGGAGCACGCGAACGATTTGCGAAGGACGCGAATGACAAAATCCAACATTCGGAAAAGTTTTTCTCCGAATGTTTTCCGACAATGAAGCCGAAAACTATTCTTGCGCAATTTGTGCGAAGTTTCCGCGACGTATGTGCGAATGTCGTGTGTATCATTGCTAAAGTACAGCATATTACGTACACGAAGAACACGCGACGGAAATGCGAACAACGAAAAATTTTAAATAATCATGGGAGAAAATGTACCCAAGGAAAGGTGGAAGCTGTCTTGAGTTGAATTTTTTTTTCTTTCCTCTATTTCTCCTTTCTTTTTCTCTCATTTTTCTATTGTGTGCTTGCCTACATTTTTTTCCCCTAGGACTTATCTCCACTAGTAAAGCATATGATCTTTTTTTTTTTTTTTTGCAGTTCCTCCAACACATAATCTTTATACTTCAAATGAAATTTTACATACTTTAGATTAATTTTAACTGTATTCTGCGATTTTTTGTGTATATCAAACATTTCTTTCTCTTTGCTAGTCTTTAATTTCTTTTGTTACTATAGTTGTTAATAATTGTTTGATGTTTAGGTGTATTATATGCTACGATTTTTATTTGTAGAAAACGTAGAGGTCATACATCCCCCAAACGTGCGCTAAACGTTCGCGAGAATGTCTCAAAAGGTACGCGAACAGTTTGCGATTACGTCGTAAAATGATCGGAAAAACTTCGCGTAACATACGCGAGACATTCTCCAAAGTTTCGGAGTCTGTTTGGGGTTTCACGAACATTTTGCGAACATCGCGCATGTCTTGCGAAGGTCTTGCGCATATGACGAGGCTTTAAAGACACTTTCGAGAACAATTCACGAGCAAATCACGACCAAGTGTGCGGAAAAGGTTCGCAGAAAATTTCAAACTTTTTTGAAATTCTCGCCGAAGTAAAAACGACATTCGCGAACAATTGACGACGCTTCCGAACCCTCACGTTCGTTTGGCGATCTTTTGCAGACCAAAATGCGAATGCTGGATTTTGCCATTTTGCGTCCTTCGCAAATCGTTCGCGTGCTCCGTGAAATCCCACCCTAGTGTCGAGCCCTGTATTAGATGACTGACGCTTCGATCATGCACGCAATTTAAAATAATGCCAATCGCATCATCAGCAGCGCTCATGTCACGTATGTACATATGTGTACACAAAGGCACCACGGCACCTTACATCACTGCCAGTCGATAGTCATACACACAAGTACACGTGCACATGCCCATGAAAGACGCAATTAGACACCAATGTGCGTGGAGTTTGTTACGAAAACGGTCTCAATACGAGAAACCACAAATTTGACAAACTATTCTTCCTTTGTTGATACGAGAAATCAAATATCATTTTAACAAATATCTTGAAAAAATGATTTTCCCTGACTTTCCAGAAGAAATAGATGGATTCCCTGACTTTCCCTGACTTTTTGCTTCTGGAAAAAGTATTTTGAAATTCCCTGACTTTCCAGAAATTCCATGACGCGTACGAGCCCTGTTCATGTTGGGAGCAGAGTTAATATTTTTGCGTGTGTTTAAATTCGTGAACAGCACCTGACTCGCGAAATTCGTGAAAAAAGAAAAACCTCGCGAAATGTTCGGCGTATAAAGTATACCATGTGAAATATCATGGTATTTCACCACCACCAGTGTGAAGGCGACTACAGACATGAAGGATGCAGAGTAATTCCAAGATGATTTCTCCAGCATAAGTGAACCAATTCTGCCAAGACTCATTCAGCTGCCCTCTCCAACGAGGCAGCCCATCAGCACGCCAAGAGGCTGAACGCACAAACGGACTAAGAAAAAAAAAAAAACAGGTAGAAGAAAATCCATATGCTGACGGTACGGGATGTTTGAGCACGACTGTCTAGGAGATTCTCTCTGTCTGATTTAATCAAGCCCCGAATTGGTCCCAGTCACAGGGAGAGCTGGACGGCGACAAATAATGGCCTGTGGGCAGGTACTGATAGCAGCCCATCCCAACCTCCTCCCAACCTCTTCTCCCTGTTCCCCCCCCCCCCCATTGGCTTTAGTCCCAGAGCACCGATTCCTTGTTATGACGCCCACGCCTCATGCCAATAACCCTCACCTTCCTACGTGCTTATGGTAATGTGCTGGTGGACCTGCGTGAATATTTGCAGCTCAGATTGAATGGCTCGAGTCACTGGCCTTCTTCTGAAGGTTTCGAATTCTACTTGATTCGATTCTAAGTGAACCTCCTCCATCAATCTAGGGTGAAAGCGTGCATCTCTTGCACGATCAAACACTGCCTGTGTCACACAATTATTTGCCCATGTCTATCCAATCTGATCTCATTGAACTGGATTCAAATCAAATCTAGTGTGTACCTTTTCCTACATCAACCATTCAATTCAGCTGTTGTGTCTGTAAGCAACTTCTCAAGGGATTTACATCAAGACAAATTACTGTGTAATGTGGATTGATGTAGAATGCAATGATGGTGATTCGATGACCGCGGCACATTCAAATTTCAGACATTGAGGTTTCTTCCCTAGTTAATGAACACAAAAGAACAATCTAACATCATATATGACTCATGTTCTCAACCTGTAATGTCAAGGTCAACTGTGAAGTGTACATGTAAGCAGTATTACAATTTTGAGAAAACATGTCAATATGATACAGGCACTTGCCAGAAACTGACAAAATACCACCAAAAAAAATAGAAAAAGAAAAAAAGTGATCATGATGAATGTACAAAATTTGACAAAAATTAGATGGCTGTTCCACTTGGAAGGCTGCCCATAGGCTGTTGACAAGGCTCAGAGAACCTTAATCCTGGACAGGGAAAACACAATGTATGGGTAAGAATTTGCCATCTTTTGAGCAGGAAAAATCTTTTCACCCCATTCATGCGATTGGGTCCGCAGCCATTGCGGTTGAACAATGTACCCAATTCTACAATTTTATTGCTTACAAACGCAACCTATTAGACCACATCCAATGGTGAAATCACAGACACAAACCATTCACTGCCCTCCGACAACAAAGCCTAAGGCTGCCGAAGTTAGCTGCACTTTTCAACCTCAACTTTCTTCATATCCACAGAACAGTGAGTCAGTAGCAGGGTTCCTTGAAACGAGGCAAAAAAAGATGCCCCAAGCAAGAGCAATAATTTCATCCTTTATACACCGCCGACCTCTGACCTCCCAGTCCTATGGACCCAGAGTTCAGATCCACAAAGGAGCTGAACCTCATGAACCTCCCTCCTCCAAGCAACCACACAAATTTCGGTGCCTGCATTCATCATTCATTGTACACAGAAGCACTCTCAGGATTCTGCCCTATGGACTCCGTACATCCTCCTCAACCTGTACGCTCTCACAAGTCAATACTTGAAATCGTCCCATCCAGTCATTTCCTTGCCCCCCCCCCCCCCCCCATCAAATCCACTCACTTATAAATGAGGGAGAACATCCCTGCTTAAAGGGACTAAATCATATTCATGAATTGTGTCCAAGGATAAAGCTGTTTTGTGGAGAAAAAAAAATAGTGAGAAACAAAGCTATAGGTCAGTTAAATACTGAGTGAAACCACACAAATTTCCGCAAAAGGGGATAGACTCATTTAAATGGCAATCATCTACCATGACATCCCATGGGCTATTTTAAAATGAATAATGAAATACTCCATACAGTTTGTTTTCCTTCGCTGTTGAGAATATGCAGGAATGTCAAGTGATGCAATTAAATGCATTTAACTGCAATTAATTTGAATAGATATGGAGTATCCGCTGCATGCTAAAGACAAATTTGGTTTGGGTACTGGTTTTATGGTAATTTCTAACGGGGGGGGGGGGGGGGGGGGGGGGGCTTCAAGTATGCCTAACAAATGATAATATATGCACTGACGTTTGTAGCAATGCACCTGGCTCATTTCATAACCCATTGAAAGTGTTTTTTATTTTCTTTGGAAGCACCCCAGTTATGGTCGCCAAAAGTTACAGTGCTCTGAAGTCGGATTTATCAATAAGGATTAGAACCAGCCCTGGTTGTCGGGCAGAAGCTCTGTGGTCAAGGGGATAAGATGCCTGTCCGGTGATCAGGAGGTCATTGGTTCAAATCCAGCCGGAGTGTGTACAGTATGTGCATGATTTTTTTTTTATCACTGCTACTACTGAAACACTTGCTTATTTTAATGCATCAATGTAGGGCAATTTGTAATCAGTTGCAATGTCATGTGATGTTCTTGAGTTTTCTTGCACAGAATCACTGGGACATGTTTTCTTGAGAGAGTGCAAAAATTGGTGACAAAACAGTTCCTGAGAGGGGCCCCATATGATGCAACGTCGCATGATTGAGCAACAGCATCTGTCTCTCTTCTGCACTGCATGACTTTCTTGTTCATAAGTACGACTAACCTGTGTTTTTCAACGGAATCAAACGAATGAATGAAGAAATCATTTATCCTTCACACCTTCACAATGCTTCACTGCTCCTTATTTTGTTTCCTCAAAGCTGATAAGTTGCAAGACACAATCCTACAAATCTTTTCATTCTTTTCTTCCCTGCCTGTGAAACTTCCATGTAAGAAAACCCACTTCAAACAAATCCATTACCCCTCTGAAAACCCCTCAATAATCCCCTCTTTCTTTGATGGATTATTTCCATTCTCAAAGTGAGCCTGTCAATCCATTCTCTCCTTCTTACGCTTGCCTGTTCTTCCCCCCCCCCCACCCCATTCTCTTCTCATTTTTCGCCAACACCATCAGACACAACACTCAATGTGTACGCAATATCGCATTGCACCTTAAGATGCACAGCAAAAATTTGCATGGCATGACATAACATGCATTTCTCTCAAAGCCTTTTCTTTTTGTTGTCTTTTTCAAAACCCGGGGCCCCCTTCTCCATCACCAGCCGTACTGTCTTTTCTAATTCAACTGCACATCTGTCAGCAAACCAAGGAGCATCCCTGCTGTCTATATGGGAGATTGAAATTCAAGATTTTCTTTCACACATCAGATGCTTTGATGCTTATCAACAGACTCTGGGAGGGGTGTCCTCTGTCTCACATGAACCAACAGTTTCTTGGCATGAAGAAGAACATTCTCACCATACAATTCATAAGATAGTGTGTGGAATTCATCTGGATTTTGCAGATCATGTGTTGCACACATACTCGCACATACACACATATACATCCACAAATGCGGAAAAACACCAATGCTAACACATAGATATATTCCATTGCTGATATAAGGGTCATGTGATACTGGGTTTTAAAAAAATTAGTACACCATAAACCATATATTTTGCAAGGGTTTTAGTTTCACAAATTTTGTGTGCTATTCACAAATTTAACAACATGCAAAATATCAACTCTGATTACAACATGAATGCAAATGAATGCATATATTTCTCCGTTCATTACTGTACTACCCGAAGGCAAATTTAACAACTCACAAAACTGTCAGTAAGTCCCGATTCGCGTAAAATTACACTCGCTGAATATATGGCGCATACAGTATTACACAATGATTATGATGAAAGGCTTGTCCACATCGGAAAATCCATCATGCTACCTTAACGCCCTCTGCCATCCTGGATTTTCTGAAATACATTGTACCTATGGCTTTCAAAAGGTGGCTACGACTACTTGGTGTACATTGCAATCACTGCTTTTTCTTAAAGGGACAGTACAGTATTGGTGTAGATGAAGATTGGGCTTTTAACTTTTCGCGAGATACCAAGGAACCACTTATGAAATAATACAGTGCATACCATCCTAAGATGAATATTAGATGAAAATGGGTTTTGGAACGGCTGAGACATCCAAAAACAAGGTAAAAACAAAGCAATCCTAATAAAAGGTGGGTCCCACATTTTATTGGGATCGCTCTCTTTTTGGATATTTCAGTCATTTCAAAACCAATTTTCATCAAATAAATGTTGAATTCCTCTCTGATTTACATGCTCTTTCATATTTCATGAGAGGTTTCTCATTACCTCACCAAAAAATGTTAGAAACCTGAAGTTAAGTCTCAACCGAAACTATACGATCCCTCTAGTTCACCATCTCCACGGCAGAGAGTTCGGTCTCTGCAATCCTTACCTGCTGCATCAGTCGTTCCCGCTCCTTCTCCAGCATGTACGTCACGTCGTCGCCCTGGGCCGTGTCCTGGGCGTGTTTCCTCTTCTCGTCCTCCAGTTCGGTCACGGCCTGTTACAGGGAGGAGAATACACTTCACGTTAAACATGTCCCCATGGTATACGTAATGTCTCTTCTGCATAAGCCAGTTCACAATCATGGCAATGGTCTACACTGACCTCTGCATCACAGACTTTCGAAGACATGGATCACGTTTTTCATTTGATGAACAGTTGAAAAAAGCCAAGTAGAAAATGGCAATTAATGTGGAAGTGCTGCATGAATGCCTTTTGTTGATTTGGTTTTAAAAAAACAGACTGTAAAACCAGAAATGTTCATGTGCATTTTAATTTCACAAATTTTGTGAGAGCCCAGATTTGCAAAACTAAGACGCATGCAATTTTTTTTTTGTCTACACTATATCATTGAATGCCAGCAACAATTTGCAAAACTGTCATAAAAAATTCCTTGCTTCACAGTATTCACCTGAACATTCCCACTGGCTGTATGCAGCTAGTTTACAAATCAACATCTATAACAAAGTTTTCATCAAGATCTATCCAGAGTTTCAAACTCGGTACCTTGGCAACAATTCAAGTTCAAGAGAAGGTCTGCATTAACCTTTATCTGGACATGCTCAAACTGTTACTGTAAACTGGTTTATGAGTGGTCACATGTGGCCTCTTTCATATACTGTGACATAAGAACGATGTATAGTAAATCAGTGGTCTCCATTTCATATCTGCAGACAATGAATCAGATGTCATCACATGTCAATGGATATTCTCTTTAAGACACAGCAGCTGAAAGATACTGTGTGTTCTTGAAAAAAAAATGAGAAATGAATTTCAAGGTTTCCTTTCATTTATCATAGCTGGCAACCTTGAGGCAAACTTTGACGCTCGTTGCTCAGGTTCAAAACATAGAATCATCTTCTCGTAAATTTTCAGCAGGTTTTGGGAATGACTCCTGAAGAGAGAGGCTATCCTCCAGAAGGCTTAGATGCAATAAGTGACATGAGCAGTATATGCATGTCACACACACATACACAAATGCGAATTTGACATTAAGGGTGCAATGTCATGCTCTATTTACAGTGTCTTGAGTATGTTCTAACACAAGTACCACTTGCAAGAAGCAAATCTAAAATGCTCACTTAGTCCCAGATAAAAGGAGACGCCTTACGCCAATCGCGGCAATCTAAAGGCAGCAAAAACTGTGCACGACAGATTCCATCAATGCTCATGGGGCCTTTCTTTCAAGGAGAATGTTATTTGGAAGATAACATACCCTGGAGAGACATTACCCTAGAAAGATTGCTACCCACAGGAGAGGAAAGAAAAAACAGACCACAGAGATATTGTGTGCCATGGGCAAATTTACTTTAGATGAAAGTAACGATAAACAGCAACGGATCAATTAAGAATTTCAGCAAAATATGACGATGAAGAAGTTGTAGCCACCTCAATGAATGGAGTCATCCAACATGCCGCCTCACCCCTCCGCCCCTGAATACACAGATCAATCCATGTAATTGAGGTAATGCTTTCTGCATGGACTGAAAGCATGTTTGTGGTTGATGTACCCTGTAATTTTATCCATTATGTCACTAATTCCACAATTTCTTAAATGGACATGTTCTATGATGCTTTGTAAAATCTATCCAATGCCTGTAAGGAGATGACTCCTCCATACAGAAACACATATTTTTCTGACATTCTGTTTTTGTGCATTTGTTTTTGTTTTTGCTTTCGCTTTTCTTTTCTTTTTCTTTTTTTTTTGGGGGGGGGGGTGGGGTGTTGAATTTTTCAATGCTCAACATCAGGAACACTAAAAGAAACATATCTCAGTAACATGAAACAGTAACAATAAGCACGGGTCAATGCTGTACAAACCCTGCCGGTGGATGTTGCTCAAACAAGCCCCGACCCCACCCGCCGTCTACCATGGTGATCAAGAATGACCACACCCACTGTCTACCAGTGATGATGGTGAATGGGATAGAGGATGCCCCCTTCCTCACCTTGGTGTGGCTGGCCTTGAGGGCCTCCAGCTGGGCCTTCATCCTCTCCTCTGCCTTCCGATGCTGCTCGATGACGGCGTGGAGCGACGCCACCACATCCTTGGTGTCCATCCCCTTCTTCTTCTCCTCCTCAGACTCGCCCCGCCCCCCTCCCGCCTTCTCGCTGTCCCGCTGCAGGGCGGAGAAGGGGCTGGTCAGGGTGTACTGCCGGTGCTGGTTCTTGGAGGGCCTGAGTATTTTGGCTCGCTCATTCTACACGCAGAAAAAGCATATAAACAAAACAGGAATGTTCAATCACACTATTAAAATATGGTCTTATTAGATCTGTTATCTTTTTAATGATATTTGCACTTTCTATAGGTATCATTATGCATGAAATATGCACGAAATATTGAAATGATGCTGGCAGTCGTTAAAATCATAATCATATGCTCTTAAATCATATAAACAGGAAACTACTCTTCTTTTTGTTGCTTGGTGTTTTCTACTATTACAGAATAGAAACACCCACCAGCAACTGTTACATATAGAGACAAATAATTTCTCATTCTTATTTGGTGATATTTGCGATGTGCCTTTAAGTGTTACCATTACTTACTGTAACAGGAAAAGCACACATACTTCTTTGCTATCATCAATCACTACTGTTCATAATCTCTTATGCAGTATTATGTCACAGGCAGCCTCACACAGAAGCTATGTAGGAAGACAATCAATCACATCTACAGTTCACAGTCAACCGCTTCAAGCAGCCATTACTTGTCACAAGTTTATCAGCAGTTAACCCCCTTCTTTGCCCCCTTGGACATCTGGAAGATGCCTTGGACGAAAAATGATGGCGGCATTCTGACTCGCTTTGCAACAAATGGCATATTACGAGTCTGTGGCAGTTTGGCCCATGTCAATGCCGTCCAACTCACAGCACTTGCTTGCGGGGGAGGTTTGCATTAACGTGGGCAAGAGTAGTTGCCTCCAGTTGCACCACTTCTTGCAATCAGATATTGAACCTGCCATGATTAAAGGATTTTCATGTTCTCCACTCTACACAAGTAGCTCATAAAGGTATGCTGCATCTTCTGTTTCTTGCCAACAACCTACCGCTCCTGGGCATTGAAATGTCAGACATCCTTTGAACACTCTTTACATGATTATAAGAATGTAAAGAATGCTGAAAAGAGCTCATGGGACTTCATAACAGGGTAATGATACTGGTAGAATGAGTATGCAGAATATTATCCTTCATAAACAGGCTTACAAACAAAATGTGACAGAGACAGGAAGGATAATATTGCAACTACTATGAAGTTGAATTGCATGGGAAAAAAATATTTCATCATCGGCACATATCAGTTTCAAATCACAAGACAATCTAAATGTAGACAGCAGCGGTATAATTAAGACTTCGGATCTTTGCTATTCATACAGGAAGATGATGATGATGATGATGATGATGATGATGATGATGATGATGATGATGATGATGATGATGATGATCCACCACAGCATTTGTATAGCGCCATATATCTGTCATAGAAATATTCAAAGGTGCAGACTCCTCCAAGAGAGTTAGCAATTGAATGTCGGTGAAAAATTTGAGTCTTGATTGAGGCTCTGAAGTGATCCAGATTGTCAATTTCACAAAGAAAATGCTAGTGATATCATGGCACTGTCAAACCTTCTGGACTAACAGTTTTGTATTGCTGCCTTAAAAAAAAAATCAAGAAAAAAAAAACAGAAAGAGAAGACACTGGAGGAAATAAAACACTCAGAATTGTGACAGATTCACCATGCTATCATCTTGGAAATGCAGCAGGTTCATTCTCAAGGGGTAAAATATCATAATGGACATATATACAACTACACATGTATAGCATGCACACTTATTTAAGCCCTTATTCAATGATTGAGTTCAGAGTACACATTCACATGCCTGGCAAATTCAATGCCAGAAAGACACTAGATAAATGAAATGCATTTTTAACCCATTAAAGACGAGTCCCAAGTATACTCGGGCAGGTGTCTATGGGAAATGCGTGTTTTAGCAAAGTCAGTCCGTCCCAACTGGATTAAAGTGATTAAAGAGGATCAAAATTGGGCTCTAAAAATAAATGATAAATTTAAAGGACAAGTTCATCTTCATATACATGTGGATTGAGTGAATGCAGCAATATTGGTAGAACACACCAGTAAAAGTTTGGGGAAAATCAGACAATCCGTTCACAAGTTATGAATTTCTAAAGTGTCTGCACAGTCTCTGCTGGATGAGAAGACTACTACAGTGTATGATGTCACATGCGTACAACAAAGGAAAAAGAGAATTTCACGTACAGAAGCTGTATTTTCATTTTTTGAAAAAAGTGCACATTTCCTCGACTTGTCACTGATGTATGTTAAGGGTAATATTATTCCCCCTGCCTTCTGAAAGAGGCAAGTCAAGCCTTCTTTTATTATGCATGAAAAGTGAGAATATGTTGAATTTTCTTTGTTTTCTTTATATTGTTGTACACATGTGACATCACAAGCTGCAGTAGTCTTCTCATCCAGCAGTGACTGAGCAGAAACTTTAAAAATTAATAACTTTTGAATAGATTGTCTGATTTTCCTCAAAATCTCACTGCTGCATTCTATTGATATTCAGTTTTTCAATTCAATTCAATTCAATTCAGTTCAATTCAATTCAATATTGCTGCATTCACTCAATGTCTATGAAGGTGGACTTGTCCTTTAAGACGCAAAAGTCAAATGGTATCAAGTTGCTATTTAACACCGATGGCAGAGTCTATGTGTTTTGATGATCAACATTTAGCAAATCTACTTCTATATAAAATGCCAGATTAAAAATTTTTTAAAAATCACCGAAATGAGACATCGCTTGCATCATGACCCATGTTTTTCACCCTGAATGATTCTGGTGATCTCTACACATTTTTTTGTTAATTATTGTATTTATTATGTTGAGTGTTACATTTGTTAGTCATTTGTTTGTATGTTGTATCTGAATTGTACAGCGCATAGAGAAACATGTGCTTATTACGCGCTTTATAAATGTAGTATTATTATTATTACATATCAAAAAGGAAAAAAAAAATGGCAGTACACAGGAAGCTCTACTAATCTTGCGATTAATCTTGATCTGTCTGGAGCTTCCTTCATTTTTATGTTCAGTGTCTTCTCTTTCTTATTCGGGGGAGGGGGGGGGGGGACAGAAAAGGACGATCAGCAGAGGATGGCAGTGTAATCACGCAGAGAAGTTGGCCAATAGTAGGCTATTTCATGAACGAGCCAATCTGCCGATGGGGGGGGGGGGGGGAGAGGAGGGGGATGGGAAAAGTGTGCTACTTCGCACTTCAGTCTGATGAAGATGTGACCGCGGTGGTCACGTTTTTCACATCAAGGAATCATTGTACCTGGAAGAGCACCCCTGGGAGGTACCAGACCAGGGAAGAATTCACGATGATGCCAACTACAGTATCCAGCGGAGGGTTTATTTCCACTCTAAACTTCAGATGAAGTTTGACGAATTGATGGCATGCTCTTCAATACGAGATTCTCTGACAGTCTTTTCAAAAAATCACACTCTACAGATTTCACTTTTATGCCAGATCTGCTGTCTTGTGAAAATTTGCAGATCATAAACTGTTGTATTTGTTTGACTGCCTCAAGCCAGGTTGACTGACATCTTGTTGTTCATACTCCAAATAATTCTCTCAACCTGAATTTTTTCTAAGTAACTCTTCTATCATATTCTAAATAGACCATTCTAGATATGTAGATATCCTGTGCTCACGCACAAACAATGAACCTATCATTCCTTAACCAAAAACAATGTTACCTGGAAAGAAATACATGATGGAAATGAAGAAGTTTTTTTTTTTAAAGGCTAACACAAACTATGTATGTATTGATTCAAAACCACAACCTTTCATCTGCTACACGTGTAGTTCATTCACATCACAAGACTGTAATTTCAAAAGTGAATTTCACTTTTTTCATTACTTCAATTTCAGGGTAATATCACACAACTGAAGACATTTATACATGTATGCTGTTCTACATTCAAATGCACAAAAATGCACGCTGAAAAATCCAACAAATTATCTCTGGTAATAAAAAAAACCCCACAAAAACTGATGAATGTGTGCAACACGGTTGCCTATAAAAATAGTACTGGCCGAATGTCCCCACAATCAGTGCTACTCCTCTGTGTGCTTTGAGTACTGACTGGCACAGAAAACCACCTAGTTATTACACACTGTCCAAAGTATCCGGCACAGAAAGGGTTAAAAAACATCATTAGTCTTACACAAAGTCTTGGCAATGGTTTCAAACCAAAATCTGGCACCAGTCTGGCCCACCAGCATGCTCACAAGCCTATATTGTCGCTGGGGCGATAAGACGTCGTATCTACAAAATGTCAAATGTTCAGGAGAGCCAAAAAACATGGCGGCCAAAGCACTGTGGCGAATGGGATAGCCTTTCCTTTGACATGCCGTGGTGGCTTCATTTTTGGAATAAGACAATTGGGATTTGGACAGGACATCACTTAACCCATTATTTGACCATTAATCCAAAAAACTCATTTTCACCAAAATTGCAGATACAAGGTCTAAATCACCCCAGCGACGATATACTGTCACGATTCATTTTGTAAGATCCAACCACACTGATCTGGAGAGCTCAGAAGTAAAGACTAACTATGCAGAAGCTTTGACTGAGAAAAGTTTCTTTTTTTTTTCTTTTCTTTTTTATTGACAACCTGATGGCCAGACTTTACACAACACCAGCTGTCACTCAAGTCAAGTCAGATATTATATAAAAATGAATACCCAATGAACAAAGTACAAGGTTTCAGTCATTTGTGTTTGTCAAACAAAGAGAAGGCTTCGAACACCCACTCAACCTGTCTTTGTCCGCATTACTAATGACGAAAGAGACGGCCTTACACACATCACATCACATAACGTGAGATTTTTCTTTCAAAAATACCCACTACAGTTAAAACTTGTGGAAGTTAGTACAAGATACAATACATTCACCTTGTACAATCCATCTACATGTTGCATGGCAAGCTTGGTAATAATTGCCAGCATAATTATCTCACTGTAGATTTTATCATGATGCCACTAACACCACTCCCTTTTTTCCTCCTTCAAAAGATCCAGATGAAATACATTTACCAATATCATTGCTCAGTAAATCAATAGATAAAACTGTATACAAAAGAAAAAGCCAAAGTGAAATGCCTGTTAGAAATCAATTAAACATGGAGCTGATTTGCTTAGCAATCTGTTCACATATCTAATCAACTACCAATAACCTGTATTAGAAAAGCAGCTACTGTTGAATGACATTGTCAGTGTTTTTCTTTCAGATCATACATGTCGGCACTGGAGGCAGAACTCATGTTTACAGAGCTCAAATATTGTGATGGGTGTACGGGGGACACACCTCTGCCATGCGTGATGGGAAGCAGCCATGCGAGATCTGGAGTTAAATTACCAGGAAGTGTGCCTAGAGAACACGCTTTCTTGACCACTTCCTGTGAAATATCTTGCCTCCCGACTAGAGGAGATTGGGTCCTATTGACGGAGAAATCTCACCTAGCCCTTTTTTTCTTTTGCCCCCCCCCTAAAAAAATAACAACATTAGGTAAAGAAATACTAGCCACCTTCTCTCATTCAAAACCATACCCACATACTCCAAACTCAGGGGCTACGTGCGTTATTGGGACTTGACATTTAAAGCAAAAAAAAGAGGAAAATACAGACCTGACATATGGATACAAATATAGTACAAACAGGTTTGAGACCAACATCATTGAAAGGAAAACAAATGGATACATGTGCTCACAAAAAAGCTGATAATGTGTACGAAAGGGAAAATATTATCGGTCTAAAGATATATTGATTACCATTGAAAAAATTATAAGTTGATAATCCCTCTTTGACAAATAAATGAATAGCTAAACATGAAATTGAATATGTACATGTATGAATACCAACAACAAATCAAAACATAAAAAGATAGAATAAGAATAAAGAGCTTGACAAAAATAAATGAATTAATAAATAATTGATTTCAAAATAAATATGAATAAACACAGAAATATAACAAAAAATGAATCATGATATGAAAAAAAGAAAATGAGAGCCTGCCCGAATCAAGAGTATCCAGCTACCACTTTGTCCTCCTTGCTCCCATAATGACAGTGACATCAAATTATATCTGTTGGGTGACTAAGATTGATGGACCCAGAAAGTAATCATCATAAATATGCATCCTGCACACTGATTAGGTGCACAATATGGGGAGAAAAAGTAATGGGCCTTAATTTTTCTTCTGTCAGAGCTCCTCTACATAATATATCTTTCTTTCTGGGAAAATCTACAGTGTATCGTCTTTTTGCATACAAAAAAAAAGCTATTTTATCTCAATATCATTTTAATCATCATGTTTAAATTGCTATTGCTGTGCAAACTTTCCTATGGGAAGCATATTAATTCACTTGTATTTCACAGTACATACAAATACTTTAATCCAAGAACTTACTTAATCCAACAAAAATACAACCTATCAATTTTGATTATTTGGGGAGTGTACATTAACATTCACATTCCAAAAGTTCAGTTTCACATCAAATTTGAAAGCATAACTTTAAGGTACCTGTGGAAAATTTTATGAGCTTCCTGTTTACTTTTCCAGAGAGAGAGCCTACTCATCTACACATCGAAGATTCTACAATATCCTAATGAATGACACAGGTTCATAAAATAGGGATGCCTGCATATCTGCATGTCTGGAATTTTTAAACCCATTGATGGTTCATGAAACGTGGCATTATTCCATGTTAAAAACAATGTGGCATGTTACATCTGCAGAGCTGAAAATGAGCATCAAATTTAATGTCTTGCACATGTTGCTTGTAGCCAAGGCCAGTGATAGAAGATACCTCGTGGGATTGCCATAAGAAAAAAATATCAAAAGATTTTAAAGCAATCCATTGGTTATCATAATTATGTTTCATTAAAGAAAAAAAAACACCTGGATTCATTCAAATCTCTAATGATCTGTTGCTTGTGATTTGGCGCATTCATCCATAATGGCTTTCTCTTCTGATACACTTTTCCTTCAAAAAGATACACACAGCAATCAATCCATAAACAACCACGATTAAAGTGTCTTGTAAATGCTATAAGACGAGAAAAAAAGTTAGTCATGATTCAAACAGAGATAGGATTACATGAGAGAGAGGGGGAGAAAAAGAGGGAGAAAAATTGGGTCTGAAAGAGGAAGATATCAATAATGCAGAAAAGGTTATGGGGTCAAGAAGCACCACTTGAGAAATGTTCCGTGCCAAAAAACCAAAGAAACACTGCGCCGACTGCCCTCACAACTTGTTTCACATATTTCATCACCACATAACTGTGCATTGTTGGACCTGCAGACAAACATCCACAGTACTTCAAACTCTACAACTGGAACAGCACACTCTCAGCAGCACCATTGGTGACAGACATTCTAGAATTTCTATGATTCCAGTCCTCAAATCATATCTTGATTTCTGTCATCGGCAGACCAGTCAACTGGAAAATTCAATTAGACGATTGTGTCAGGTAGTGACTGTGTTTCCTGCTCCCTTCCATTACACCCCCCCCCCCCTTCAAAAAAAAAAGTTACAGGGAGACAAAGGTCAGTATGTACACATATAATATCCTTAAATACTTTACTTAGTTTATGGCTTACACTCCAGATCATTACCTTCTTGTATATACAATGTATATATTGACATACCAACAGACCATTATAAATTAAAACAAACAAGAGTCTACAACTCCCCCCCCCCCCCAAAAAAAAAAGACACATTAACCTCAGACAGACTGGTGCATACCTGTTCATTCTTTGAGTTGCTCTGTCCAACGTGTCCGAATCACGGCAAGCATTGTACACTTCACTATCAAAAAATCATCTATGAACGATTGAATTGCCCTTGCATGCCTCGTGGGATGGGTATCTAAATAGTCCTTTATAGATTCTTTCATTGAGTAATTTCATCTCCTCCTCCCTATCCCCCCTCCCTCCCCCCCCCCCCATCCCAGCAAATGGTTAATTATACCATCAAGTCACTCGCCTATAGTTTAATCACGAAAGCTTATGGGTGGTCACCATCTCAATGGGTAAAGATGTGATCGAGAATGACAATGGTAGGATGTGCGCTCCGAGGTGATTCACTCGATCAAACCAATTCGGTCGGATTATGAACTATTAAGCATGAGAAAGATGCACATCACGCCACTGATCGGACGAACAATGGTCCGCCGGTACCATCCCCCTGAATCACTCTCCGATGGAAAAGCCCTTGTGCAAGTGAAATTAGAGAAAATATTTATTCCAGCCGGAGACAAGATGCTGGCCATGTACACGGCATTAGTCATACAGGGCCACGGTGTGAGTCACCCAGACTCAACAGACCAAGACTGGAAGAAAGCAGCCAGACATTCCTTTACTTGTTTTACTTGGTGACCATATCTGCATCATTGTCCATCACCAGAGGCAGACACCCAGGTATCATCGAAAACAATGCAACTTTGGTCTAGAAAGAAAAAATGAATTCACACACAACAGCACGTGTACACATGTTAAGTATTGATATTCATTTTGGAAAAGATGTAGGCCCTACAACTATAGGCAGACAGACAGTAATGGATAGATAGATAGATAGATAGATAGATAGATAGATAGATAGATAGATAGATAGACAGATAGATAGATAGATGAATGGATAGATGGATGGATAGATAAAGTAGGTAGGCAGACAGGAAGATGTATATACATTGTTGATAGAATTAGTGAGATGGATGAATGGATATAGATGTACTGCTGTAAAATTATGTACAAATGTATATGACATACAAAATGTGTGCAATACGAGCTGTCATATACCAACTTTAGAACAATTGTTATTTTGCTTTTGTTTCTATCTCTGTGTTCCTTTTTTTGATCATCATGTCATATTTGTAATTTCACCTGCCAGCATAAGAGAATTTTGACTGAAAAAGTGTGTGATCTATTTTGTCCTACCCGACAACCAGTATCAGCAGCATCTTGGAAGAGCTAGCATAGCAAAAGGTAAGGATAAATTCTTGTCTTCTCTGTCACAGAGAATAGCAGGCCGTTGCTTCCTCTTTCATTGACCTCTGGTAGTGGTACATGCTCTGTTGATGATGACCTTATTCATTCTCAATGAACACAAGTAGACTTGTTGGGAAGCTAACACATAAGGCTCTTGAAATTCACATCTCACCCTAGACTTGACTCACAAATTTAGTCAATATCAAGAGAAAAGGAATTATTTGGGGTTCAATATTGTCCCCAATCCAATGATCTCAGTGACTGCTTTTGGCTGATTTAGGTACCACATGTACACCTGATTAAAGTACAACTCTGCCTGTGTCTATCCATTACTACTACCCACATTTTGTTTGTGTCAGATGTTACAAAGAACAGCTCCTAGAGAACAACCCAACTATTGAAAGGAAACACAGCCAAGAGTAAACATTATGGTGAAAACAGTAAGAGGGCACATTTCTATTCTATAATGGGTTTTGCAGTGTTTAGCAGTGGCACAGTAAAGAGTTTTCAAACAAATACAAGTAACATTCCTCAAAAACTGCCAATAACAAATTACACTACAGTATTATACTTTTATGATATACTGTAAAACCACAAATTTTTGCATGGATACAATTTTCATGAATTTTTTGAGCCAAGATTTGCGAAAGTACTTGGTATGCAAAAAAAAAAAAAAAAAAAATTGTCTACACAATGCATTGAATGCCAGAGGCAATTCGGAAAGTTTTGTGCAGTGAAAAGAGGCCGTCTGCTCCACTCACAAAAATTCCATGCCTCAAATGTTCTGGGTTTTACAGGACCTGTGTCTCAAACACTGGAACAGAATTATTGATGCCCTAACTATTCTGGTATATGTATGTGTAAGTACAAATTCTTCAAATCACATGCAGTTGTAGGCCTACATGTATGTACACCCAGAACAGAGCAAAGCTCAATCACCTACACCAACACTGGCTGAATATGATTTGAGAGTCTTCAGACTTAAAAAAACAAGAGACCCGCGGGTCTAGCGCTCACCCGAGTATCGCAAGTTCACCTTTCACGCAGTCACTAATCTAAATTACACACAGCTCTACCAAAATTTGAACAGGCATTCTCAAGTAGAAGATGAAAATGTACAATTAGGGTCCAAATTCGGACCCCCCCCCCCCCCCCCCAATCATAGTATCAATTTTTGTTCTATCACTTCTGGTTCTAGAGAAGAACACTTTTTCTTTCAGAATCCTTAATTTAGGGGGATAGGGGGGGGGGGGGCTGGGGCCCCCTGGGTGGAGCATGGTGCCCATTTTAACAAATTGAGATCCTATAATCCCCTAGGGATGCTATCTGTCAAGTTTTGTAAACATCCATCATGTGGATTTCAAGAAGAAGATGAAATTTGGACCCTATTTGGACCCCAAGGGGGACACCCCTGGATCTGGCATGAACAAACCTGGAGCTACAATTATTAATGTAGCAATTCATAGTATTAACTTAGCTCTATCACTTCTGGTTCTAGAGAAGAAGATTTGTAAAGATTCCTTATTTTTGCCCCTTGGGTGGGGCATGGTGCCCATTTTAACAAATTGAAATCCTAACCCTCTAGGGATGCTTCCTGCCAAGTTTGGTGAAAATCGGTCATGGGGTTTTCAAGAAGAAGATGAAAATGTAAAAAGTTTACGGACGACGGACGAAGAACGATCACAATCAAAACAAAAAAAGAAACATGAAACATGCTTAGACTAGTGTTTGCCAGGGAGGTGAGACCACCTCCCTGTATTTACAAAGGGGGATTCTTTTCGAGTGTGAAAGTCCTCTTAAGTGCAAGGTCCCCTAGCCAACAGACCTGCTGAACACAATGTCAAAACTAACTATATATGCAGAGATGATAATATCTGATAATAAACAGGGTGTTACATACCATGATGGTCATTATAACCATTAACCTTGGACACTGTGCCACCTGGCTGTATTAACAGGGCTTCAAGTAATGTGTGGAATGCCTATTGAAGTGCTTTTAACAAACAAAGTCTTAGCAATTTCTAATTTCATCACAGCCTCAGAAGTAGCAGATGTGCTACACAACATACCCTCACATTACTTTTAGAAATTAAATCGCAAAATTTGTTCATTTTTCCAACTATTCAATCGATTATTTCTTTCTTAATCTTCACAGAAATGTTTGAAATGGCAATGTAGACAGAAAGATTTTTTTCTTTCTTTCTTTAACTGATGCAGAGAATGAACCACCGCTATGGCTTTGGCCCATCAGGACATATTTACAATGGGAACAAAGAACTAGAGATTGTAATTTGTCATCACTGACAAATTAAGGTGATCCGATCTTTTTTTTTAAATCAATGATTCGAGTCCTGATACTGCAAAGTCTCAGCTACAACATATTAAAATCTGAGAGAAATTCACCGAAGCATAAGTAAGATAGTGCTCGATAGAGAGTCATGTCAATTTTCACATCTAAAAAATTCCCTCCCATAGAGATAACACGTCATAGCAAAGATAGAAAAAGAAGTACATATGACCTTTGACCCCACTTTGCACAGACAAGATGGCATCTGAGCAAAAAGTGGTTATTTTATGAAATGATTCCTGTAACATGGTCTTTACGTGTGCAAAATATGGGAAAGATAGGACATGTATTCACTAAGATACAGGATGAAACATCTATGACCTTTGACCCTAATTTACATACCCAAGATGGCGTCTGATCAAGTAGTTGTGATTTTATGAAATAATTTTCGTGACATGAACTAAACATGTGCAAAATATTAAGGTGATAGGGGCTGTTTTTCTTGAGTTATTGCAAAGAAAGTTGCAAAAAGAAAGAAATATTTCAATACATCGAAGATAAACTTTAATTTCAACCAAGTTTATTCACGTGATCCCGACAACGTATGAAAAAACGAAGGGCACATTCACGATAGCCCTACATCTCAGCTACAACATATTAAAATCTTAGAGAAATTCACTGAAGCATAAGTGAGCTAGTGCTCGATAAAGATAGTCATGTCAATTTTCATTTCCATAAAAATTGCACTCCCATAGAGATTACACGTAAACTGATCAAATTTGACAAGGTTACCTTCAATCCATTTTTTTGAGGTAATGTCGTCATCAAATCAAAATTGTTTTATTACATTTATGAAAGAGCATTTCATAAGCTACAACATATTGAAATTTGGGTGAAAATTGGCAAAGGATTAGTGAGATACGCTCGAGTAAACTTGAAATTTGATGACGTCATTTTGAAAATTTACTTTTTTTTACTTTATTAAGAAATTTGATATCTTTTAATCATGTTATCAGCATAGCCAGCCCATGAAATGACATGTACAACTCATCACCTTTCAGAATATGTAAAGAAAATGGGGGGTCACCGTCCATCCTGACGAGTAAAATCCGATTTAAAATTGGCAGTTTTTTGGCATAGTTGCACTGTGTATCCCCATTGACGCACGCGCGGAATTTTGAATTTGACGGGCCCGTATGACGTCATATTGAGTCGGATCGACTTGAAACTTGGTAGAAATATTCCTTGAAATTTCGGACATCCGATCCGTGTGAAAAAATTGAAAATTTCTATTTCATATTAGCTGTGCGTGCGTATATGTGCGCGCGCGTACGCGTCCGTCCAATTTTTTCAATTTTTCAAAAAATGCTCCAAATGGTCTGAAACGTGTGCAAAAAAATTTTGAGCTCGATTGGAGCATACAAATATTTCAACGCGCACGTACGCGCACGTTTAAAGAATACAGATGAATTTTGAGAACATGAGTAGAATCAACTTGATTCGAACTATATGTGAGGTAAATTTCATAGAAAAATTCCATTCCATTAATGAGATATGAATGACAATGTGTTTTCATATAATGACGTCATAGGGACGTCACTTTCGACTGATCACTATGATTTTATTAGATATGTCGTCTTTGGGACATGATACATATATGGTGTAATTTTGAGATTGATAAGATGAGGACTTTCTGAGCTAACCTCTACACAACATTTGAGGAGAAAGAACTTTTTTTTGTGACAACGGGAAGTTTAACACTAGAGATTGTAATTTGTCATTACTGACAAATTAAGGTGATCCGATTTTTTTTTTTCATCAATGATTCCAGTCCTGATCGCAATAGGCATGACCATACAGGTTTCGTCTGTTGTTAAAAACGTTGGCCGTGTGATGTTTGAATTCTCGTTTAGAAAAGGGAGTCATATCTGCCATCTTTGGTACCAAATTCCGTATACACTAGGTAACGAAGATACAACAAATACATATGACCTTTGACCCACCTTTACACTCGCAAGATTGCATCTGATGAAATAGTGGTTATTTTGTGAAATGATTCTCGCGACATCGTCTATACGTGTGGAAAATATGGGAAAGATAGGACAGGTATTCACTAAGATACAAGATGAAACATTTATGACCTTTGACCCTAATTTACATACCCAAGATGTTGTCTGATCTAGTAGTTGTTATTTTATGAAATAATGTACGAGACATGAACTAAACATGTGCAAAATATGGGGGTGATAGGGCGTGTTTTTCTTGAGTTATTGCAAAGAGAGTTGCAGAAAGAAAGAAATATCTCAATACATAGAAGATAAGCTTTAATTTCAACCAATTTTTTATCGTAATCCCGACATCGTATGAAAAAACAAATGAAATAAAACGATAGCGCAAAGTCTCAGCTACAACATATTAAAATCTGGGAGAAATTCACCGAAGGGTAAGTGAGCTAGTGCTCGATAAAGACAATCATGTCAATTTTCACATTAAAGAAAATTCCCTCCCATAGAGATAACACGTCATAACGAAGATACAAAAAGAAGTACATATGACCTTTGACCTCAATTTGCAACGACAAGATGGCATCTGAGTAAAAAGTGGTTATTTTGTGAAATAATTCTTGTAACATGGTCTTTGCGTGTGCAAAATATGGGAAAGAAAGGACATGTATTCACTAAGATACAGGGTGAAACACTTATGACCTTTGACCCTACTTTACATACCCAAGATGGTGTCCGATCAAGTAGTTGTTATTTTATGAAATAATGTACGTGACATGAACTAAACCTGTGCAAAATATGGAAGTGATAGAGGCCGTTTTTCTTGAGTTATTGCAAAGAAAGTTGCAGAAAGAAAGAAATATCTCAATACATCGAAGATAAGCCTGAATTTCAACCCAATTTTTTGACGTGATTCCGACATCGTATGAAAAAACAAAGGGCACACTTACGGTAGCGTAAAGTCTCAGCTACAACATATTAAAATCTGGGAGAAATTTACCGAAGCTTAAGTGAGCTAGTGCTCGATAAAGATAGTCATGTCAATTTTCATTTCCAGAAAAACTGCACTCCCATAGAGATAACACGTAAACTGGTCAAATTTGACAAGATTACTTTTAATCCATTTTTACGAGGTGATACCGTTATCCAATCAAAATATTGTAATTTTATGTTTGAAAGAACATTAAATAAGCTACATCATACTGAAATCTGGGTGAAAATTGACAAAGGACTAGTGACATACGCTCGAATGAACTTGAAATTTGATGACGTCATTTTGAAAATTTACTTTTTTTACTTTATTAAGAAATTTGATATCTTTTCATCATTTTTTCAGCATCGCCAACCCATGAAATGATATGTACAACTCATCAGCTTTCAGAATATAAAAAGAAAATGGAGGGTCACCGTCCATCCTGACGAGTAATATCGGATTTAAAATTGGCGGTTTTTTGGCATTGTTGCACTGTATTTCGCCATTGACGCGCGCGCGGAATTTCAACTTTGACGGGCCCGTATGACGTCATATTGAGTCGGATTGACTTGAAACTTGGTAGAAATATTCGTTGACATTTCAGGCATCCGATAAGTGTAAAAAAACGGGAAATTTCTATTGCATATGAGCTGTGCGTGCGTATATGTGCGCGCGCGTACGCGTCCGTCCATTTTTTTTAATTTTTCAAAAAATGCTCCAAATGGTCTAAAACGTATGCAAAAAAAATTTGAGCTCGATTTGAGCATACAAATATTTCAACGCGCGCGTACGCGCGCGTTCTACGATAAATATGAATTTTGAAAATATGAGTAGAATCCGCTTGACTTAAAATATATGTGACGTAAATTTCATTGAAGAATTCTATTCTATTAATGAGATATGTTTGAGAATGTGTTTTCATATAATGACGTCATAGTGACGTCACGGTCGACTGATCACTATGATTTTATTAGACCCGTCGTCTTTGGGACATGATACATATATGGTATAAGTTTGAAATTGATAGGATGAACGATTTCTGAGCTAATCGATACACAAATTTTGTCCAGAAATAAAGAAAGAAGAAGAAGAACACCCAACAAAGAATCCGTACAGATACAGAAGGTGATCCGAGAGGATACTCGGATCACCTAATAAAATAGGGCCTACAGTAAAAGAATCAAAAACTTGCTTTGCAGATGGCCATGTTGAAGACTTCTCATGCAACTAAATTTATGCTAGAAACATGCTGTGAGATCTTTTCAATGACCAAAATACTTAAAATATATCAGAAAATTTACAGGATAGGAATCAATCACTTGTTAGCATCTAGACTTTGATATATAAGTCTACTGGGAAAAAAAAGACAAAAATATGAGATGATAAGTTGATGTTCAGAAATCATAAGATATCTCAGAAGTCAAACTTTGTAGATGTATCTCCATGATCCCCATAATGACGATAAAGATTAGTGAAGTTTGCCGATACACCCCGTGCACTACATTGTGCACTCTGCTCGCACATAAAATATTGACTTTCCGCATTACTGACAATGTTGAAACAGCATGATGCACACCTCACATAGCAATGAGAAAGCTGCACCTGGGCACAATCATATACAAACTTAACATCTTTTGAGCTGAATGTGTTCGGATTAATAAGAGTTTCTGGGTCATGTGCAAATCAAGGTTTACACAAAGAGAATCAGTAGAATCAGTATTAAAGGACAAGTTCACCTTCATAGACATGCGGGTTGAGTGAATGCAGCAATATTAGTAGAACACATCATTGAGAGTTTGAGGAAAATCGGACAATCCGTTCAAAAGTTATGAATTTTTGAAGTTTCTGCCCAGTCACGGCTGGATGAGAAGACTACTATAGCTTGTGATGTCATATAAGTACAACAATATAAAGAAAGTATAAAGAAAATTCAAGATATTCTCACTTTTCTCACATAATAAAAGAACACTTGACTTCTCTCTTTCAGAAGTCAGGGGGAATAATATTACCCCTAGCATAAGTCAGTAACAAGTCGAAGAAATGTGCACTTTATTCAAAAAGTCAAGTTTTGTGAAATTCTCTTTTTATTTTCCTTATATCGTTGTACGCATGTGACATCATACACTGTAGTAGTCTTCTCCTCCAGCAGTGATTGCACAGATATTTTAAAAATTCATAACTTTTGAACAGATTGTCGGATTTTCCCCAAACTTTCACTGATGTGTTCTACTGTTGTTGCCTTCACTCAATCGACATGTATATGAAGGTGAACTTGTCCTTTAAGCTTTCCCCTTTCAGGGCAATGAGGACTTTGTGATGCGCGCACTATATTTTAAAATTGATTTGATTTCAGGAAGATGCTTGTAAATCATTGTACGACTAATCTTCTTCAAAAAAATCCATCATTGTGGAATCTGCTTTGAAAACCAAACCCTTGCAGGTTACTCATTACCAATGCTAGTATTAACCTTTCTCTCTCTTTCTTCTCTATATATCTTTCTTTCTCTATCTCTGTTCTTTGCTCTGTTGTAGCCTGAGCCCTCAGACTTCAGCTTGGTGTTTTCTTCTTCAACTGCATTTCACAATAGCCAAAAACAAAACAAAACAAAAAAATCTAGTAATACAAAACTAATATTTCTTTCATTGGATCAAAGTCTACATGATTTTATAAAATTGTAAATTCTGTGATGACAAAAACTCAGGAATATAAATGTGATTTGTCAAGTGCTCCATTTCTGCCAAACCTATGCAACTTTCTCTTGAAATCATATTTTGCCAAATATATTATTTTTAAAAATATCATCCATACTAGTTTCCAAAAGAAGTAGGTACGTGTGTATGTAAGTTTGGCTGTGGAAAACACATCATTGCCCATTACTGGCTATAAAAAACTAATTTGAATTATTATATTCATGAGTATCTGAAGATTGATCAATAAAATCAATGACTAAATAATTTCAGTCAAGTACAGAGATGAAAGGAAAGGTCTACACTGGGTGTCAAGAGGTCTGTAACCTACATGATGTAAAGGCACATACCAGAGATGCCTGACCTGCGTGGCCTTTATAACACATACCCAACAATTGCCCTGCCCACCAACGAACATGTGTGTACCTGAAAATAACATTAAGCGCGGGTAGGGAGCGCACAGTAGTCATCACATATCAATAATTGACACGCGGTAGCCTCACCCGCCGCTTGTTTGTTTCTCCAGAGATGCTACTGTGCGGCGGCCGTTCCGTTTGATCAGCTCTGCTAACGACGTATTAAGAGAATGGAGGGGCTATTGATTTTTGTCCCTTCACTGCAGCCACATCCCGTCTTCACGGACTTCTAGTGGTATTGTCGAGTGACCTTTTGCATGACCTGACAAACAGGGTTATGATCTTCACATACGAGAGCACTGGAATATATGCAACTGTGTATTCAGAACAACTGGTCTAGGCCAAGACAAGTAATCCTGACAGATCTCGACTCAAGGAACATCATCCAGATACATGCTCAAAACAAACCTAGTGCTGCTATGTTTCCTATAAATTATGATCTCATATGCATATGAACCCAAAGATAAAATCATTAATCACCCTTGATTCTGACTAAGAATCTTGTTTGTTCATATACATGGAACCCCCCCCCCCCCCCCCCCCGCTTGTGTCCTGTTACATATGTATAAACATATCCATAAAAGTATTTGAATACGAAAAACAAAAGTAATCACAAATTATGTCTATATAACCAACTGCAGCATGGGGACATCATATCTGGTTAATTGTTTTGTTGCATTATTTTTTAAAGTCTAAAAAAGCAATATATCTAATAGACAGTCAAATGACGATGAACATATTCCCATCATCACATCTAAGTACCATGGGCAAGTGAAACCCATTGTGTTGGATTAGTGATTTCATAATTTTCTTTCAAAACAACATTACCAAGGTTGTAAGCCTATCACCAGTGTTCTTCAATTTGCATAAAAATGCTGACTTCATCCATCCCCAAAGATGTGTCAGATCACAATGTTCAAGATATAATACAAATCACATTGAGCAAAGTGCAGAGGGCAGTATACTCCCTCTTGTGAGTCCTGGCCCAAATGCTTACAACATTTTTCACCATTCTCTTGTATCTCCCTTTGTTTTATGTACAACGCTGCAACTTTTGCCATGTGTACGTTGAATTTCTCTCTATTGCTAATTGTCTGTTTCCTACCAATTTTGCAATAAAATTATGATGGTAATTTGACATCTCAATCACAATGCAAAAAAAAAAAAATGTACATTGCCAGCAACATCGTTCACGTGACCACTTATAGAGGTTATGAAGACGTATCCGTGGGACACTGAATTGGGATTTCACCAGTGTTGCACAACAATTTAATTTGTTTAATTGCATTAGCGTTCACTGCAAGCTTGTTCATGTGCCACTTCTTTCTTTCAAAATTTCTCGTAATTTTTTCTGTAATGGCTTCTTCATAACAATATTTCAAACAGAGTGCGGGGGAAAAAGGATATTGTACTCCAATCTAATTACAGTGGTTTACAAGATCCACGTTACCAGTCCCCTTGCATGTCTCAATTATCGATGTTTAGCCCGGGCAGCTCTATCTAACTCACAGGCCCTTGGGTGGTGATGGGAACTCCTTCAACAATTTCCTGGCGAGGAATTTTAACTCATGAAACATATCGCTGGCATTTACACTTTCTTTATGTTTTTTCTTCTCCTTCCTTTAACTTCTCTGTACCTCCCCCAACCCAGCAGGTGTTATGCCTGTGACAGCACCTTGAAAAGTTCAGGGTTAAAGGTGTGATTATCAATCTTGGGATGCATGCCATAACTGCTACATGACTGCCTGTCACACGAATTCTTCTATAGATCCATCTGCTTGCTTTACTTGGATGGGCCATGAATTAAAAAGTGCAAGTAATGACCAAGAAAGTATCAAGTACATTCGTACAACATTCATGATCCCAACATACATGAAAATGGGAAACTAGACACAATGGGAATGGTGATGGTATCAAAGATTGAAACAACAACGACAATATCAAAAATAATGGTTAAAATCATGACAATGTAATAATGGAAATTAATGTCAGCATTCTGATAACTAATTGTACTGATAGCAGCAAACTGAAGAATTATGTGTCTGCTCATTCTTTGAATAAGTATTCATTTAGCAGCGTAATATATTCAACAAGTCTGACCTTAATTCATTGTCTGAGTTACATGTGTAATCAACCCCGCGGTCACATTGGTCCCCGCGACGCGGGGACAGCCATAAGAGATCTTATCTTTTTTACGACTGACCGTTCACATTGGTATCTCATCTGTCCCCGAGCTGTGGGGGCAATTGGGGCTTGGGGCGAGCTCTGCCAGGCATAGCGCATGCGCACATTTGATGACCACAGCTGGACGCTATCAATTTCGCCCCAAGGTCACTCTCCCCTCCAAAACTTGTCCCCGTACCGACTTGCTTGGCGGGGACAGGGGGGGGGGGGGGGGGGGGGGGGACAAGTCCCAGTGAGCGTTCACATTATAGTTTTGGAGGAGAAAGTCCCACAGCTCGGGACTTTCCCCGCGTCGCGGGGACCAATGTGAACGCGGGGTTAATTTCCACAATTCTTGGTAGTACTAGTAATGACTTTCATCAGAAACAGCTTCCATCTAATGGTAACTTCAATGGACAAAGAAAGCAGAGTATCTTTTTACTACATATCAAATTTCTTGGCTGCTCTTAACATCATACAAGAATTAATCCCAGTCCTCCATTTCAAGATTGCTGTCAATCTTTGCTTTATCACACAGGAACAGCTTTAATAGGAAATGGCTTCATATCTCAACAGGGTAAATCAAACTAGCAGGTGCATACAAATGATTTGATGCACCTGTGGAAAATTCTGAGGAGGTCACCTTCCATGCTCAAGGTTGTACTGTACCCTAGCCTGTTCACACACACCAAAAATTTAATGGTTTTCAAATCTACAGTACATTTTTAATCATACATGTAATAAATTAAAAAAAAAAAAAAACCCTGCGAGTAGTTGAGAGATTTAGAGATTTAAAGTGCTTCACTTGCAGCTGAAAGCTCCTTTTCTTTTCTTTTTTTTTTCTTTGCCACATGATTATGGTGGCACACAAAATGAATTTTTGCCTCGCTATGCAAAACCAATAACTTGTGTGTGAATGGGCCTCCTGAAAAGAGAACACAACATAAACGACAGCTATATATAATATAGTGGCTTCTATGAAGCACTATCACCTCTCCCTTGGAAGTAAAACAACAAATTGTAGAAAAATCTTCCTCTTGCATGTTTTTCATCAGTTTTCCTTGTCCATCTCTTTGCCATTCGTCTCACGTAACCACGCCTGCACCGCTTGAGTTACAGCAAGTTTTGTTAAATTGGAAAGCCACCAGCACTGAGCATTTCGGGGAAAGACCTAGTTGTTCAAAGATGTGGTCATGAAAACAAGTCCTTTCCTCAGAAATTGTCTACTTGTATCCAAAAAGTTTCAATGTTTGTTTTGGTTTATTTTATCCATAATGTTGTAACTTACATAGGAGAAGACCTAATTCTCTACCACATATCCTCTAATTTCATCACAACAAGGGGGCAACAACCTGCCTGTGATTGGCTATCAGCACTACACAACACATGACCTTCCAAGAACACACCAGAAGCGATCACAGATTTAGTTACAAGCTTCTTTCCTTCCCCTGATGAATAATGAAGTTATCTTTCCTTCCCACTCTATGTCTCTGAAACGTAAACAACATGCGTAATGTTATTTGTCCCAGGATACATATTTATAAAGCAGTTTACAGCAAAAGCAAAGTCGTGTGATTAATTCTAAATTATAACGTGCTAGTGACGAAAGACTCAGTGCATCAAGATTCACTCATAAGACACTATTGTGCTACAATTGTAGATCACATCAAAAGTATCATGTGTGCTAATTAAAAGTTCTCAGCGAGAAGAAATTGCGCTCGTGGCCAACTGCTGACCCTGCCCAAAACAGGAACTTCTTAAAATTGGCAATCGTGGCCTGAATTTCCCCCCATGTGGGACAAGAGGGATTGTATTCATTACGTTAATTTGTAACTTTGTCCTCCAGTGCATTCCAGAGTTATCCTACGTAGATCTTCACAGATGGTTCCCTTTAACACCATATAAATTTGTTTATACCATTATTTGATCTTAATTACAGCAATAAAGGAATAAATGATTTAAAAGTAATTAGATACACTTAATACATTTCATGAGGCTAGACATTGTGCTCAATAAGTCATTGCTGAAGAACAAGACACATATTAAAGATCATTCTTTGACTAGTTTAAGTTTTCCCTTGTCGCAAACACTGCACAAAGACCATATTCAATATTAAAATGTGCTGTATCTTTGTGTATAGGGGACGTATGCACTTCACAGTCAGTGTACAAGTGTGAATATGATGCATTTTTATACTGCTGGAGCTAAGTGCTATTCTTGGTTGACTGTTCACATGCCAAAACGTGTCTCCTGATATTTTAAGGTATTTCCTTTTTACTGTTTACTGTATAACACAATATTTTCACGAATTGGAGCTGACAGCCTTCTTCGCGGCATGAAATTTTCGCGGGTTGCCACAGGCATTCAATGCGTATAGTGTAGACAAGAAATTTCATATGCATTTTAATTTCACAAATCTTGGCTCTCGCGAAATTCGCGAAATTAAAATGCACGCAAACATTCCTCGTTTTACAGTAAACAAGATTGTTCCTCCAGGTGTGTATTATACTTATAGATTCATGGATAGATACATGTATTTCCCCGAGGACCTGTTGGCTAGATATCTATTTCACCTGTTCTTTTTGCATATTTCAATATCTGGAATCCGCTTTGCACATATAGTTGTTTATCTTGCTTTGTCATGTGAGCCTAGAGGAAGCTTTCAGGTTGCCAGAAATAATAACCTCAATAACAAAAGATATAGATGCATAATGTTTGAAAATGTTAGCTCAATGGTCTCGTAGGACAATAACACTAAAGATTAGGATCAGGACACAAGTGAGCTTTTGAGACTCACACAGTTCATTCTAAAAGGATAGTTTATAGATTATCATACACGGTCCAACTGCCAAAAGCAGTTTAAAAATCTACTATGTATACATTGCAGTTGTGCAAAATGAATTCAAAATGGTCTTGTACTTGTTTACATTGACTTTCTGAATATTCCCTGGCAGGGTTTCTGAATGTTCACACACACACACACACACACACACACATATGTGCCAACACACACGCATACATGCTTATAATTTTTTTTTTTTCCGATATACTAGTAGGCCAGATGCATTTCTGGTTACATACAACTACATGAAGAGTTTACAGGTTTTCCAAATGTTCAAAGATACTTTTTTTGAACTCAATTTTTGCTCACACCCTTGAACTGTGAATCAGAGATTCAAAGATACTGCCCTCGCTGGCAAGTAAAGTCAGATTATCATACATGACTCACACGATTCCCTTGCATCATGACATGACAGCCACACAAAAGACATGAACAAACATACACCTCAACATAGGATCAACAGAAACACTTTCTGGTGTTTCCCCATGGTAACTGATGATATAAGACATCTATACCTGGGCCCCGTTTTATCAAAAGATAAAATCGATTTTAAATTTCCTTACTACACAGGCTGCCATAGGCTTACAGTTGAAATCAACTATATAATCAATTTTAACTCTTCATAAAACAGGGCCCTGATCAATTTCAATGTATAACCTTTGTTCACAATGTATCTTGCACTGAGAAAGCAATTACTATTAACTAAACAATATCAAACCCATTGGTAACGGCACTGAAATCTGCACCTATATCAAGAGGTAGCATGAAAAGTCCTCGCTATGGCAACGTATTAAATTAGGTGAAATTTTATTCATTTTTTAGTTGGGAGGTAGACTCAGAAGGAGGACTAGCGAGAATCATTAAAAAAGACCAATGAGGACTCTTCATTGGGTGCGATTTAAAGGTCTCTATTCAATTTCACTGACGGATATATCTCTCGTCGCTCAATTTCCTTCTTCGGGCATTACTGTCACTTTTTTTTTTCTAGAGCGCAAGGTCTCGGGAGTTCTTTTTCCTTTAACTGCCATCCTCGTCAGCTGTCGAGTCCACGCTTTCGGGGGAGATGCAGCAGGGTTGTTGGCGCAGCGTCGCGACCCCTGAATCTCCGAAACAGCTGTGTCGCTGAATGAGTAGCCAGCTGCCTCGGTTTTTGCCTCCTGCGCATCACGGATCTGCTCAAATTTGTTATCTGCGCGGGCAAACTTTTACAGCAGAGAGCTCTAATTTCCTATTGACATTTACTCAAACTAGACATGTCACAACATTCACAAAATTCATTGTTTCTTCCATAAGTGCCATCGATATAGAGGCAAAAGAAAATGATGTATAATCATAAATAGTCTTTCAGAAAAGACTTAAAAAGTTGTCCGTCTAGTGGTTGCTCTCTCACAAGCATTCCGTGCTTTCATAGAAGCTACGCGAAAAGAAAAAAATCAAAAAATCAATTCAATTAAATTTAATTTCATGATTCAAATTAATTTTCTGGTAGACAAGTTCTGAAACATATCTTCATTACAAACAAACCTCTGAAGACTTTCTTATTGTAATACACGAGCACTTGGTAGATATAGGCTACCCTGTTTGTTGGCTTCAATGCACTTTGTGTTTTTTTTTCCTGATTCTTCCAATAAGTTTCCATATTCTTATCCATATCATGAAATGTAAGCTATTACGATGAAATAACATGGTATAGACTATTTTCTAATTAGCACTCAATCAGATCATGGCTCTGCTAATGTAAACACTGCATTATGCATACCATGTTAAAGCTCCAACCCTCTACAAGATTCAGCTTAATTTGTATTCCTAAATAAACCCATCGAACTCAGCACTCAATCCATGAATTAATCTCTGTCATTTATTTCTCCCCAGTCCACAAATTTGTAAATGCACTGGCAGACATCCTGGTCAAGAAAAAAAAAAATTAAAAAAAAGAACCTGAAAGGCACGACAACGTAACTCATATTTGCCCAATATTCGTAGAAGGCAAACACAGGAGCCATTCACGCGGCATAATTAGCTGGTCCACTAATTAGCCGGCCAAGCGCACGTTTCTTGCTAATTAGATCTATTCAATAGCATTTGGCATGGTTACAGAGCGTGAGGGGGACAAGGGGGATCCATAAGGCAGGTGAATGACATGGAAGTAATTACTCTCCACAGACTACAGTGGCTCCTTTCGCACAACACGACTTTCACACAGTGTCATACTTGGCACTTGGACGCTTTCACACAGCAAAGTAATCTCATGAGTGATCACACTTTCATAATCTGATTTTGAGTTACAAGCATACGAGATGCTGCGAAATGTGTCTGCACAAACAGAAACACAAAACTGATATTCAATAAAATAACATGCCATGAATTCTATGATGGGCTTTGCAGCAAAACTTGCAGAATTTTTAATACAAATGCATGCTAAAATATGTGTATGTATCTTAAATGCATGCATGCACTGTGTATACGTATCAAGTGAAAAGAACATAGCTTGTCCATGTGAATATTATTTAAGGTTAGCTAAAATTTCTTTTAGATGTAAAGCCATAAAGACAACAAGCACACAAACAGAAACAAATGAAAGTTGATTAGCAAAAAAAAAAAAGAAAGAAAAACACTGGACTATCAAAGATATCATGTGCTAAACATGATAAATGAAACATCTATTTTTGCTTCAAAATGTATTTAAAAAATCAAAATCTCATTTAGATTTATAACTTTCTAAGTAGTTTTAAACACATTTATACATGATTTCCGTCCATTCAGAAAGCCTACAGGTATTGATTTTTTATCACTACAGCAAGGTACTATACAACTACAACAAGTATGGTTACAATGTTATTCGAATGATTATTAGATTGTAAGTAATATATTAAAAAAATTTAAAAAAATATTTTAGCAGTGAGTACTTGATGAGAGTGACATACAAATTTGGGCAAAGTACCCTGCTGTGTACAGCACTGTTGAAATTAGAGTATCCAGATAAGGAGTACAGCAAAGAACGAAGGTGTTTCATGATTTGGCATTCTAAAAATGTACAAATAACAAATATTCTCCAGCTGAGTATGACTGCACTGCGTATGTCATTGACAAAACGATTTGAAAATCATTCAGAAAAGCAAATTGGCCAAAATATACCCCTACAAGAGTATTAAAATATTTAGGGGAGTTCTAATCGAATGATTAATCGTAAAATGGTGTTAATCAGGAAAGGGAGACAAGCTCTCCAGAAAAAAAAAAAAATTGTGTTTTTTTTTTTAACTTCAAAAATGGATATGAACTGACTTGATATTAAGGAGAGCTCACACTTCATAAGGGTAAATCACACTTGCAATTGAGACTTCAGCTAAGTGGTGAGGCCATGCAAGTGGGCACTGATTAACGTATTAGCTATTAACCACATCAGTCAAAAGGGGTCACTTTACAAGGCTTTGCTTCCATTTCCAAGGATTGTGGAATCAATTTCATCTTTCCCTCTAGTCAAAATGAAATTCCTGAAGGTCCAAGGCCACATGGACAAGAATATCTACGCCCTTTCCATGGGCTTAATACCACGTTTTGTCAAATGTAAATTTGTACCGCTTCCTCTCTAGCCAGTTTACAGCTGCTCACAATTTTTATCAATTGGGCCTGTACATGAACATGTTTGAAGAAACAGGACCTCATCAATTTGGCCAGTTTTGAATCCTGAAGGTGTTCTGGGGGCGGGGTCTCTATTGTTGCTACTACTTTTAACACTGCAAAGGCATGGCTCAACATCAGTGGTGGCCCAGGGCCACCATAAATTGATGTCAAGCCAAGATTCAAAATGGATCATTATATCTTTTTTCTTTTTTTGTTTCGGGCCACCACATATCTTTAATAGACCACCAAAATTTCAGATTTCAAGACTCGAGTGGCTTGAATGGGCCACTAGAGGAAAAAGTTAGGAGTGTTAAGCCTTGGCAAAGGAATGGAAAAATAAAACAGAGAAGGTCTATCGGTGATGGCATGAAAAGTAAGTCTTAGCCGACTGTCTTAGCATCTGTCTACTAGAAATATCTTGGAACTTTTCATTTGTAGTAGCCTGCAGCAAAACCATTTTTATATGACTCCATGGAAAGGTTGCCTAATTGGTTGTTGATCAGGAAGCCACATAATCTGCTCTAGCACCTTCAGTTTCGCACCCACATCAAGTCCAGCAAAGCAGCCGCACATGCACGATGATTACCCGTAAACAATCACTTGCCTAATTAGCACAGCACAATTCTACGGGAACATGCTGGACACATGGCGCGGTCTACACGGGGCAAGCGGGGAATGGCATACTTGTATTTGTTTTGCGATCAAGGTGCCAACGACACAACTGCGGAGGAAAAGAGTTTCGGGTTTCCCAAACACAGCTGCTGGGTTCTTATTGCAATTGACACTTGGCATTAATCCTCCGGGGTCGTGAATCCTTCAGAATGCTGTTACGCTTGCTTGGGCCTTGCCGTCCCATGACAGCATGTATGAATAGCTGCGAGGCCAGAAATATCAAAGCCGTATTTCAAAGGCACCCATCTGCAAACTTTGCTCTCCGATGTTTTTCGTAGGTTGTTTTCATTTATCCTTCATCATCTTGCGATATTCATCACAAACAAAATTCTGCTAAGTGTGGGATATATTCTGCACGCTTAACAAGTTACTTAACAGCACCATTCATACACTCTGCACTTCTCTCTGGATTGTGATGCAATATATTAGAGTTATTCATGACCATGTATGGTAGGACCACCTGATTCACAATAACAAACATACACGATTCCCCACAACAACAACAACAACATGAAATTACAGAGAATTAAAAGGCCTTTCACTCACTACCTCAGTAATTCAATACAAAACTTTAGCAATATTGTGCCAACTTCACATCAGAGCGTTTGTGGGCAAGGATAGAATGGACTCTTGTACCAGATTCATTAGAATACATAGCATGCCAGCCCTGCCCAGTCCCACACACTGCATTTCTTGCTGAGTGAGATAGATACTTAACATGAGTGGATAGTTGCCTTGCACAAAGATGTTAGCTTACCTTGAGGCTGTTGATGACCAGATCTCTTGCCTGGAGCTCCGCCTCTAGGAGTCCAAGAAATCGCATCAGATCCGACTTGGAGAATTCCATCAATCCCTTGCCTTGCTTCTGTATATATTGAAAAGTGTGTGGACAAGAGGAAACCCCATCATTGGTAAAAGCAGGTTCCAATAACAATTCCACAAGAAATGCATGCACATGTATATTATTCACCACCATAGAACACACAAAAGTCTTATAATTAACAAATTAGATAACTAGTTGTTTTTTTATTTTTTTATTTTTTTATACTAATTAAAGTCCCTTGGGCATTCACAAAAAATTAACGAATGAACAAAAAGCACTGTGTATGTTATGTATAATGTGAATGTTCTATGACCAATGCATTGCTTCAGCATTACCGGAACACTGTAGCACACATGTTAAAAGCAATTACAACAAATGCCATGATATGATACAGAATCACCTTGGCTTTGATGGAGTGTAGATCACATCATACCATACCATTTTATATGCAGTGCTTCTCGACTTGACAATTGACAACGAGGGTGCAGGCAATGGTGAGGCTCAAACAAAAATCATTACCGAAGCTATGATTACTGTATACGCCATATATTTCAAGAGTCTAAATTTTCGGGAATTGGGAATTCCAAACGATTTCATGAGTGGTTAAATTGGCGATTGTGGAGTCCAGTACTGAATGGAGAAATGTACATGCGTACGTCACATCCACATCGGAATCAGAGTCAATATTTTCGTGTATCTTTAATTTCGCAAATAGCACCCGACTTGCGAAATTCATGAAAATAAAAACCTCTCGAAATATTTGGCGTAGGACCTATACAGTAATAGGAAGAAACACGATGTGACATCTCCTTTGCCAATCTTATTGTATCTCCTAACTCTCCTCCCATTAATACTAGTACAGAAAGTGACTCATCCATAATGGATCTGCTCCGATTTGGTTGGCTGAAGAGAGCGAAGTATTAATGAATAACAGCTCATCCCATTCCATGGGATCAATCAAGAATTTGTCAACAAATGTATGTATCCTGTACTTAGAATGCATCACAGTTTCCAATGTTCCAACTGTAAACAACCCAAATAGACTGTAAGAAGCCAGTGCTTATAGATGGTGTAAACAACCATCAAGGATGGATGGCTGTTTTGTTTTGGCTTCTATTTTTTTTTTTTCTGTGAGTGACCGAATATACAATCAGTGAGTCAAGTAAGCACCAGCTGTGGCAGGGGTTTCATTGGTCAAACTTGGATCTATCAGGGCATTCAGACGCAAAAAATTTATACTAGAACGGTATAGCTATACCAACACGGTATAGCTATACGATGAATTTATACGTCTGAACGCTGACTAACAAAATGACGTATAACGAAACGACGTATAGCGAAACGACGGTCAGAGCATCGTTTCGAACTAGAACTAGATAACGAATCAGCATTCCCTGTGCGTCTGAACGTACGGCGACCATAGAACGGTATAACTGGGCGGGGCTTAATGGGACCGCGTGTGATAGGAGACCCCACAGCTGTCACTCATGACTATAACAGCATACGCAGTGAGAAACTGCACATCTATACGAGGTTTACCAGAACGGTCAAATCAGTGTCTGAACGGTCTGTCCGCTATATGATGATTCTTTAAACGTCGTTTCGTTATCGAGTTTTGGTATAAAATGGCATGCGTCTGAAAAGGGGGATTATCCTACGGCCATTCAGTTCAGTATCTCCCCCTTTCCTTTGACCGATACTTACTTGCTATACCGCACAGTCAAAGACAAACCACTTGACTGCAGCCATGATATTTAGGGATCCAAGCAATCTCATATGATTTATTTTCAATCTTCACTTGTCAAGATTTTCTTCTGAAATACACTTAGAAAAAAAAATATTGTCATACTTTCTCTGCTGTGTCGGTTCACTTTGATACATGACCTACAGTTTAACATGCCCTTACTGGTATCCAAACATTTCTCACATGAGCTTATTAAGTGACTGCAGAAGAGAGTCTCCAGCCTTTTGGCAGTGATTTACCAACATTTCATATGAATTTTCAAATCAGGAAACTGAAGAGATGCCCGCACAAGGCTGATTCATGTGGCCAAGGGAGCAGGCATTAAGGGGCATGGGGCATAGCTATGCTTTAGTCATCTTTCTCCCAAAAGAGCGACGCCAAAGTGAGTCATTCTCTCCATCTCGAAACACCCCCCACCACCATCGCTGGGGAGCAGCAGCCGAAGACCAGATGCCCTTATAAATCTCATCAGAGAACACTGATGAAGCGTGGCTCCCAGCTTCTAGGAGGATGGATGGCCGAGGCGATGAGCATCATTGGTCACGGGAAGTGAGCTGCATCCCAAATCAACCGGTCTTCCTCCTCTCGCCGTGGAAACAGATGATGCCACGCAGAGAAATGTGGGGCAACGACTGCCGAGAATCCAACCAAATTGGTTAAATCCCATTACCATTGCTGCATCACTGCTATTCAACAACTGTTAATAACCTGTGCTTTGCTATTGGGCAAACCAAGATGAGTCTTGTTCACATTGCAGACATTTCTTCAAAAACTTTATGCTGAACAGCTTTCTGTATGATAACTGTATCTCCTACATTGGATGGGCAGTGCACCTAACGATTGTGATTAAATGGGATAAAATCACAGCCGACTTATCTGGGCATGTTGCATTAAGATACTGCCAAGAGAAATTCCATTTCGGGGGGGGGGGGGGGGGGGGGCGAGATACTGGCATGGGTGAAAGACAATGAGGCAAATTTTATGAATGGGCACACCTTACTATCACATCACATACCAGAAGGGAGAACACTGCATGACCAACTGGATTATACTGCAACGCTCAACACCCCATCCACCTGCTCCGTCGGTATCTTGATACACAGTGGTAAAACGATGGGGCATTCTTCCCACCTTTCTGGTGATGAAATTGGCACGTGCGCATTTCCCCCGTCAATAGACCGGTTGTCTTAATGCCTCATTGTATATCAGGCTCTTTCATGTGGACCATCTTCCCCCATTAATTAACTCTGATCCAGGACAAGAGAATCAGGCCATGACTCACTTGACTCTGCAAACATCATTTTTCCTTCTCATTGTCATGGTGATGCCCATTACATCACAAACTATGGGGTTACATAACATTTTTTAATGTATGCCAGCTCGGTTCTAAGATGTTGCCTGGTGCCTACATGATTCCTGTTCTTAATCCCTTGCAGATAATCTTCTTTGCTAAAGATGAGTGTATGGGATGGGGAGAGACAGAGACGGAGAGGGGGAGAAAAGCAAACATAGCTCTTACTGCTTACTTTCCAATCAGTAGAAAAGATGCACGAGAAAAATACTTCTTCCAATAATGTATGACGAAAACATATTGTATGTATCCATTGTATGTCAAGTGCAACTATGACATTAAGTTAAGGATGCAATATGAATGGCAGGGCTTTGGTAGGTATCTTTATCCAAGTTGATAGCTCTTTGGGTGTTTGTTTGTTGTATTTTTTTTTCATGCAGAGTAACGAAATTGTAGTTTCTAATACTTTAGAATAATGACTATCATTAAACAAAAGCTGTTCATTAGAGCAAGTTTAAAGGGTTTACAATCTTCTCTTTTCTCTAAAGAAGAATTGCTCAATGTCATAATCTTGCATCATAAAAAAATATGCATCAAGATCATTCCTGGGCCTTCTTCCAGAAGAGCCATTCAGGAGCTGAACAGATGTAGGGAAAGAGCCATATAAGGTAAAGCAGGAGAGATTGGGAGCTGAGAGAAATACTTTGCCGGTATGAGTTCCAGAATTAGACCCTTAAGCACATCGATCGGGCGGGTCGCTCGACACATCTGGGCTAATTAATGAACCTGATTGAGCACACTGAGAAGAGGGTTTCTTGGCCTTGGCCTAGGCCTTCTCTAGAAATGAAACAGATTGCTCTATGCACGCAACCAGAACAAGAAGCAAAAAGAGGTAGTTTACTAAAAACATTCAGAGTCTTGGGTATCGCCCCCTCCCAGAGCCTAGTAATGAGTAGCAGTCAATCAAATCTGTTCCCACTGAGTACTTACATGCATACATCATAGGCCTATACTTGGAATCCAGCAAACATTTCTTCTTGCTATGTTGGGCAAGGCTAACACGTGCATTGTGGTTAGGAGGAAATGCCCTTGTAATGATGTGTAGCTTGATATTTGATGTATTAATAAATACATTGTAAATGTATTGACTAACAGTAAAACTGAAAAAAAAAATATAAACCTCGTGAAGCAGTTACTTGTATTATTTCTTTATCTTGTGTACATTTGTTTGATGCCGATTTCAAAGTGTAAAACCTTCCTCATTTCTTTTATTTGTTTGGTATTTGACAACCTTCAGAGTAGCTTCTAAAAATGTGGAGTTGGGCATTCATGAAAACAAAAACTGATAAGATAAAAATTATTTTCCAGCCCTGATTATCGATCAGTTATGTAATTTCTCATGCCGTACATGTACTTTGTATGGTTTTGATATTTCAGCAACAAAATAAGGTTTACATATTGATTGGCAGCATTGTACATACTCTCTGACATAATATGTGCATGTCTATATTGGTATGTGTGTCTGAGTCTGTGTGTGTGCCAAGTGTGCAACGGATCAGCCTCTCTTCACTTCTTCCAGCTAAGATGGCTATGGCATGTCATCACACAGAGGAAGAATGACTCTTTGCAGTTCCACAGGTGCAACATGCATAGATACAATGAAAATATCTGATATTCAGCACACATTCACATCCCGTCATGCCTTCCCCTCTACACACTAAAATAGAATCCCCCAAATTCTGCCCCGTCGCCAAACCTAATAAAACATTGAAACAAAATAAAATAGGAGAGAATGCGCAGTCTGGCTGCTCCCACTGAATAATACAAATTGGACTCCAAGACTTTTGGGGGGCTGTTGTTGTTGTTTTCATCTCTCAGTTGTGTATTATCCTCCAGGGGGGCACCCTGAATAGAGTCCTCTCCATTTATGGCAACTTGCAGCCCATATTGCAGTCTGCGCTCCTTGACACAATACACTGCGGATAAACACTGCCCCGCGGAGCTCCTTGGCATTCTCTGAATGAGTCACAGGAGCATGTAAATTTGCCTTCTCCTTAAATAATTCCAAAATAACATGGATGGGGATTTCTCCATTCCCCACTTGCAGGGAGCTGGGGAAACGGAGTGGGTGGAACACCAGCATGAATGAAACATGGCCTCAACCAGTTCTGAAAGTATAAATTTTTCTATTGTGTTCTGGCTGGAAGGGGGGGGGGGGTTGTGTGGGTCAGGTGCTTGATTGATGATGGTGGGCAAATCACCGTTCTAGCGCTGCTTGCATGCTTTGTTCAGAAAACGTACAATAGGAAAATTCAAAGCAATCAGTTTGATTTATTTTCTTCAACTAAAATTGAAACTATATCATACTGTACTTCTCTTCCTAAAAGTGAGGAACTACTTCTGTTGACATTTTGAGTTGCTGTTTGTATGAAGTCTCAAGGCAGGGCCAACTTTTGTATGCACAAATAACAAATTTTGTCTGACATGTGAAGAACACAAGTTTGACTCTATATGCGATGATATCATAATTTCCATTATTACTGTAGAAAATTCATTTGCATCAATGATTATTTACGTCCTGTTGCATAAACCTTAATTAAACAAGCAAGTTCAAAGAATTTCCTACACTGTAGCTTGGTAACAGTAAACATTCATTCAAGATTTCTGCAAGTTGTCATGAACACAGCTTTCACTACCAAATAGTATACAAAGTGTAAATCTCTAGTCTCTTCCACAACAGATTCTCAGCTCTCAGTACGCAATACCACCATGCTTTAACATAATATAACATAACAATAAAATAAGTAAAACGCAATTCTACACAAGATTCTATGATGCTACCCACTCTGAATTCAAAATTGTATACACTGTGTGCGATTACATGAACTTACGAACTCTCTTTAATAGCTACTCTTCTCTGTGGATGTGAACACAATATTACTAAAAGGGCCAGAGAAAAGCTAACTGTGCAAAGATTCACCTCTATACATCATAACTTGATACCAACAGGCACTGGAATTGTCTCTTAATGTCAAACAAATAATTCATATGAATTTCCACACATATTAAGAGCACTTTCGGTATATTACCCTGTCCCAATGTAAACATAACTTGAAATATGCTTTCAATATTTGCCAAGTATGAGGTAGGAGAGTGTTTTGTGATATACACAGGGTCTGATCTGCTGCAGACCCTCTGTGCAAATGCCAAGCTGTGCAGCTACAGGCAAGCATTCCTAAAATTCTTGCAATTTTCTTCCCCCACACCCCATCCCCACCATCAGCACCAGTGCAGGTAGAGCTCTGAGGATGTTGTACAAGCATTTCATTCACTGATGTGACAATTGTAGCCTGTGCCCCAAGAAAAGGTACACATATATATCTACTGAAAATATACAGACACATTTAGCTGCCTTCAACAGTGGTATGTGGTACATGATGGTTTGAGCACACTTCAAGCTGATATTACAATAGTATACTCTCATGTACTCATTGCCTACATGAACATACAGGCTTTATCTCATGACTATGCATGAAACACAAAAACATAAGGTATGAATTTGTGGACTTCTCTTTCTAAACAACCCTCTTACCGTTAAAACCATCTTAAAAACACGGTAGTATGGGGACACTATGGGGCAGGAAGGCTGTCCAAGTTTGAGTATATTTGAGAATCACTGTGAAGAATTGTGTTGTAAGGTTGAATTATTACTGCTATCTGTTAAAGTATACACACAGCCAAAAAATCTGATGGGTGCTACCCATACTTTCCGAATGTACCCCGTTGGGCAGCGATTGAAGATCGATACAAACAGGCCACCCATGAATTTCCATGCTACCGGATCTCAAAAGGAAACCAGACCCCAAAGAGAAATGTGGATTGAGTGAAAGCAGCAACATTAGTAGAACACATCTGTTGTCAGTGAAAGTTTGAAGAAAATCCGACAATCAATGCAAAAGTTATGAATTTTTAAAACTTTTGGTGTTGGAACCACTGGATAACGAGACTACTTGAGTTTATGACATCATGCGTGGACAGTAATATAAAGAAAATAATAAAGAAAATTCAACACGCTTTCACTTTTCTAGCGTAACGAAAGATCACTTGACTAACCACTTTTAGAAAGCAGGGGGAATGATTTCTACCCTTATACATGTGTCAATATCAAGTTGACGGGATGTGCAATTTTCATGAAAAATGAATTTTTGTGGAATTCTCTTTATATTTTCTTTATATTGTTGTCCACACATGACATCATGAATTCTAGTAGTCTTCTTATCCAGTCATTATAACACTAAAACTGTAAAAATTAATAACTTTTGAATCGATTGTTCGATTTTTCCTCAAATTTTCGCCGATGTGTTCTACTAATGTTGCTGTTTTCACCCAATCCACATTGCTCTTTGGGTTTTGGTTTCCTTTAAAAGGCATGATTATTTAAAAGTTGTGCATCTTTTCATGTTGAAACCTCCAAATGCTCCATGCTGCTGTATCATTGTTTTTACAAATTTGTGTTAGCTCAACTCAGTTGCTTATAATACTGATATCCATGTATTGTACATCCTGTAATATTTCATGCATGTGTGTGGGTGTGTGGGTGTGTGTGTGTGTGCTCCCGCATTTTCAAGTTGGCATCTATGACACATCAAGTCTTTGCCTTGTCTTCAAGTATCATCTGCAATTGATGTTATCCCGATCCTTCTCAAATCCGTACTTGACATTAGATCCCTCTGTTGGACTCTGTCCCCTCGTTCTTGGAGCTTTAAATAACCGATCGCGCCAGATGACAGCTATTCCCGTTCAGCATGATATTTGAAATCACACACTCCCTGCACGGTTCAGCCGCTGAGACAACAAGAAAACTGAGACTCACTGTTCTGCAGCTCCTCCAAACATGCCCTCCAATCACCCCCCCCCCCCCCAAACACGTTCAAGATGCAAGTCTGCGATACAACAAGGCTGTATGAATATAGCTTATCGATGCGCTGATGAGCCCCCATTAACGCTTGCGATTCTGGGGGAAGGGCTGACGTCACGACAAGTTGCAAAAGGAAAGAAATTCTGTGAATGAGTCGGCACTGATCCAGAAATAAATCCTTCGTCCACTGTGATGATGTTCACCAGAGAATATGGAAAGGACTGCTTTGGAAGAGCTCGCTCTTGCTTGGAAAAATTTGCTTCCATCAACTTGCAAGTCATAAAACTACAATAAAACAGCAACATCAAGGAAATGACTGTAAGCATTTTAGTTGTTGCAGCAGTAGTTGCAGTTGGTACCACTTTCAAGTAGTTTAAGTTTCTTGGTGAGACAGGGCACTATGAGATGAAAACAAAATACACATATTCATTACTTGAAAACACGTATGTTGTCTAAAACAAAAAAAGAGGGTTTACCCATTTCAGGTTGTAATTCCTGCACTATTGAATACAGCACACAATGTCCACATTGACATAAAAATGTAATAAGACAACTATGATACACAATGCAAAAGAAAAAAATAATCTTTTAATGATTATATTCAGAACACACTCCATTATCTTCAGCACAATAGAAAGGGTTCAGATTTTGAATCAGCATAACAAAAGAATGAAAACAAATCAGTAGGCCTATACAGTGTCTAATTCAGTGTTTACAAACATTCAAAATTATTCTGCCCTGAGGTATGCTAATGAAGAAATTATTACTGCATTCCTTTTTGCAAACAAAGTACACTGTACATATCACACATAGCAAAGTCCATGTGTCCATGCTTGAATACCAATATAGTGTGCTGTATTTAGATAATCATCTACCCATCTGCAGAGAAGGCATTACAATATTCTGGAGATTTTTGTCCATCAAGTTCATATGCATTGGATGGCATACAGTGCTGACTAATCATTAGGGTGATTTCTTTCAAAACTTTACCGTACTTCCACGTTCCATGAATGTCATCACACTGTTGGGGTACACTGTGCACTGTAGGGAGGGCGAGGGTAGATTAGTGATTCATAGGGGGGCTGGTTATGTAATCACGAGCCCTGGACTAATAGCTAAACATGGAGAAAGAGGTTGGCAGCTAATGATGAGTCACACGACAGCCTGATGCTCATACCAGTCACATGGTCTGCTTCGAGAGCAAGCGTCTCCACAGCTGCGCTCCCTCCTCCCACTTTCGACCAAGCTTGGAGAATGCCTGTTGTCTGAGAGAAACCCTCGAGCTTCCCTGTGAGCGGGATTAGCTCATGGAAATGTGTTCATTCTACGTACCAATGAGCGATCCTGACATGATCATGAGCAACAGTATGACATGATCATGATAACTTGTCACCCCTAACAGGAAATCACATAGAATGTTGCACTATGGATACTTGCTATCAAGCTCAAGAGGAGCAATGCTCGATGCAAAGTCTGGACTACAGTTTAATAACCTCTGGACATTTCTTTCACCTTGAATAACTTGGACTCAACTGTATTCACACATCATTTAGTTGACAAAAGCCATTGTGCAAACCCTCCCATCAGGGAAACTCACAAATTGTCATTAAAATATGAAAATAGATTCACCAGCAGTCACTATTTAACAGTGACTTTTAACAGTTCTGAGCACTTGTTGACTATCAATAAAGCACAATAAAATGAATTTTACTACCTCACTTTCAGAGGAAGATGATAAAATATATAAATCAGGTCCTAATGTATCTCTTCATTATGTCACCTACCAAGTCAGGGTCTAAGACCACATTCATATGCGGTGTCTTTCTTTTTTTCTTTTTCTTTTTTTTTGATGAAGGAAGGGGAAAGTCAAGTAAGGGAAAGAACTTGGATGTCCGAGGTTCAGCCTTCACTGCTATTTCTGGCTCCATGGATGACAAACTATTAAAAAAAAGTCAGTTGTCATGGTATACACCCTTTCTACATCCTCAGATCAACACGTCCTTGCAGACATGCTATATTTGTACCTTGATATCTCAGCTCTACCCTTGATGGCTGAAAAAAGAATCTTTCTATTTGATTCGGCCTTATGAAATGCAAGATAACTTCACACTCAATCAAAAGAACGGTGCAAAAAGGAATAAGAATACATTACATGTATTTTTTTTAAATATTACATTGCATTTTTTCTGTGCACTTTGTGCAGAGCAGACAGTTATAGTTTCACAAATTCACAAACACTGTTCTTCCATTATTTCTCGATACATTGACCATTATTTTTGTATTCACCATAGTGAAAAAAGGTATGAGACTCTCTACAATCATTGACGTATTTCACGTCTACTATTACTTCCGAAGGAGACAAACGGGCTACTATCCCAATACGTAACTCATCTCTACAGATATGCACAGGTGAACACATCCATTGAGAGTACCATTACAGGTATTGCTTGACATTATAGAAAGATTCTGTGTACTCACAGCCATCTAAAAGAGAAGGTTAAAGCCACTATTTATCATTTGCAGATGAAAGACAAAACAGCTTTAGTTCTTCCAAATAGTTCTACAATGTGAGTTACGGATAGAAACAACCAATGTTAGAATGTTAATCAGTATAATCAATGTTATATATTTTTGAAGATAAAAAATGTGAGCAATAGTTTTACTGAAATCATTTGAAGAAAAACTGGCTACAGTTATGGCTTATCAAGAAAATTAGTGATATCTCCTGATATTTGTGGCTTTATTGTGATATGGTAGGATGTTTTGAGATGCAACTGAAGTATACGTATATATATGCTTCCACCGTCGCATCTCAAACATTTTTTAATCACTGCTCCCAAATGGCTTCAAGACTTTCAGGACCACCCATGTGAGATGTCATGACATCTCACACAGCATAGTTGCCAGAGGTAACAGTAGAGTTACGGCACTCCACACTCACCGATGGAGACGGCAGGGACGAGGTTTCCCGTGGCAACCACGATGCCCCTCGACTCGCCCCATACTTGCTGTAGCTGCCGTAATTCTTCCGACTCCTGCTTCCAGAAGACAGACTCATGGTGGCCAATGTCAAAGTCAGTCACACTTGGCTAAATTATCCCTGGATCACAATCACACATCACTTTCCAATTGTCATGTTGTTATTTTTTACTCGCTTCCATGCCATCAGACTATCACCAGCCTAAAGAAAGAGGCATCTCCATCGGGATGAAGCCCATTCAGTGCAGCACGATCTGGACAACAACTTTCCCTGTGTTTACTTTTCATGTTGTGGCACATGCATGAAAGATGGAGGCAATTTACTGCCATAAGATCGCTACCTAAATTCCACACTGACCTCTGGATGGACAGTCCACCAGAGTCTTATAACAGCGGCATTTTATCAATCACACCACATGTCCATCTCGATATGTGACGATGCTAATCCAACTGACCATAAGGGCAGACATCACATGCAGGGCTATCTCACGGCAAATGCACCACCACTCGCATATATGCAGTTCACTGTGTCAATCCAGCCCTCCCTCTGACTACACAGGCAAGTCAAGATGGCATGACTTCTGAGCCTGAAAACTGCACAGTACTCCCTGCACAGGGCTGGCCAGTCGGCCCCCTCACTGCAATCTCCAGCACTGTGTGACTACAGCAGGAGAGCTGGTTGAAGCATACCTACCTTTCACAACCTCCCCAGGCCAAATGCACATACTGTATGCCCTTCCCGAAAGGGCAAACCGTCAATCCCTGCCACTCGAGACGACAGCCAGTAGCCAAGGAAGTTACGGATCGCCGGAATCTCTGCCAACGATTGACGTGATCAGGATCTGGGTTCATATTTGTTTTACCAGGTACTCATCCCAAAAGATAGTTCACACAGCCAGAGGATTAATCTGATGATCAAGGAACACACATACTTTGTACACACCCCTGCACTCAATTTCATCATCCTGGGCTAATTCATTCTTATTACAACAAGTACAAAATCGTACCAGCACTATTATTATGCAGAGCAAAATACTGCACTGTGTAACTGACTGAAGTGATAAAAGGACAAATTTGACATGAAACATGGGTCTCGAAAAAAAGACTTGTTTTCCTTTTGAAAGGTAAGAAACTAAGATAATAACTATTGATTCAGAGTCAATCATTTTGTCAAATTAAAGTTTGGCAGCACACCCTCTCCGAACAAATTATCACAGTGCTACACTGCAGGAAGATTAATGTCTGAAACCATAGACTAACATTCTTTTCTCTCATTCCCTTTGATCTGCAACTCCCTTGACAGCGATTATCCGCCCACGATGAATATGAAACTGTTCGGCAAATGTTTGTACTGCAAATGAAAAGGTGCAGGTGGTGCCAAAGCAGCAGTCCTTCAAGATGCTGCCTGAAACCAAAACCAAAGATCCACTCACACTTACAGAGCCATCACATATAGGCACGGATGCTAACAGGACCCTGTTTTATAAAGAGTTGAAATTGATTATAAAGTTGATTTCAACTGTAAGTCTATGGCAGACTGTGTGGTAAGGAAATTTAAAATCGATTTTATCTTTTGATAAAATGGGGCCCAGGTCTGTCTTGATAATCTGACGGTGACAATTGTTTTTGATTTCACAGAATGTGTCAAAACTGAGTAACGGATACACTGCACATCACATCATCATGATATGCATTTCACAAATTTCCATGTGTATTATCTACAGCTTCCCTGTATGCATTCTGACACTCAACAAATATACACTGTATGAAATTGAAAGTTTCTCTGTGATAGAATAGGACGCCAGTAGTACAATTTACTATTCAAGTTGCTTGAGCGACATTACCATCTTTGTTTTTCTTGAATTAGTTACTCTCAAAAACCAATTTGAATGATTGTAAGATGGTTCACCATGATGAAATGGTATCAGTTGAATAATGAAGAGTCATATCTCTTACATTTCAAATCATAAGAAATACAGTATCTAGAGCACTTGTGAATGGAAAGAGAATTCTGCTTCCCAGCATCCATATTGTAAAGAAAGATATTTTTGTATTACATGTAATTTTTGCGATTTAGAGCTGACAGCCTTTTTCACAGTGCATGAAATTTTCATGAACTGCCATTGGCATTCGATGCATACAGTGTAGACAAGAACTCTTGCGTACTTTCACAACTCTTGGCTCTCGCGAAATTCCCGAAATCAAAATGCATATAAACCAATATTTCTGGTATTACAGTATCCATAGAGTGTCCAATAAATCTTCACACTTCCAAAATTCAACACACAAATCTTGTTTAAAATCTCACAGAATAATTTCCTTTAAAAAAATCACACTATTATGACAACTTTATCGTTCTCACTTTATTCCTCTTTCAGACAAGGCAATTTTTATTTTATTTAGTTGGTACACTGTATTTTATTATTCATTATTATTCATTTCTTTATTCATTAATTTGACTGTTTTGTTTGTTTTTTGTTTGTTTTATTTTGTTTTGTTTTGTTTTGTTGTATTGAATCACTATTGAAACAACAATTATGAATTTACACATACTGGCCTCTGACCAGGCATGCACTGGATTTGTGCCAGGACAGAGGTACAGTAGCAAATGTTGGGATTCATGCTCTTAGACTTGTCACATTCATTTGGTCTCATTGCTATTAATGAAGAAATCCACTCCCAAATTTTATCAATTTCGTAAGAAAAAGAAAAAAAAAATCCCTGCAGAATAGAGCAAAAATGATCAAAATCAGATAAAAAATAAGGAAGTTATAACATTTTGAAATTTTTTTTTTTTTTCGGAAAACACTTCTTGACTTCAAATCATCAAGTTGATGATGTCATGCTCTCACAATTTCTTATTCATTTCATACACTTTGTACACACACAAATGACAAAAATCTTATATTTCAGTTGTATAAAACTTGCCTTAAAACCACCCAAAATAAAAAAGAACAAATGTTAACTCTGATATTTCTTTGTTTTCCCACCATACAGTGTATCTCACTATGATGTAATCTATCGGGAATGCCAAACTCATGACATCAATTCCCAAGATATTTTCACCAATTCTTGAGTGAGTTACATGTATTACTTGTTTTCCACAGCAAAAAAAAAAAAAAAACTGTAAAAAAATAGCAATATGAAAATCACAACATGGTATGGACAATAGAATGTTGCTATTATCTGTCTCAGTGATAACTGACACAATAACTGAAACAATTACCTATACACTTAGGCCAATCAATGAAAATAAAAAGTATTTTCTTGAATGGAGTCTCTTCTTGTATGTAAAGTAACAAATATTTCAGGCACATACTACTAGTACTTGATAGCGTGGCTCTTGTGACAACTGATCAACGAGTATGAATCACCACCTTTGCGTTGTGCTTGCTGTGGCATAACGTGGACTCCTAATTGGATGGGCATGACTGGTCAAGCCTGACCCGACAGAGAGCCGACCGGACACAGTGATCCAGATGTCTGACCAGCATCTTACAAATTTGGCCACCTTGTTGTGCATGTCAATTGCCCCTACAGGGGCCAAACATGGATGGCTTCAGCAGCTTGACAACTGTAGCTTTTCTACATTTTATCCTGTCTTTCTTTTCAACCTGTGATGAAAACTGCTCATTCAATTCACTCAAAGCACCAGTTCTAAGACAAATTGAATTTGTTTTACTATCTACATTATTGCTAAACTTCAAATGCAATATCTCTGCAGTTCAACCTCCAAATTAAAGAGGAATTCCAGTCCAGTTGTTCAATTTTAAGTTAGTCTGAGAAGAAAGTATGAAATCTTATGAGTACAACAGTTAAAATTTGATCAAAATTGGATGAAAATTAGGGAAGTTTTGAAATTGTGAAGTTTTTCGCTAATTTGTCTGCAGAACAGTTCTATCTAGTACAGGTGATATGAATATGCAAATGAGTGATCTGATAATGTCATCACCTCAGTTTTCCATTGAGACTTAGACTTAGACTTGAGAAAACATACATGTTTTGTGCATTTACAATGCCTTTTCTCCCAAGATACAATAATATCACTGTTGCATGGTGTATCCATAATGGTGAAGGAAGCACTTGTCAAAAAATACCCCTTCTCCCCCCCCCCCTTATTTTTGATTTTTTTTTTGTTTTTCTTTGATTCCAATGATATCTTTCTAACTCACAGTAGCAATCAAATATTGGATGCTGTGTAACAACCATCATCTCTGCCCTAGTGCAATTAATGCTGCCTGAAATACTGTCACTGTCACGTCTCACACCTAAAATTAATTGCGACAAAGGTGACACCACGGAGTCAAACTATTGTTGCCATTTAATCATCAACCCCTACATCCCCACTGCACCGGTTCACAATAAATGGGCAGGCGATTAGTTGCCATGACGATCACAATGTGGGTGTGAGACTTGGCCATGCCTGGATTTGCCTCGAACTGCTTGACTCATCGCGATGTGGTCTTGAATTCATGGCATTACTCTCACTTTTGTCTTTCGTGGAACAACGGGATGGATGCGTTCAAAGAGCTCACCTAGACATTCTACACTAACAAAAATACTCACTGCCCTGGTACTACACAGCCTTTCTGCAGATTTCATAAGATGTTTAACTTTATTTTGTATCACTGGCAGTACACTTAACGACATAGAGCTATATTTTTAAATTCATTTTTGAGAGAACTTGAAAATTATACAGTGACACTACAATGTGGCAATACAGTGTGCTTATCAGTGTTTAAAAAAGAAGAGAGCGAAAAAATAAAGATGTATAAAAATGATGATATTGTTAAAGAACATTTACAGTTGTATGAATATAGCAAACTATTAAGAAGACAGATACAAAATGATTAATATTCTTTTGCTGTACATATTCGGGTTGAATAAAAATGCTATAAACATGATTTTTCAACAAGAAAAAAAAATGAGAGTAAATATGTGTACACACATGACATGCATTAATACTGAAGAGAATACCTACACATATATTGTACTATGGACTAATACAGTATTGTATGCACACAGTGAGTATTGCATAAATTTATGCAAGAAGCAAAAGACTTCCCTGCATGTTGGTTGCAATTTGCAGTTTATTTCATTCATTTTGCATTTGCATTTCTGTAAGGAAAACCAAGATTGATGTTCAACTTGCACCAGGTTGATATCTCAGCAATTTTATCTGTGCGTGGGAGGAGTATAAAGTTATCACTCTTTTTTTATCATTATTTTCAATATCTCTTTAATTGCAACAACATCATCAAGCAGAAAGCAAATATTTGGTCTCTGAGATGATATTTTCATTTCACTTCCATGGGTCAAGAGGAGGGCAGACAATCTGTTTGTTTTTTTTTAAATAGTTATGAATTTTTTTTATTAAAGTTTTGGTGCAGCCACCGCTGGATGAGAAGACAACAACACTTTGTGACGTCATATGGAAAATAATACATATAAAACTATAAAGGAAATTCTACATATTTTCACTTTTCTAGCATAATGAAAGAGCATCTGACTTATCTCTTTCAGAAAGCTAGGGAAATAATATTACCCACAACCACGGCTCAACATTTAAGCAGTGGCCTGGTGGCCTGGGCCACTTAAAATTGAAGTCTGGCCACCAAAATTCCAAAACGGTTACAAATCTTTTGATGGTCTAAACGGGCAGCGAAAATTCAGAATGAAATTGTAAATTTCCTTTATATTTCAGGTCAATGCATTTCTTTTTCGGGCAACCAAAATGTCAAATTCAAAGATTTTAATACCATGAACAAGCTACCAGAGAAAATCATCAGTGCTGCTTTTACATGTCAGTAACAAGTTGAGGTAATGTGTACTTTTCATGCAAAATGAAATTTTATGGAACTTTCCAGGCCTATACATATATTTTCTTTATATTATTTTCCCTATGAGACATCACAAACTGTAGTCTGTTCATCCAGCAATGGCTGCACTGAAACCTTACAAATTCATAACTTTTCAATGAATTACGACTCTCCTCAAATTTTCACGTATGTATTCTACTAATATTGCTGAATTCACTCAATCCACATGTTATATTTGCGTTTCATTCCCCTTTAAATGCCTGAATCAAAGATAACATCTTATGTCTCCACCTCTGTATGTCTATCTTGACCAATCCTTCAGTTCATCCACACATCTATCCATCAGTCAAGTCATTTTACTATCTACTGTAAAACAAGGAATGTTCGTGTGCATTTTAATTTCGCAAATTTCGTGAGAGCCAAGATTCGCGAAATTAAAATGCATGCGAAAGTTCTTGTCTACACTATATATATGCATTGGATATTAAAGGGACTGTACAGTACTGGTTGAGGTGAGGATTCAGGATTGTAACATTTTTTCGTGAGATGATAAGAAATCTCAGTCTAATGAAATATGAAAGAGCATGTAATTTCAAAAAGGATTCAACATTTATCAATATTTGCTGAAAATTGGCCTTGAAATGGCCGAGATCCAAAAAAGCGATCCTAATATAATTGACAGTCCATGACTTTTATTAGGATCTTTTTGTTTTACCTTGTTTTTAGATATCTCGGTCATTTCAAAACCGATTTTCATCAATAAACTTTTGATTCCCCTCAGAATTGTATGCTCTTTAACATTTCATAGAGTGGTTTCTAAATATCTCGCAAAACGTTACAAGCTGAATCCTCACCTCAACCAGTACTGTACAGTCCCTTTAAAGCAACTCGCGAAAATTTCATGCCGCAAAAAAGGCCGTCGGCTCTAATTCGTGAAAATTTCATGCCGTGAAAATATTGTGTTTTACAGTATCCATTTTGCCACATCTGTACAGTTTACACTGTATGCATTCAAATACACTGTACTTCCAGACTGTCATGTATCTGTCCATTTATCCATGGCTCTCTACACAGTTCTCCTTTGTCATCTTAAAACCTCTTCATGTCAATGAACTGATCACCATTGGTTGGGGGGGGGGGGAAGTGGATTATACCTTGGCATTTCTGAAGCCCTGGAAGCACAATGGGTCTGTGCCAAAAATTTAAAGGGAACAATTACAGCAATGATCAGGTACTGTAAAAGGGAAGTCATTGCACGTCCGTTAAGGCTGCTGAAAGATCAATCCAGTAGTTAGAGTAATATAGTGGAAGGTGAGTTTGTTTGTACTATTCAATAGTGAGTCTTGGTAATGCTGGGCTTGGCTTTGTCAACACATGCCCATTTTTTTTTTTTTACATTTATGCATAAAAAATAAAACTTTCAAACAAAACATGGAATATCAACTCCAAAGTCTGCCTAACACACAGAGTATGCCCAAAATCCAATCTACAGGAAAGCGACCAGACTGACATTTGATCAGTACTGAGAGAATTGAGTGAATATTTCTTTCAAATAACTGGGGATAGAATGTACGAACACTACAGTTCAGACACATCGTCTGTGACCTGAAATGCACACTGTCAGCTTTTAGTCTAACATTTTACATCACTTTAGGATCAAAGCATGCTGTACTCCTGTCTATGGTGCTTTCAAAATTTCCTCTAGAGAAGATTTGCATCAGCATACATGTAATAACAAGAGCCATTAAATTGCAGCTACATTAGATACAGATGGGAAAAACAAAACCAATGAACAAACACGATATGGCATGTATGTGTATCACAAATCAGGGAAAAAGAAATATGATCCCAGGATTAGGATTATTTATGCTTCAATGCCACACTAATACAATAAACTTAACTTTATTAAAATACCAAGTGCACGCATTCTCTACCAGTATCAAAATCACAATTGATTAATGAAAATTGTAAATGATCATAATGCAGAAAGTGCACTCAATTTGAAAAAAACAAACAAACAAACAAACAAACAAACAATTGAGTTTCTAATACGCATGTTGTGTGCATTTTCTTTCTTAGAGAAAACAATACTGTAGTAATGCTGTTGGCATCCTTTGGTAGATGTATCATGAAAATGTACAAAACTTGATTGATGAGACACATTCGCAGCATTTGACAATGCTTTACAGTAGTAATATATATCATTAAATGTTGCACTTCTACAGTAACAATAACAAAACTAGCTGCTGAATTAGATATTGAGATCAGTCATACAAAACAGATGTACCGTATGAATAAACTTTTGATTGTGATAGGCCTATAACACACTGTACACTAAATGCACAAATCTTGGAACTCAGCAGTATGCAGAACTAACTAGAAATGTCGCTACAGCGACTGGTTATACCCCCGCCAAACAACATTTCATAAGCTTTGGTCAAAACAACATTTCATAAGCTTTGGTCAAAAAACTGAGGAAGTAGTTAAATCCGCAAGATCTTTCCTTGATCTTCTGCCATTAATATGCCGTTACCATGGCAACATACTTTCGGGTACTGTCGAAAAATGCGTCTTGCACATCTACAACCAAAGGCACACATCTGTACCAAGTTTCATGGAAATTGGGCAAAAACTGAGGAAGTAGTTTGCAACACAAAATTTTCCATCATTTTGGCTCATAATATGTGGGATGTTACCATGGCAACATACTTTTTATCACTGTCAAGAAATGTGTCATGCTGACCTATATCCTAAGACAAACATTCAATATGAATTCCATGAGAATTGGAAGAACACTGATGAAGTAGTTTTGCCATGAAGCATTTTGCCCTATATTTTACCAATAACATGCCGTTACCATGGCAACGCACTTTTTGCCACTGCGGAAATATGTGTCTTGCACATTAACATATTCAGATGAACATCTGTACCTAATTTCATAAAAATTGATCAAAAACTGTGGGAGGAGTTCGCGACGCAAGATTTGTACCCATTTTTGCCCATAATATGCCGTTAACATGGCAACGTACTTTTGGGTACTGTCAAAAAATACGTCTTGCACATCTACAACCCAAGGCACACATCTGTGCCAAGTTTTATGGGAATCGGTTGAAAACTGAGGAAGTAGTTTGCGACGCAAGATTTGCAACGGACCGACCGCCCGACCGACCGACCGCCCGACCGCCCGACCGACCGACCGCCCGACCGACCGCCCGACCGACCGTCCGCTGATTCCTATATACCCCCTTCAAACTTCGTTTGGCGGGGTATAATTACCTCCGCCAAGGGAGGAGGTTACGTTTTCGTTACCATTGGTTTGTTCGTTAGTTCGTTAGTTAGTTTGTCCGTGTGCAAAATAACTCATAAAGTAGTTAACGGATTGGGATGAATATTGCAGGAAAGGTTGAGAATGACACAAGTACATGTACCAAACGATTAACTTTTGGTAGTGATCCGAGAATTTTGGGGGAATTTATGAAGGATTTTTGACATTTTGGCAGGTATGGTCAATAAACATGAGAGTTCAGGCTGCGCGTATTTGAGGTTTGCCTACGCGCACTAAAATGCGTGCTCTAGTTTCTGCTGGGGTGAGGCGCGCCATGCAGCTGAGTGTTTATTACGTAACAAAGGCTTCTTCTATATTGGGAAATCTGGCAACTTTCAGCACACAATGCTATATAAGTACGTATGGGTGGAAATCACTGATATCTCTACGGAAGAACAAGATCAGTGGTGAAAATGATTTGCATGCTTGGCAGAGGTCTGCGCTCTCAGAGTGCTTTTCTACAATATGTACTTTGATAATACATTGTACACGTGTAGACTGTATAATCAACATTGCCATCATGCAATACTATGACGACTATGCAGTATTACAAGACCTAGTAAAACTTTTAGCATCTTCTCCCCTTTTTTGACTACCGGTACCTTCCTGCAAACAAAGCTGAACAATCAATTACATGCTTCTGTATCGCTTTCATACCATATTGATCATCACAGGATTGGAGGATTTCAACAAGCTTTTCTACCCTCTTCATGATTCTGCTATTGGTATGATACTGCTCTTTTATTCTCTTGAGAATAATATGTTCTCTGGGGGTTTTTGGACATAAAATGAAAAAAGAAAAGTTTCTACCATCCAAACAGAAAATTCGTCCCAGATGCTGCACCAGATGTGTAAAGCGACTTCCTTGATGACAGAGTGATCAGTGGAAACAGACTGCACAACACAGGGAGGGGTCTTTTTCTTTCAAACATCATATATCATAATACCTCATTAGGTGCTATAAGGAGATGACTTCAGTTTGGGGGATTGGGGCACTCCCACTGATAATGAGGAAATGTGAGACTGTTTATGATGAGAGAGTGCTCAAACATGTGCACTCCACTCCTCAGCAATTGACCTTTCTGGTCCTTTCAGGGGTCATGGTTGATGCACTCCCACCCTGCCATGAGCTTTCAACATAATATACAGTACCCTGGTAAACAGTTTCCATCTCTGCAGGGTTTGAACGAAACAATCTCCTGTCAAGCCTCTAGAAACCTTCAGCCTAATCAGACATGTGATGAACAGACATTGCCAATGTTAACACTGCACATGCTGAAGATTTTGTAAGTTTCTAAAGATGTTTTATCTTAAACACACTGAGTGAAAATACAGTAAAATCAGTGACTGGAGGGACCACGTACATAATATGTACATAAAGAAGACTAAGACAAAGGTCTGATACTGTAGCTCTTGTTTATTACCTATTTTTCTCTGACATGCTCGCTCCGACAATAATAACATGCATGAGTAATAAAGCATGTCCTAATGCTGAGAATCCTTGACATCTGTACACATGTACACATTGTGTCAGTCAAGTAGGCCTACATGTAGTATAATATTGCACAGTATTACCGTGTAGGCCTACACTGCATGTTTGAAATGGTACCCTGGAACGGAATTAAAAATTACAACCTTCACAAATGAATGAACATCACATTGCAAATATAACGGTATGGTATTTGTTGATTTAATAATGCATACAGATGTACAACTTCATGTGACAATTCCTTAATGGTACACCGTTTAAAACCAGGGATGATTTGAACAACAACAAATGAATTAATCCCACTTTAATGGGTAGAAAACTGAAATTTTTAATGAAATTAAATGTATTGTTTGAGATTGACCAAAAATCATGTAGAGTATGTTGAGGTAGTGTATTGTCATCTGAACAAGAAAAGTGTAGGCCTAATTCATGAAATCTCAAGATTTACTCTGCCTCTTCCTCCCACTTTCCCCTTATTTCTCTCCTTTCTTTCCCCCAAGTACACACACCCATGAAATCCATGCATTTTATGCAGACTGAAAGAGAGACAAACATATGTTAAAAAAAAAAAAAAACAGACAGAAATATACATTGTGGGTTTAAAAGGAGACACAGCATGGAATGTTGCATAGTACTAGTACAAGCACAGTGGGGGAGTACTCCTGCCAGTTGGTACCCAGTTGCACATTAAGTCTGCAGCTTCCTTCAATACTTCTTTCCTTTGTATACTCAAGCAGTAACATGATGCCAAATTAATGCAGGCACCCTAAGCAATCACATACACTGAAGGTACAATTTGTGTTATTTCTGCTGAGCAGGAGAAATAAAAGGCAGAAACAGTCATTTTATTTTTGCAAAATCTGCTTGCCAAGAAGGTGTCCATATGGAAAGAGCAGCATGTGTTTACCAATACTGTCCAGATTAAAAAGGCAAATGCTTGGTACATTTGCATGTTGCTGATTGTATAAATTTACAAGGCAACACTATGCCAAGCATAGTACATTGCACGTAAAACCGCTGTGCAATTGCACAAAATTCAGGCAGTGTCTTTCGCTGCTTTTGTCACTGTGGCAAATAAATGCACAGCAATCCATGATATGTACCAAGCACAATTCCCACACCCACACAATCCACAGCCCCATGGGCAAATCAATGATATGCGACATTTTGGAATATGACCTGCGCCAAATCACACACTGTAGGTCAATAAGGAACAGACATCAACATTGAAATTGGCATGAGTTCAATGTCAGGTGCTAAATAAACCTAGAGTGTAAGTGCCTTATCCCGAGATTTACCAATAATCACAATGAGCTACTGGGTGATCATTGCAGACAGGATGACGCTTGCCTGATACCAGTGCTGGATAGAAAGCCAAGATTCACTATCAAACAGGGAAATCAACATTTTCAAGATGTCTTGCATGTGGTCTCAGAAGATGGTTTGAGGAAATGTTTGAATAATTTTCTTCTTAACAGAGCTTACAGTGTACTGTACAACTACACTATTTACTGTCATACACACACTCACAAAATCATGCAATATCAAGGTAGAAAAACAGGAGTACAGATGTATATCTCTTTTTCTTCATACTGTAGGTGGTAGCCATTAAAATCTGACTGCACACGTAAAGGATTATTCAGTGGAGTGATTTTGCTTTATCACAGCGCTGTATACAGTGTATGGTCTGATGAGCAGGTGAAGAGTAATTATGTAAACATCTTCTATTCACAGGGATCATTGATATCAACTGAAAAAAAAAAAAAGATGATCTAGCAAAGTACACTGTGTACCGGTACTTCCACTGTAGGTTCCTTGACGTCATTAGTGGCCTTATTATCCCATACTGACTTTAATTTTCAAGGCACTGTCTTGTAGTAGGCATAGGACTGGCATTACATTTTTGTATGCATCTTGGTTGTGTTATTGCAGTAAATAGCAGTACATACTTACAAGTGGCAGTGATAACACTATACATATCATCATCCTATTGTATAAGAAGGACATTTACAGTACATCTAAGGTATGATCAAAATGAGGTATTTTTTTCTTTTCTAGCTGCCAATGAGAGTTCATATATCATCAGATTTATTTGGATCATATTATACGAGTTTTCCTGAGATTTTATACTTTCTCATGTCCTTTTTTTTATATTCTGCTGTTCTGTTCTCTTTTCTAATTGACTACTATTGTTTCTCTCAACTTTCTTCCTCTTTCCAGGATAACAGGGAGATGTTCATACCCTGCCACATGTTTGGTCCTGCATCACTGCCCTAGTGTACATTGTACAAGTTAGCACTCCTGGATTAGTGCATTGTTGAAATGACAATGACAGTGGAAACATGCCTCATTGACGAAAGAGATTTAGTACTAATCTGCTCTCCTCACTGTAGGCTTGGGTGTTTATGCCCACTGACCTATGACACCTAATCCAGGGGATCAATATGCACACTTCCTCACCCTTCAAAATAGGAGAAGGCTATTCTGCAAACACACAAGCAACCTTCTATCAACACAAGCCTTTCTATTATGCTAAATTTGGTTCACAACACCCACTGTGCCATGTATCATCTCTTCAAGGTATTCATCTGAATTCTGTAGAAAGCATTAACACACACAGTAACAAATAGCCAAGTTACAACAATGGGGTGGGCAATTTAGAAGGCAAGGGGTTTTCCCACACCATATGGTAATGGTAAGACTACAATGTAAAACACATCACAATCTGCAAGGTGTAACATCAATCGGAATAGAGTGAAAGTTTTGCCCATTCAAATATTCATTTCTCAGACTTCTTATATCACATTCTTTTACTTTTAAATAACAATTTCATTTTTCGGAAAGAAAAAAAAAACACTCAGTTGTGCTCTATTGCCGTCTCTAATATCAAAAGTTTGTTGCATAGGGCCTACCATTCGTTTTCCACCTCAAAATAATCGCTAAAACACACAACTGCAGTTCCCTCCAATTGGATTTTTCTCTCTAGTAGGGAAGTTGCAGCCTACTACATCATAATACACAAATGGCTATACTCTGTACAAACAACTCACTGACTATCCGACTTGATATGAACTATACATGTACCTGTACTCAAATAATATTAATCTGGGTAGAAATCAACTGTCAGTCTACAGCAGAAGCAAGACCATCCCAGCAGCCCTACATTACAGTAGGCGTGTCTTCATCAGCCCGAAGTTTCAAAATAGCGCGCTATCTTGCGGTTACCAAACTAGTCCGATGTCAAAATAGCGCGCTATCTGTGTAGTGAAGACGCAGATAGCGCGCTATTTGATCGGGAAAATTTCCCCCAAAATCTTGGTCTAGTTCGTCAACTAGAGCGCTAATTCGTGAAATAGCGCGCTATCTTGGGTGCGTCTCCATCAGCCCGAAATTTTCTTTATCCCTCCACGCTTCTGGTTAGCCAGCTGGCAATGGAAAGCGCATGTACAAGCAGCTAGTACATTACACGCACGGTGTATTCAAGGATCACATGTGTGTACTATAGGCCTACTGTTGTTGTCATCTTTAAAACCAGGGAGGTGATTTCTCTCACCTCCCTATTAAAACTCAGTGCCGTGCATGCTAGCTATTCTTTTGTAAACTTCTTCTTCTGGTCCACTCTACCTTAGCTGAAGATTCTCGCAGATTGTGTGCATTTTGGATTTGTTTAAACATTGCAATTCGTTAATTTCATATAAGATGCCTCACTGGACGGAAGAAAGAGCAGCGTTATTAATATATCCCTTTGGAGAGAATTTGCTGTACTGCTCACCTCCCTGGTTGTAGAATCGTACATACGGTGATACAGGAGATTTTGAGCGGGGAAATCCACTTTCGAACCGCGAGCCAGGCAGAGTAATATTGCAAAGTGCGCATGCGTCAATTTTCGGACTAATTTCCCGAAGCAGGCTGTTCGAGCTGATGAAGACGCATATTCGCTGTATCGGGCTATTTTCTAAGACCGCAAAATGTCCCGCTAGTTTGAACTTCGGGCTGATGAAGACACGCCTAGTGGGCCAGTCCAAGGAGGGGAGGGTCAGAAGCAAGTAACGAAGGTGAAACACTTGATACTCTCACTTCCTTCCGCCTTGATCCCTCCTGCTAGACTGAAGATCTGATAACACCGTTTCTCTCCCTAACTCCCCTTATATCATTGTACCCCATCTGACTTTCCAGGGGGGCAATGTTCTCTGATACAGACTGACAATGGGTGTATTCACATTGATGGTGAAATACCACGATATTTCAGGCAGCAATTCGCAATGTGAATGCAAAAGACACGGCAAACTACATGTACATTGTGAGATACCGTGGTATTTAGGGTAGACTAGTTAATTCAAAGTTTGCATGAAATAAGCATGCAAGATCTGAGTTTAAAGGGGATGGCTAGTAACTGATCAGTGGGAATCAGTGGGAATGCTAGAGGATGATTGTTCTAATCCTTGTGGGATTCATTTAAGAGTACAATATATATCTATTGTTGTGTGAAAATTATTTGCTTCAGAATGGTCCCACATTCAAGTAATGTGCAGTTTAATGTTTCCAGGTTAGCGTCCCTGGTCAGTGACGGGGCATCAATCTGCACATTACTTGAATATGAGACCGTTCTGAAGCAAATAATTTTCACACATCAGTAGATATATAATGTACTCTTAAATGAATCCCACAAGGATTGGAACAATCATCCCCCAGCATTCCCACTGATTCCCACTGATCGGTTACTAGCCATCCCCTTTAAAGCATGTCACAAAATACCACTGATCATACAGCAGCATGATTGTCACATTAACCGGAACTCTTTGTGTCTTTTCTTTTTGGGGATATGGGCATGTGCCATGCTTACAAAAAATATCATAGTATTTTGCGAATGAGAATGGTACCACGTGAATTACCGTGGTATTTATTACCACGGCAATATATGCGATCCAAAGAGACTACATTTGTATTGATGAGTCAAAACAACAGAATGAAATCAAACTTTGTTGTTTGGTTGTTGTCATTTTTAATTGGTGTGTTGTTGTTGTTGTTGTTGTTGTTGTTGTTGTTGTTGTTGTTGTTGTTGTTGTTGTTGTTGTTGTTGTTGTTGTTGTTGTTGTTGTTTTGGGTTTTGTTTTTTGTTTTTTGTTGGTTTTTTTTGGGGGGGGGATACCTTATCAATATTCTAATTTTTCAACTGTAGGACCTGCATCCAACTTTAAAACATTGCTGGTCTTTTGATTAACAGTTAATTGAACCTAAAATATTAATCTTTGTTATCATTATAAAAACACAAAACAGGCAACCATTATGTATGCAAATACTTCTGGTATCATTGTTTTGGCACCATGATAATAATTTCAGAACAAGTACTTCTGCCTTATTCAAAGATTTTTATATACTGTCAACATAGCTAGGGGCAGAGCTGAGGATCATAATAATACAATTTGTAGCTCTAAATCTCCAAAGACTCACCTGAGCAAGAGAGCGATTTGCCTTGAGGATACTAGCGGGGGATTCCGCTGCATAATTCTTGGACTTGCTGCTGAATCCACTCATATTCTTGGCTTGTGGAATAGGACTGCTAGCATTGGGTGAATCCAGCATGGTGAAATGGTCCAATCCCAAAGATGATCATCAGCAGAAGAGACCTTTTACGAGCGGAATGCTATGTGAAGCAGAGCACTTTGGCTAAGAGCAGCAGGCACAGCCAAGGATCAGTGATATGCATCCATGCATCTGTAAACATAAGAACCAGTGAGGAGTGAAATATGAATACAATATGATAAATACTCTACAAAAGTCTTCTATGTGTAAAATATCATTCATTTCTGCAAAAACAGTATGTATTTCTCATTTGCAATTTCCCATTTAATGCTATCTTGGGACTTTACATATAACAAATTAATTACAAATAGGCCTATATTCTGCATAGGAGATATAATGTATGTTTCTAAATGTTCTCTTCGTTCTCATTCTTCAATCAATTTTACAATACTTTCACGCTAAGGTAAGAACCCCCTACCATTGAGTCGCCATTACCATGAAGACGCCACTCATTCATGCACCTGTCACTGCTTGTCCTTATCATACTTTATTTCATGTAGGCCTATATGACTCATTTTTACATCGAGTGAAAAGTAAAAAAATGTCATTCCATCAAAGTGAAAAATCTCTGCGTGGCCAGCAAGAATTTTATGAATATACATGTGTGTTTGAATTCGGTACAACGTTTGACACACACAAACTACTTGTACAGGAATATATGCCAATGTGACAAGTCGGGCACGATGGCGAGCCCATGAGAGTAGACAACACTACTGGCAAATGGCGAATTGCATACTGCATGTGTTGTGTGTTCATGGTTGCTGGATTGAGAACCTGAGTAGAGGGCACGCAAGCACGGTCGTTCATGAAGGTCTGATCTGATACAGAGTGCACTGTCCTGTAACACATGCAAGCTGCATGCTGGCGACTCATCGCTATAGTAGATGGTCTAATCTCGTCGGGTCGCCAGATGGAAAATACCAAAAACATGTGTTTTTCCCCATAAATTTATATGAGTTGTTTTCATTACAAACTGCATAGAAAAGAAAGGTGAGAATTTTACTTTTCACATGATGAGATTAAATCAAAGGATGACATACCGGTTTTACCTGTTTATATGTTCGATAATCTTTATTAAAAATTGCGCACGGCCGTTATATTTTGGGTCTGATGCAGGTGCATTAACAAGCTGCACATTAGCGACTCTTCACTCAGTACCGTAGTACTCTTGTCGGGTCGCCAGATGGAAAATACCAAAAACGTATGTTAATTTTTCCCCATAAATTTATGAGTTGTTTTCATCACAAACAGCACAGAAGAGAAAGGTGAGAATTTTGATTTTCATATGACGAGATCATCAAAGGACGTTTGAAGGATGACCTATCAGTTTTACCTTTAATGTTTGATTAATGGCGATTTAATGCCTTGACGTTAGCTAGTAAAGTTGCTTACATCAATCACTTTTTAAGTGACTGAACATGCTGAAACTTTCAAACATTAAAAGTTGCAGTTCAAGGACAAGGTTCAAGATTCAACTTCAATATCAAGGTACTGCAAGTGCATTTTGAACTTCTAAAACTGTTTCACTAGTTGCCTAGCAATGCTAACTACTACTAACGTGTTTAAGACACTTAATTAACATGTTTGAGGTTCTAATTAGTAATATGTGTTACACTTCGCTGATAAATGGTGGGCACCAACACAATCAGCGCATATCACAACAGATCTCACGAAAGATACATGACGCTACTACATACCCTTCATCAACTATCGCCCAGTTCTTTTCTCTGAAACTCCACGGCCATGGGTATAGATCTAGGCCTACATCCGTTCTGACAGGACACTTCAAAGTTCTTGCGATATTGTTTTGGTGGTTTTTGCGTGAATCATAAGCAAGCATAAATATCACTCATTCAATCGTGAGAAGAGACACAGACTTATATATCGCGGCAGACAGCTCCTAGCGGCAGCAGCACGGACGAAGAAGAGGATCCAGTAGGGGCCCTACAGACACCATTCATCAATGAACGTGTGGTGTTACTTGCACGCAGTTTCGCTGAGAGGTACTTCATACACAGCACACGACATGATCAAGGTCCAGTGCCAGCATAAGATGCAGTAAGAAGTCGCAGGTGGACATCAAGCAAGCAATCAATGCATTGTTATGCCACTAGTGCTCGAGTAGCTACAGCCTCCACATACATGATCAGAAGCTGGCGCTGTTCACAAGAGACGCTGTACACAAAATAAAAACTGCTTTCCAGCCGAGCTAACTCGTGACATTATAGTACACCCTGGAAGATCTGTTATTGTACTAGTAATACAAAAAGTTATCCTCCAAAAGGATTTCACAAGCATGCTAAAATCAACGAAGCATTATCATTAAGATTATTACGACACAGACCTTTAGCATAATGTCCGATGGATTATGATCAGCGATATCAGACAAAATTGGGGATTATTTTGTCAATACTGGACAGAATTTACTGTAGCTGAAAACGTTCCCAGCTCTATGCTCTGTTGAAATACAGAATCATGATTTACTAAACAATCGAAAATCGATTTCTTTGTTTTCATTGGAGCAAAGATATGTGATATAGTTAGGAATCTTAGAAGCAAAAAAAAAGTAATGGGCACATCTGTTTGAAGAAAATTATTATTGGGGTTGTCAACGTGTAAGTAGCAGAGTTCCACGGATCAATAGCAAAAATCTTTATAGAGAGGAAGATCTACTTAGGTGATTATTACGTACGCATGCAATCATATTTGTTTGATAAACTATTCTTTAGTCTGTGCAACTGAACACTCGGAGCATTCAGTTCAATTCAATTCAATTCATTCTTATTTTCATTTTTCTTTTTCCAACAAAACAACAAAATAAAATTAGAGAAAATACAACAGTAGGGCCTACAAATAAAATGTTATTAGATTGTGTTCGTGTTTGGAGCCATTAATCATGAAATCCTTTCGTATGAACTTTCAAATCATAAAATCAAATGAACTGCTTTAAAATGGCGTAACAGATACCTGCATAATTGACAACAAATCTTGTGCATTACTAAACAAAAACAATTTTATATGGTGTTCCACACTCTTGCTCTATTTGGCCAACTGCTTTTTGTCATAATTATATTCATTGAGAGTCCCACACTAATCTAATATCTTACATTTGAAATTTTGGCTCCATGAATTATTAAAAAAAAGAAAGAGTAAATTAATTTCATCTTTTTATCTTGATGTATATGTACTACTATATTACAACTATATTATATTTAATCTAAATCTGTTTCGTCTCTTCGTATTCAATTGTGACTATTAATATGTCGTATAAGTGCCGACCTAATAAAATCTATCATTACCAAACTAATATATCTCATAACCACCTCACTTCAAAATAGTGTCTTGATGATTAAAGAATTGATTTCATATTGATTTGGTGCAAACATTGATTTGTCAAATAATCATAGAGACTTCTATAGGCATGCGCGTATATGAGCTATAAACTCCGTGTTAGTATATGATATACAGATAATCCATCCCGCAACCGTGCAGGGTTCCAGAAGGGTACTCAGTTCCATGTACTCTAGCAAACAAACTATATATATGTATATGAAGAGTTTGTTTGCAAAAACCGATAAGTCCATATTTGTCAAATGGAGATAATTGCGAATAAAGGTCAAGAAAAATAAAAAGAATAATAAAATTTTTATGCTTCTTTCGACCATAACTTTAAAAATATACCTTTATATGTAGTGCCCAATATATCATTTTAAAAGGTATTATTTTGTACTTTATGACAGAGATCGTATACTTCAAAATCTTCAAAAATGGACTTATCGGTTTTTGCAAACAAACCCTTCATATATATATATATATAATATATTATAGCTGGACGAAAATCAAATTGACACATATGGAAATATATACATCTTGGCGGTTCAACTTAAGATCTGCATTTCGAGTTTTTCGCCCCTTAATATGCTTAAAATGATTTATAATTTCTTGATAAATCTGTTGAAATGATTCAGTTACAAGGATGATAACGGAACTTTATCAAAATGTAAACAAAGCAAAACTTATTTTTATTATATCGGAGGTTGCAGCAGCTGAACATGACGCCATTATATGGCTGAATTATCTGACGATTTTTGATGGTCATTCATATACAGCCAAGTGATAATTCAGTGCTCAACAGACCGCTGCGCAGCGACCGTGCCTCCAACTAGACTGTCTGTATACCCCTTGTATGATTAGTTCTCCCATTCTTTCCTCTCTCCTTCTCCCTCTCTCTTCCCTTTCCTCGATCGATCTGCTCTATTCTTTCTTTCTTTCTTTCTTTCTTTCTTTCTTTCTTTCGGATATAATGTGTTTGATTTTTCCCCTCCGGGAGTGTCTGTAAGATATGTGTGTATTATAGTTATCTATAATATGTTTATAGCATGATTGTTTTTTTTTTTCTCAGGCTTTTGCTTTGTTATTGTTTGAGCATTCTTAACATTCCCTTCCGGGTGTGTCTGTGTGCATATGCACATGGCATATACAATTATCATTTGTTATATGTGTAGTTTTTATATAGGTATATGATTTTATTTTCTTTCAACCTTTTCTTTTCTTTGTCTATATTAAATTGTAATTCATGAGATCTTAAGCGGAGTAAAAATTATTATTAAATTATTAAAAATATTATATTTCGATGTATGTATTGTGTACACTGACACTCTTTCTTGAAAATGGGAAATAAATGGAAAAAATGCATTTATGAGAAAAGACAGATGTCCTGAGAGGGAGGGAGAGAGACGGAAAGAGAGGGAACATCTCCACAGAGAACTATGGCGATAGTTCTCGTTTAAAATAAGGAGACAGTCATACCGAATGGAATAAGTTCTAAAATAATGAGATCATCAACATTACCGTATGTCCTAAAAATACAACCAGACTTTCCGCAATAATAACTTTAAAAAAAGTGGAATCCAAATGCAATTTCAAAGTATTAAACTGTAACTTATTACCTATACATCTTACAGAAAACCCCATCCGATTTGCTTCAGTGCAATATGGTCAAAGAGAAATGAGGATCTGTGTAGAGCCTGTCATCCCTTCCCCCCCCCCCATAAAAGTTTAGTTCATTGTGTTCACAGTTCCAAGAGCATCTAAGTGCTGAACTTGGAAGAAACGGACCTGACATTCTTTTACAATGATCCACATTTTCTGTGACCACTGAACCAAATTGAATGGGGCTTTCTGCAAATGTAGGTAAGAAGTTATACTTTCATTCCATTAGATAGCTTTCAGATTGTTTAATCATCTTTAAAGTTATCAAGCGGAAATCCTATTGTATTGTTTGTTTATTTGTTTGTTTGTTTGTTTTTTTTTGGGGGGGGGGGCATACTGTATGATTGAAGGAGAGCAAAATGTATCTGTAAGTTATTCACATCTTTATAGTAAGTGTATGATGTCGACACATTCAATACACTATCTAGTAGAAGAAGGAATAATTTAGAGAATTCCTCTGACATCATGTCTGATCAAAATTGATATCATTGTCGTTCGTGAAACATCCAAAATGTTAGGTCAGGTATGCTGCCCATCTTTGCCTAAGGGTGACTGAGATGTATTGACGAAAAAGCTTGAGAAAGGTACCATGTGCAGATTCTGTCATTTTTGTCTGTCATTTTCCGGTTTTCACCAGCTGACAATTTGCATTGTACTTTGTAATTATTGTACGTTGATAGATAAGGCTCAAGGTCTAGATTGTTAATGGTGTTGCTGGTGTACCGTGACAAAAATCATTTCCCCAAGTTTAAGTTTCTTGTAAGAAACTGACTCTACACATGAAATAAATATGACGAAACTTTTGTACAGTTTATTCCATAAAATGTAATGCAGAAATTGTCTTCAAAATATCCGTGGATTGTGCTGGTAATGATAACAGGATGAAACGCTAAAGTGAAAATAAAATAATGATAATAATTGTGAAATTTGATATGTGTTTTTTATGTCGCGATAAAAAGACCATGTATAATTTGAGTCGAGAGGTGGCGGCATCACAATGGTCAAAGGTTAGTGTAGTATCGTAGAATGAATAGGATTTTCACGATCCATTCACCATGTCTACGTCCGTATCTGCACTGTGTGTACGCTACAGTACATAACTGCGTACACAAACGTACCCCGTTTGTCGCACTGCTACCATCTCTCCGAAATCTCGAGACCTGTCGAAACAATACGGCACACCGAACAGAGCCAGAGAAGAGTCAAATATCGCTTGAATTTGTTCTGATTTCATCGTGCTTATCTACGTTTCATCGCCACTATGGATGAAGAATACGATGTTATCATTTTAGGAACCGGTCTGAAGGTACTTTTACCCTAACGATCTAATTTTAACAGGTTGTAACGTGACAACTACCTGAGATGGGCGGATATTCAATGCTGATCCAAATGGCCGTGTCGATGCAATGTGACTATCTGCCTAATGAATGAATGCGCTTCTGCAAGTACTGTAGTGTTTTACTTTATAATTAGTATTGTGCCAACGGCAACATGTAACGTTGCAGCTGTGTGTTTTACGTATGTTTGGTGTTATTTCTGAGCGGAATCACTGGTCAGATACTTACTGCTCTTGTGCGAAAATATAATGAAATGTATCCAGACTCTTCTGGTTGGAGTTCAGAGAGTGGTATTTCAGTTCATAAGCAAAATGAAATAGAAAAAGAACAAAGTTAAATTTACATTGTCACTGCTCTGCATTGTGAATGAATAAAAAGACAACCTTCAATTCTTTTAAGTAAATGCCAAGAGAGACCATCTTAGGGATTTAAATTAGACCTCTAACTTGACTTTTTCGGCTTTTTTACGCTTCTACTTAAGTCGGGTAGTAGTCCCGAGATCCATGGAGCTCAGGAAATTAGATCCTAATGTTAGATGTATTGTGTATCTTTGTAAATCCGCTCTTGAGGCATTCTCATGAGGCACCTTCCCCCTCATGAGCACCTCTTGGGTCCTCCAGGGGCCCCCTCCCTGCAGTGCTCAGCTCATGAGGCCTCCTCTTCACTTCTTATCCATCTCACATCTGATATGGTCGCAAGTTTGTACTGTGATTTTTTGTGACACACACATGTCCACTCTCCAAGATGAGAAGAAGAAAAAATCAATTTGTTTTGACGAAATTCAAGTTTTAATCAACTGATGTGCACTGACCCACTGAATCACGGATGCTAGCGGGTTCGTTCAATGCACAGCTGCCACACCTGTCCGCCTGATCCGACTCGAAATTTTCGGTGCTTTTTTCTGCGGCTTGATCCGCAGAAGGGGGGCAGTTTCCCCCTCCCCCATGAAAATATAGGGGGGGGGGGCAAACATTTTGCCCCCCCCCATAATTCTTGATATGAGAAGATTTTTTTGCTTTTTTGATAGAAAACTACTAATATTTCACCCAAAGTGTCCACCAGATTGATGAATTTCAATTCTAAAAATGCAAAATCTCTCTACCATGAGAAGGGAATACCCCCTCCCACACCTTCTGCCATTTGATTCTTTTTCCATAGACTTGAGACACTTTAAGATTGGCAGATTTATAAATGTTTCAATCCCCATCATAGTTAAAGTGTGTACCAGATATGTCACTTCACTTCAAAAAAAAAAAAAAAGCAAAAGTTCCGTTGGATGTACGGGAGGGGGGATAATCATCTCCTTTCAGTTAACCCTTTCCCTGCTTGGTTTCCCTTGATACTATTAGTACACTAAGGCCTGAATTCACGAAGGTGTCGTGGTGCAATTGAAACCATGGTTTAAACCATGGACAATTTGTATGGAGCGCCAAGTGTCGCATGGCCTGTTTCGTTATGAAATCAGTCATTTTGTTGGCGAAATGTTCATTTCGTTTTTGTCGACGAAATGACTGATTTCGTAACAAAATAAGCCATGTGACACTTGGTGCTCCATGCAAATTGTCCATGGTTTAAACCATGGTTTTAATGGTACCATCTTTGTGAATTCGGGCTTAAAAGTCTTGGGGGATTGACAGCTTCACAAATTCCATAAAAAATGTGTTTACGAGATATTTTCATTTGAATTCTTAAAATGCTATTTAAAGCTCCCTCGTATGCAGGGGCATCAATCCTGGAGGACAATGGGGCAAACGTGATTTTGTTCCCCAATAATTCCCCAAATAGGAACAACTTTCTTGCCTTGTTGATAGAAAACTCCAAATGTTTTACCCATTGTGCAACGTATTGTTGAATTTCAATTCTGAAAATGCAAAATCTCTGTCATGTGGGAGGGTGATACACCCTCCCCTGTTAAGCCCCCTTCCATACACTTAGCACACTGGGGGATTGACAAATTTCAGAATATTTCATCAAAAAGTTTGCATGAAATATGTCACTTCAATTCAGATATATTCAAAAGTTCCCTCATACATGTACTCTGATTTACCTTTCTCCCGCTCGGTTCCTATCCACAGAATTAGATTTGGCACATTTGGGAACTGACAGATTTTCTGAATATCTCACACAAGTGGGCATCGGATCGTTCTATTTAAATTCTTGAAAATGTAAAAGCTCCGTGTGTGTGTGTGGGGGGGGGGGGGGGGGCTACCCATTCCCACACCCTCCCCTGTCAACTTCCATGTATCTCTATAGGCCAACACAGTGATGTCGCACATGCGGAACAAGAGCTGAGATGCTGCGAGTTAGTCAATTAGTATAAATCTGTTAATATCTCTTTTTCCTACTTTTTTTGATAGGAAAAAAAGACAAAAATTTTGCCCCAAAGTTTGCACCAGAACGCTGAATTTCAGGTCTGAAACTGCAAAATCTCCCTGGTGTCTGAGGGGGGTATAACGGATGGGGGATACCCCCTCTCACACCCTCTCCCCGCTTAGTCGCTCCACTCCCTCGCACAGATATTCCAACTCCAAATTTTGGCGAACCCCCAATCATGAAAACAGATCGATGCCGCTGCATACTGGTATTTTGTATGCCATGTTTCACTTGGCTACTGAATGGCAATGGATGCTGCAGAGAAAGTCTTTCAGCAGTCTTGCAAGACGCAGAGCAAGATGAGCTGCAGAAGTTTTTGTTGCTGTGTGTGTTTAATTAAACCATGGCTAATTTTCAGTACCATACATTAAGCACATGTAAACTTCCTGTTACAATTAGTACCCAATACTAAATTAAATACAAACTAATGTCTTCTTAGGGTAATGTTAAAATACTCTATCAAGTATGCACCAGATCGCACAATTTCACATCCCAAAACAAAAAAAATCTCCATAGTCTCGGAGGGGGAACAACCCCCTCCCAGACCCTATCTGCTCACTCGTTCGGTCACTTCGCTCCCTTGCACGTTGCATCAGAGTCAAAATGCGTCCCCTTGAAAAAAGCTGACAACTTTTCTGTAGTTGTTGCTGTCGTCATCGTAGTAGTAGTAATAATAGTAATAATAATGATGATAATGAAACAGGTCTGATTTATTTGATATTCCCATAAAGAGCAATGTGTTTCATATTCTTTTTTTACTTTTATCGCTACTATGATTTTCATCATCATCACTGTCCTCATCAAAGTCGTCATTCATATACTTATCATTGTAATGAGTTTTATTGTTATTATGTATGTGACCGTCGACAACGGTTTCAGGCAAAAGTCAGGAATTTTGAAAATTCATTTTTTCACTGAATCACATTGCCCATTTCATAAGCTTTGCATTGTTATAAAACACTTGTATTCTTCGGCACCATAAGTGGGCATAGAAAGAGAAATGAAATGCACTTTTTAAGTTGTTAGCCTGACAAAATTGAGAGAAAACAGGCTTTGAAGATTTACCTCTTTCTCAAAGACAATGTCCGAGCGGCGATGCGAGGGGAGAATCACCCTTCCGTACGATGGTGCCAATCGATGTTAAGCTCCGCCTCTAGCAACCACATCGCCTTCTGATTGGCTCACTGAGAGAGTCAAATTTCCCGGGCACCTTCCTCGGAGCTCAGCGTATGGAGCCGAAAAACAATGTGTTTCGCTCGGGTTTGTTTTACAGTACGTTTTTCAAGATGGCGAATACGATAATTGCACGTATGGTGGACATGTACGTGTGTATGGTGCACGCATTACGTAATGGCATCCACGCACCATGACAGTATACATGTAACAGGAGCGGTGGCGAATCCACACATTTACAAATCGCATTTTCATGGTGGTTGATTTGTCTTTATCATTGGCGACCCTTTTGAAGGCAGAAAATTGCTAGTGCTGGGCAAGGGTCACGCTTCCTGTTTGTTTTGCTTTTACAAGACATGCATATGTTGCTTTATTCGGTGGTGCTAATTAAATTAAAACAAATAAACAAACAAACATGACTTGTTAGTTTGGTGTGATCTTGACGTGTAGTATTTGAATATAATTAGTCACATGTGACCGCTCCTTTCCTCCCATCTACCTTCCATTGAGTCAGTCTGCCAACATAATTTTTACTACTTGTACAAGTAGACAAATTTGAGAATATCTAGTTTTCTTTTCACACGATAATGTCATGCTACATGATTTTTGTTTCACTTCCGTTGTCGAACATTGCGGTAGAATAGTTTGGATAGAAAGCCAAACGAAGAGCACGCACTCCAGAGCGAGCGTATGTAAACCACTATAGCAAGAACAATGGAGCATGTAGTCGTGCACGCGTGGACAAAGCATTCCCCAAACGCTGTAACTGGTGTCTCCGAAAGCTGAATTATGTAAATGTATGCAACGCACCAGCCAATCACATGCGAGACCCTGCGCCGTAGCAACACTGTGGATATTGGCGCGGCGTTCGAAAGAAGCTTGAAACTGACGAGTGCGATCCAACATAGGTTGCTTAAAATTCCATTTTCGATAGGAAAAACTTAGTATTATGCTATGAAATTTAGTGTGGATGTAGAAAACATATCAAAGATTCGATTTCTGCAAAAAACCTAAATCCACAAAAATAATGGTCAAAATCTTTGTACCTCGCCTAGGAGGGAATTTGCTCTTGCGACTTTTGTCTGAAACCGTTGTCGCGGGTCACATATTTTGTTGGTTACTTCTATTTAGGAATGCGTCCTGAGCGGCGTTCTCTCGGTGTCCAAGAGGAAGGTGTTGCACATGGATCGAGAGAAGTACTACGGAGGTGCCAGCGCTTCAATGACTCCCCTATCAGAAGTGAGTATCCTTTCCAGGTACTGTAAAACCAGAAGTGTTTGTGTGCATTTTAATTTCGCAAATTTCGTGAGAGCCAAGATTAGCAAAAGCGAAATGCAGGCAGAAGTTCTTGTCTACACTAAATGCATTGAATGGCAGTGGCAATTCGCAAAATTTTCATGCACCAAAAAAGGCCATCAGCTCCAATTCATAACAATTTTCATGCCGCGAATATATCTTGCTTTACAGTACATGGGTTGTATGTCAAGATGTTTTAACCCTTTCAGCCCCGCCACCTCAGAATACCATTTGCTATGCACACAAGCAGTTTGCTGATGGCCATAAGAGAGTTAAATGTATATTTGCACCCTGAGAAATTAATGGAGGGTTAATTTGAAGCAAGAGAGAAGTGGAAAGTTGAGGGAAATGTAGTAGATATCGAAAGGTTTTGGCATGTGACATCTTTATGAGGGTCACATGACTTTGAAGTCTGTGATGTCATAATCATCTATTTTATGCAAATGGCTGAAAATTTCCTGTTTCTGGTGAAGGACTCCAATTTTTCATAACTCTGCTGCAGTGTTGTGTAGTACCGGTATTGCATTTGATCGCTATTCATCTTCCAGAGCAGAGAAAATTGTTTGACATTTTGTCAGTCTATGAAAAACAGATCATATTTTGGACGTATTGCATGCACAGATCTCTAATGTGAATTGAAAGCCAGCAATGTCAAGACAGCTGATGCTAGAGCTGTCTTTTAGGAATGTCTTTTTAATCTAAATTGTTGTAGTTCTATTTTTGGATTACCTAAAGGTTATTACCAGATCGTACATGTAGATCAACACCCAAGTTAGATGGCCTATTGTGTTAGACGGAGCACCCTTTTGCCATCAATCCATTCATGGCCACTGTAAATCATGTACACAAGAAGCATTGTATGAACAATACATGTAATGTCAAGACAAGCACCTTGCACACCCTAGTAAGTCAGGTGATTTACAACTTTCCGATGAACAGCACAGTTTTTCATTCTTGTCACTAGTTAGAGAGGGAGTATATGTCTTTATGTAGTACTGTAAAACATGATATATTTGCGGCATGGAATTTTCGCGAATTGGAGCTGACAGCTTTTTTCGTGGCATTTAATTTTCACAAACTGCCACAGGCATTCAATGCATAGAGTGTAGACAAGTACTTTTCGCATGCATTTTAATTTCAATGCACGCGAACATTTCTCGTTTTACAGTACCATGCCTGTTAACGGGCTATCTCACAGAAATCCTTATTGTTACATAGTAATGTTTTTCAACTCTTTGAATGTCTTTTGGGTGTGTATCAAAGAATATTGTTAGACATAATTTTGTTCCACAGTGCTCATTGGATTTTGAAAATAATTTACAAAGGCCCAAAGCAGTGATATAGTTGCTTGAATAGATCATTGCTTATGGTCAGTATCTTTACATCTGATCTTTAGCTGCAACAATTAGCAAATGTTCTGTTACAATGTATGTGAAAAAACCAAGTGTAACTATTTGTACATGAATGCACAAATAATGAAGCTTCCTTTAGCAAAATGAGACTGATAATTGGATGATTGTTTGATTATATGATATTTGTCACAGACTTCTGTCAGATCCTTCAGTTGTAGTCTTCGATTTGATCAGATTCATTTCCGTACTTTGGCTGCAGGTCACATGTAACAGTGGGGTCCTGCATGACCTTTAACATTTCTTGTCAATTTCGAGTAAATATTGTTCCCCTCTCTTTCAACACAATGAATGCTTTGCTGATGAAACACAATTTGAAGGAAACAATCTTTAGAGAAATTTTGTGCTTCCTTCCAGATTGCACTAATCTTTGAATGTTGGATAGTATAGATGGAGCAAATATGAAAAAAGTGCTACAAATATTTCAGCAAAAATGTACGAGTGTATGAATGGATAGTGGGGTTAGTTAGTTAAAGCGGGGTTCCCACTATCGTGCGATCCATTGCGAACGCCACGATTGGACATTCGTAACTAATCGTGGAAAATTTGTTGAACTCGTCTGAAATTTCACTTTTGGATACGAGGTTATGCGAGTCAATACGTGTTGGTACGCTTGGACGCGATATGGTCACGATTGGTCTATTTCAAGCGATACGATCTGTCACGATCTGGTCTGCCGTTCAAATACGATCCGACAGGATTGTCCTGATTGAGTTCACGATTGGTACCGATCTAACATGACCATTACGATCAGGATCCCCGATCTGGTACGTGCAGCAACGTACTGATACGTTCCAATACGAATACCGCGAACCACTACGGGCTGCTGAGATATGATACGATATTTTTTACGATCGGGATCAGAAGCGACCCCCATTTGAGGCGCGATTGGACCCGAATGGGAATATTATAGTCCGGCTGACGATGGATTTCATTGTTTCCCTTAAATTATGCAGAGTGATTAGGCCTATTAATTTTATCCACAACCATTGATGATGGCAAGGCTTGACAGGTTGACGATGATGACAACGTAACCTTTGCAGTATTGCTAATGACGATTATGTTATCAGAGAGAAATCAGCACCCAGGCCAGACATAACCTCAGATATTCCCTCGTCTAATATTAAACGTAAAGAAATTAATAGATTATTAAATCGACATGCTCACCCTCCCCCCTCACAAAAAAAAAAATGAAATAACGAACCCAAATACATAAGATCAGATGATTGCCCCTCTTCCCCAGAAAAAAAAAAACCAGCAATACAAAATGATCTTTCTCTCCAATACATGAAGGAAATAATTATATGATGAAATGGAAGCTAAGAAAGAGGATTTGATCATTTTGAATGTTATGTAACATAGTATTATGTGTTATATACGCTCGATATACGAAAGTTGGCCGAATGGATAGTATTGCTCATGTGTTCGATTTCATATTCGCAGAGTGTATGTATCATATGCCTTTTTATTTCAAAATGTCGTTATCTCATGGGTTATTAAAAGTTTGGTTTATTCGGCTTGATTTAGTGTTTTACTTAACAATGTTTAACATAACTGATACACACACATAACAGAAAAGTGACTCCCTAATCAAAATGATGTCACTTTTTAACAAAAAAGGAGGTTTTACGC